>NC_088888.1:100052008-100369150 GCF_037157495.1 Lathamus discolor
AAAATGTCCCACTGGTGTGTAGATTCCAGTGACGGAGGAAGACAGTGGTTCTCCACCATGTAAGTCTGAGACATCTTAGAAACAGGTTGCTAAGGAAAAATATGAATAGCTGTCTCAAGAGGCTGGAAGCAACAATTTTGTTATTAGAGGTTTTTATCTACTTTTTATGGTAAGCAGCTTTTTATGGACTGAAAAAAAGATTGTGGTCTGTTAAGTATCCCCAGTAAAACCAAATGTAGGAAAATACAGTTCATAAGCACACAGATTTCAAAAACAAACAAACAAAAAAAAGGTCAACAACGTATCAGGTGTGATGGAGAAAGAAATAACTGTAGTGCATTATCTTGTAAAGAACATGCAAATGAATGGTGTAAGGAAGAAACTGGAAAGCAAAATAAAGAAGATGAAAGGTTCTGGGGAAAAAATCAAGTAATTGGAGCATGAAAACACAATACTGGTAATTAATACAAGAAGGCACGGGAGAAAAAAGCTTACAGGGTAAAAGAATACATAAGTCACTCAAGCTGTGCAGAGTCAGAGTGCAAATGAAAATTCAGTAGCTAACACAGGGAAAGGCAAAATCAAACTGTGGCTGGGGGAACTTGAGATGTGCACTGACAGCACAACTGCGAGTAGGCAGATCTAAGACGGATATATCTTCCTTTGTCTGTGAGGTCATGCAAGGACACTGCCAAGGAAAATGAAAAAAAAAAAAAAAGCAAGATCTTTAAGAAAAAATAGAAAGGAACATAAAACCACTGAACACCCAGCCTATTGATTATAAATTTCTTGAAACCATAGAACCCATTAAAAATTACAGATAAAAATATTCTAAATCCTATTGAGGATAAAATTGGAATGTTCTGAAAACAACCAGATGACATCTTGCTCAAAAGCTCAGATTTTCCTTTTTTTTTTCTCCCCCCCCCCCCTTTTTTTTTTCCCTAGGAACAGCAGACTGCTTCTTATCAAAACAGCAGATGAAGTAATTTTGCCCTTCCCACTTTTGTATAAATGGTTGGGTGAGAAGGGCAGAACAACATTATTCACAGGTTATACTATTTCTGTAATAATGAAGGAAAATCAGATTTTCTTATGAAATTAACTGAACCGAAGATAATGTTAAAGTTTACCTGTGATTTTAGCAGGCACTTCTGAATAATGACTGTGTGGAATTGTTCCGTATTTTACCTTTCAAAAAGTTCTCGTTGACATTTACCCAAACAAGGATAGGGGTGAAATTTGTTTATGGAATTCCCATAACTAGCAGCATCAAGTTATATTTCTTTTAAATCATTACTGCATCTTAAATATCTGTTATCTGCCTTTGCCTCTTTCTACCTCTTTCTGTCTGCTATCTCACGTTTGGTAAGAAGCACATTATTTACAATATCTTGGACAAGAATCAGTTGATTATAAAGAAAATGCTCAATATATATTAATACTTACTAATGTTGGCTCTCCATATTTAAATATTTCTACACCAACTGAATCAATGCAGAAATAGGAAAATGTCTTCAAGCATTTATGCATTCCATGTAGTGAGGCATATGAGGAAATGGAATTTTAATGATAAAATATATTAAATGGTAAATAGGGGAAATCCAAACTGTCATTTAAGTAAGATATTATTGTGAAGAAATATCATAGTAATGCACAGGAAGGCTGCTGCATTATTCCCATCTGATACCCATATTTGCTGACATAGCTGACTTAATATGACACTTGCCAGAAAAACAGCAATTCATCTAAAATACCATTTCAATCCTTTCAAGGAATTTAAGTAGAAGAAAATAAACTGAATAATGTATATAAAATGAATTGCATCATGTAGTTAATAAAGTGCATATTTCATTTCAGTGTTCTGGTTTTGACAGTGTCAAAGTGCTAATCAGACAGACATTGAAAATAAGATAACACCTTGGCTGAATAGTTTAAGTGCAATGTTGCAGCAATTTGTAAGATTTATTTTCAAGACAAATGAAAAATAGGCATTGATTTGCCACCTGTGTTGTGCACCTACCTGGGTGTTTTTGTGTGTGTAATAGTTTAACGTCTACTTACTTATGTGGAGAATGCTCAGTTTGGATGAAAGCACAGCAGAGTGAAGTAAGATGGTATTAGAGGCAATTTGAGTTCTATCAATTAGTTAAAGCCTGGAGGTTCATGTGGATGGGAAGCAAGGAATATGACAGCAAAATTTGTGAGAACTGTGTGGAATCTCTGCCACAGGTTGATAGACAGCAGAAAAGGAGTTTAAAGATTGGAACATACCACAGACGCAACATGTCCTTGTTGTGTCTTACAGGAACTTTTAAAAGGCAAACCTGGGTGCATTAGACTTGACAGGAAAGCTGTAAAATTTGGTTTATGTCATGATATTGCTGTGACATAAACAGAGACAGTGTCTTTTTGAGACCAATATTTAAGATAAAAAAAGCTGGCAGGTGTTGCTGCAGCAGTTAAAATAGAGACCAGGATATACACCAGATTTTGCAGCAGAGAAGGAAGCTGGCTGTAGCTCAGGTTTACAATTTTCAAAGGTATAATTTTGATTTCTGAACTAGCAAAGATTCTTTCTGAAGACTACGGAATTTTCTTTTTCTGATTTCTTAAGATTCATATTCCCTCTGTATGAAAGTAAATATTTTATTAATTTTGACATGTTAAATCAGTTACACTGCTGTGACTAATGCACATTTGTGGAATAGCTTTATATTACCAATCTCTCCATTAATTTTCCTGGGTAACTGTAAATTGTAATGCAAGCTTTACAGAAGTGCACCCTTAGGTTCAGTATCTTGATACTTTCAAATCTTCTAAAGCTGGGGAAAACTTCTTCCAGATCTTTAGAGCACTCTCTATAATGTTCTATTTATATTTTTACATGGCCTTTATCACTGTGGCATCTGACTACCTTCCAAGCCCCTGTTATAACTACCTTACTTAAGTTGCAATGCTCTTATATAATTTTTCTGCTTGGAAGAAACAGAAGAGTGTTATTTTTAAGCTATTTAAAACTGCATGGTTTGTGTGTTTATTTTTAGCCAGATAGGTGCCTCTTGCACAGGGAAAATAATGCTTTGAAGCAATTCTTCATTCCAGAGAGGATTTATTGTAACTGAGGACCATTACAAAACCCAGGGCCTAAATAAATGCCTAGCCCACAGACTGGGACTTGGCTTGGATACAGTTTGAAGGACATGCATTTTACTGTGTCCTGAAACCAGTCAACTATCAAAGATTGAACTGCTGGTAGCTCTGGAGAACCTTTAGCAGTTCATTGGCAGAATTCATGGAAATCCTAGGAAAAAGAAATTACTGGTCACATTCTAGAGTATGAACTGCGTATTGCATTCACATTGACTGATCATCACTTACTTGGAGTATTGTGTACAGTTCTGGTGCCCTCAACATAAGAAGGACATGGAGCTGTTGGAGATGTTGGAACAAGTCCAGAGGAGGGCTACAAGCACCTGCTGTATGAAGACAGGCTGAGAAAGTTGGGGCTGTTGAGCTTGGAGAAGAGAAGGCTGCGTGGAGACCTCATAGCAGCCTTCCAGTACCTGAAGGGGGCCTATAGGGATGCTGGGGAGGGACTCGTCATCAGGAACTGTAGTGACAGGACAAGGGGTAATGGGTTAAAACTTAAACAGAGGAAGTTTAGATTGGATATAAGGAGGAAGTTCTGTACTGTGAGGGTGGTGAGGCACTGGAATGGGTTGCCCAGAGAAGTGGTAAATGCTCCATCCCTGGCGGTGTTCAAGGCCAGGACAGACAGAGCCTTGGGTGACATGGTCTAGTGTGAGGTGTTGCTGCCCATGGCAGGGCAGCTGGAACTAGCGGATTTTAAGGTCTTTTCCAACCTTAACCATTATATGATTGAAATAGCACTGAAGAAACTCCCTTCCACTTCTTATTCTAGTATTAGTGTCCAAATTTTGAAGAGCAGGGGATGGAAGACATTTTTAGACATCATGCACCTATCCCATATAGACATTGTGTTAGTGCCATGTATAGTCACTGGCATCTAAAATATAAATGGAAGTCCCAGATACTGTTGAATACCTTTCCCCCAAATCCAGAGTTGCTCTCTCTTCTGTACCAGCTACTAAAGCATGGTCAAAATAAGGGAACATATCCATGAGGAGTGATGGCAACATGGGGCTCACAACCAATGTCAGAGTCAATTTGCTCAGAGCAGGAATTACTGTACGAGGCTGATTTCGCCTATTTGGTCAGGAAGGAGTTTTAAAGAATTATTAAAGTCATAAGTAATATACTGTATTTTCCTCTGCCCAAAGTGAAAGTAGTGGCATGCCTCACTGGTATGTGTCATGGTTTGCTGCCAGGAGCTCTCTCATGCACACCCACCTTTAGACTTTGTCATACCTTGAGTACAAAGCTTTAATTGTACAGAGGTCAAACACCACACAGATTCTTGTTTTTGTTTCTCACAGAACCTCCATCAACAATTTTTTTCGGGGGGAAGCCCTGCAACACACTTGGAAGCAAAAATATTGTCTTTTGCTCATAAAGAATCAATCACAGCTATTGCTTGTCACTGCTCTGAGCTTGCCATTTCCTAAGTCTCAGATCTCCTTGATACAGCTGACCTTGAGAAAATGTGTCCATTGAAACTATACCTCTGCTTTTACAATCCAGAGAAAAGCTGCCAATATTATGATGCTCTGCAATCCAAGTGGATAAAAGCATAAAGAATACCCACCATTGCATTTTGTCTTCCTATCCTCTCAAAGCAGAGCAGTAAAGGCAGCTACAGCATGGAGAAATGAAGCTAAAGAAACAAAAGCAATACTGAGCATACATGGTTACAGCCTGCATTGGTGGTCCCGGAAAGGCTTTCAGAGAGATTTCCGTCAGGATCCCTGTGAAAATGGCCCCAAGGGTATAACTGGCAGAAGCTTCTATCTGCTTCTCTCCTCAGGTTCTGCCAGCAGCAGAGAACAGGTAGCTTATTTCTTCTCCTATAACAGGTTTGCAATTTGTAGCTATAGTCCTAAACTGCAAGTAGATGTATATTGAACATATACTATTTTGCAGCAAGTCTATAACCTACTCCACCCTTCTCTTGCCTCATTAATTCTGGCTATGCAGAACATGAATCATCTTTGAACTCCTCTGGAAACTAGAGAAAATGCCTGTTCTTGGTACAAAAGATGCTTTTTCACCATAGCAGAGACACAAATAACTACAGCTTGTTCCCCTCCCCCAGACAGCAGCTTATTAAAAAAAGATCTCTTTTCAACATAAAAAGCAGAAACACAACCAATCAAAAGGGACCTCTGTTTCTCTAATATCAAAAATAGGGGTTTATATATATATTAAAAAATTCTCATTATCTTCCTCCCATCTTCCTTTTTATCCCTCTTAAAGGACCTCTGAGATCACTACAGAATAATGTTCTTATTAAGAATTATAAACAGTAATAAAGCGACAAGTCTAGTTTTATAAGGAATCCTGTCAATCCTAATCCAGAAGGAGGCGATGAAAGAATTTTTGTCACTTCTGTTCTTTTTACATTCTTTAAAAAAATAAAAATCAAAGCACCTGAGTTTGAAGGCTTAATAGTGCATATAGCCACTGCTTACGCAACCTTCCACAGATATTTTCTACACATATTTTCTGTTAAGCAGTTTAGTTACACTGTAGTAATGCAAACTTTGTATTATTTTTGTATGAGAAATGCCCAGAAGGAAAAGCCCTTCTGGCACAGAGACATTGTAACCAGACTTGTTCATCTGGGATAGGAAGATTCATCTTACTTTTTATGCCATAAGGAAGTCATTGTGTCAGATGGCCTATAAATACATAGGAAGAAGCAGTTCTGTCACTGAAAATTCTGATTCTGACTCTTCTAAGGGAGGAGTTTTACTGAGAAAAAAAAAAACTAATGAAAAATGCCTTGGTCTTTGCTCACATTTTTATGCTTCACAGGGATCCACTGTTTGCAAACTGTCAGCTGTGAATTCCTCTCACCCTCTTTGCTAGCAGACTCTTGGAATTACGGGAATGAATGAGAGGTTTTTAACTTGATGGAGAGGGATGATAGGAACAGAGCTACTCCAGAATGGGTCACCAAGCCCTTCTTTCCTCTCAAACCTCCCTTCCACATAGGTTTTATCAATATGCTACCTAAATTTGTTTCAAAACACTGTTAGTGTCTGAACTTCAACACTCAGACTGCAGGTCTGAAAGCATGAGGATGACTTTTTCATCACAGGGCTGAGACTCCCTGTCCACTGTGAAATACAAGCAGTCCTACTGGGACAATTTTTGAGCCAGTTTTATCCCATGAGCTGTCAGAAACATAGTACGACAGCTCTTGCAGAGAATTATGAAGATGATTCACAATACTCCTCTCTAGCCCTTCCATGCATGAGGGAAAACATGTCCTTTTCACAGCAACTTCTGCAAATTATAATTGCCTCAGTATCTCCTACTGGGGCTCTGGTACTTTTCTTCTTCCCCATTGTCTCCTGCTGAGATGGCAATCTCTGTGTGCCAAGTGCTGTACAATATTCACTCCTCAGCCCACTACTTTGCCACCACTTTGCTTTCATTGCCAGCCCTGGTTTCCTTCAGTTCTGTGACAGAATTCAGTGTTTTTCTTGTTCTGTCCCCACTCCACTCCTAGGTAATAATGATTGCCTTTTAGTTTGGGGCAACCCTAAGCCATCCAATATGTTTATAATAAACAGAAATTCCAACATTCCAAAGAAATAAAATCTAGACTTTTTTTTAACCTGCATAATTTTTCATAGCCCTAAAAATATTGCACTTTTTGTGTTCAGAAATGTTAAACAATTATCTATAGTGGTAGAAATTCATGTTAAAACCTCTTCAGGTACTCCAGTTTCGGTGTACCAGCCCATTTCCACAACTTTGTATGTACACATTATCCCCTTTTTTAATCAAAATTTTGCAATTGTATTTCATACTAAGTTTTAAAAGATAAGTATGTAAGATACTGATATGTATCTCAAGTGTATTATGCAAATTATATGGTATAGGAAATTCTTCACACAGCAACAGAAGATAATATATGCTATGAAGTGTTACAATATAGTTATAGAATTGTACAAGTAAGCTGTCAAACACTAAATCCAGCACCTATTAAAATTATATGAATTTGTGATCAGTGCCCCCTAAGGTATCAATTCACTATTTTATCTGGTTATGATGCATTTGGTTCCTCCTATTTTTCAAATATAAAAAGAAACAACAACCTTTATTCCAACCTCTTTCCTAAATATATATGCCATACAATAAACAACTCGTTGATCATCACTGATGACAAAACCTTAGTTGAAACACACTGTCCCAGTACAAGAGCATAAAAAGACTGAGTGTCCCAGTTTGCTTGACTTTGCAGTGCAATCTGTTACTCCCTTTGCTGAGCACAGAAGACCTTTATGACCTTTCGTACCTCCTGAATTTTCTAAAAGTTTAAAGAAATGGAGTCTGCAATACACGTTAAGTTAGCCAGTTTTGTCCCCAGCAATTGTTGAGTTGTATCTGTCTGAAATTTGCTCAGTTCTGGAAAAGGTTCTTGCATGTAATCAATACAGTAGATTGATAAAAAAAAAATAGAATTCTATTCAGTGTGGCTTTGGAAATCAGTCAGACCGAATCCACAAAAACAGTATGTTGTAAAGCACCTAAATTGTATCAGAAAAAATACAATCATGCATCATGTATTTAACCTGGGACTTCAGTTCTAGGTAGGATGAATCTAAAGATAAGTATTCAGCAAGGGTCAGCATCTGCTGCAGGACCAAAATCATGGAGTTCTAGTAGCTTTCATTGTTTACTCTCATCCTTTTTGTTGTTTCTCCAATTACAAGGCCAGGTTCATAAAATCCGATGTACTGTATTGCCTCTTTCTTAAACCTACGAAGTTTTCTTTTCCATAAGTGATAAGAAATGCCTGAAGTGTATTTGCAAGCCTCCTCCAAAAGGACTCAGGTGAATCTATTTTCTAATGAATTAAAAGCAGGTCTAGTAATCCACAAGCTCGAATCTCCTCATGTTTCTCTTTCAGTGTTTGTTTTGAGACAGTATTATCTCTTCAGACATGTGTGTTTAATTGTGACATATTTTATTAAATTCCTGGTTAGGGAATGCATAGTCACATCTCTGTTGAAGATAATTTGTTGCACAGCTTTGTAGGCATAATGTTTAGGGGTTTAGGATTTTTCATAGATTTTTCAGGATCAAAAGGTTTGCAAGCTTCTTTTTAAAGTCTTTGTGTTTCTAGGAGGGGATGATGTTGTGTACATGGGACAGTGTAAGCTGGAGGCTCAGGAAAAAGGGTTTAATGACACTGAAAGAGGAGCCAATTCTTTTTTTTTTTTTAATATTCCTAAAGTAGCAGGTCTCTTTTAGAATATCCATTTATTTTCTTAGGAAAGGTAAGTTTATAAGCCAAAGTGCCATTCTCAGAAGATATTTTAAGGGGCATTTATGCTGTTCTCTACTTGGTTTGCTGACAGTAATAAAAGAGCTCTCCAAAGCACTGGCCAAAACCTTCGTCTTTCTATCATTACATCTCAGTATTTACTGAATTTATTCATTTGGTCCTTCCCTCCAAATAATGACATCATAACATTTATTCTTTTTTTTTTTTTATATATTCTATTTGATAAGTCCAGTGTGCCACTCATCTTCACATTGGAGTAGAGTCAAATACAGTGTTACAAAAGCAGGAGACGTTTTCCAGTTTATAACATCCTAACTGGACAACATTCCCAGTTCACCAACTATAGATGTGGGTTTGTGATCAGACTGTAGATGCTGTAGATACTCATTTACAGTTGGGAAGACACCAAAAATAATTGCAGTATGTATGAAATAAATGGTTTTGCCTTTTTTTTAATCTGTCTTCTGGAACGCAAAATGCGCATTTTGTGCTTCAAGGCTTGTGATTCAAAATTCATTAATGACTTAAAATATGTTTACTTTTAGATGCTTTGTGAACATCAATTTCCCAGGTAAAAGCAAAGCCATTTCCTCTTGCAGCACCTCATCACAGTATCAACAACTCTCATGGTTTATTCACACACAGAATCTTCCACATAACCTCCAGGACTTGAGAATAATTCTTTCAGCCTTCACTTACTTAGGAAATAGAATGAGTAAACTGAAATCGTTATCATTGGAGAACAATAGTAGTTAAAAAAAAAAAAAAACGAATAAAACAACAAACCAAAACAACAAAGCAACAAAACAAACACAAACCAAAGGAGTAAATATACATACATATATATAAACACCACAAACTGTAGATTCCTTTCTTAATTTTGAAAGATGTTTAGAGTTCTTAATACTGATAGTTTTCTGTGAAAAATTGAAAGAGCATCTAGCTAGAGGGCTGAGTATACACTGGAAAAGCAATTGTCAAATATGTACTAAATAAGATTCTCCCCTCAAAGAATCTAGAACAAACAGCTGAAGAGGAAGAGAAATGAAAAGAAGTACATAGTTTAGACTAGATTAGATACACAGTTCTTAGCTAGTAGCAAAACACACCTTTACTAGTTATCTTTAGAGTAGTCCAGAAATCATTTTTATCACTGTGCTGCTTGTTTTTTTGAGTTGCTCAGGGGGATGTGATAAAGCCTCAACTTGTATTCTTCCTATAGCCATTCAAAATCTTTCTCAGAGTGACAAGATATGTTGTTCTGTGTTCAGCTGGGATAGAGTTATTTTTCTTCTTAGTAGCTGGCACAGTGCTTTGTTTTGGCTTTAGTCTGAGAAAAATATTTATAACACACTAACGTTTCAGTTGTTGCTGAGTAGCACTGACCCTGATCAAGGACTTTTCAGTCTCTCACACTCTGCCAGTGAGGGAGGGGCACAAGAAGCTGGAAAGGAGCAGAGACAGGACACTTTACCCAAACTAGCCAAAGGGGTATTCCGTGCCACAGCATGTCATACCCAATGTATGAACTGGGGGGGAGTTACCTGGAAGGGACCAATTACTGCTCTGGTCATGCTCTGAGCAGATGGTGAGCAATTTTATTGCGCATTAATTTTGTTTTTGTGAATTTTATATAGAAATCAGGTTTGGAGTCCACAGAAATCTCACATATATCTCTCAAATGAACAAATGAATAACTTTTGTCAATGCCAAAGAGGCTTTATGTTCTTTTAGTACTATCTCACCTTAAAAAGTACAAATCAAGGTTTAAAATACATCCTAGACTAGAGTTTGCACGTTCTTAATGACCTAATATTTTTCAATGTAAAACTTCTAATTTAAAAACAAATGTCAATAAATTTATTGAATATCCAACTTAACAATAATTTTATGGCAGATCAGAACATTGAAAAGCTGAATTTCTGGTTTTGGAATGTCTGTTTAAGATCTTTCAGCCTCAAACAGTTCAATTCAGAAGCATTTGAAGAGTAAAACAAATCATTAGTTATCAATTCCCTGGCGGTGTTCCAAGGCCAGGTTGAACAGAGCCTTGGGTGGTATGATTTAGTATGAGGTGTCCCTCCCCATGGCACAGGGGTTGGAACTAGATGATCTTAAGGTCCTTTCCAACCCTAACTATTCTATGATTCTATGATTGTATGAACACTGTAGTCTAACTGGACCTTCTGAACCATGTTACCCCAGCTACTTTCTGCTTCGAGGTAACTTTTCTGCTTTCAAATTCAGCAAAGAAACATCTTGTATTTTAATTCAAGTAAAAATATATTGCATATATTGAATATATATTATGCAAGTAAAAATAATAGACTGTGAGTGCTCCATCCCTGGCAGTGTTCAAGGCCAGGTTGGATGAAGCCTTGGGTGGGATGGTTAGTGTGAGGTGTCCCTGCCTATGGCAGGGGGGTTGGAACTACATGATCTTTAGGTCCTTTCCAACCCTAACTATTCTATGATTCTGTGATTCTATGATAGGGAGCACTGTAATAATATGTGAATCTTTCTGCAAAATAATAAAAGCCAGTGCACTGATTCAGTACCATTTCTATTATAAAGATATAATAGAATATAAAAATATATAAAGATATATGTGGCTTACATTGCCTTGTGCCTCACAGTCACTAAAATATTTACCCCCATAGACCACAGCACCCTTTGGAGAAATGTAGCTACTCATATTTCACAGATGAACAGCCAGGTATCTGGAGGCACACATTTGGCATTGAAGCACCAAACTTCTAATTATCCAGTCATTTTGCGGAATTCACAACCCTGGGTTAGATAGGCTGTGTCCCTAATACAAGGGGTGCGAAGGCTTAGTCTTACTGTCATTGTATCATAACAAGCTAGAATATAGGAGAGACAAAGGCATGACATAAATTTATACCAAGCCCACTGGTGTTTTTTTAAAAAATGGAGAAGACCTGGAATACATAATCCTCATAGTGAGAAACTGTCGGTATCTAAGCATGCAATCCACAAAGCATAGTGTTTCCTAGAATGAGGAAAAGCAGTTTAGTTAACCTAATGTCATCCATCCAAAACTTAGGTTCCTGGGCTAACATACACCCTTTTTAGTTGGGAACTGCAACTGCCAGAGATAAATGTGTCCCCTCTGCAGACAGGTCACAAAACACTGTTTCTTCTCTTCAGTTTTCATGATAAACACATTACTTGCATGCCAGATGGGTCTGTGAAAACACTTTAAATATTTCTTTCTTCCTCATCTCCCACATGACTGTTTCTACCTTCAGACCATGAAATCTTACTGGTGAGAATGATTAACTCCCTCAGTTTGTTATTGAAGCTCTTCTAGTTCATGTAAATACTAATTCTGTGACTATGGACACTAGAATCAAGGTCTTTATGTCCTCAGTCAAAGTCTATAACCATTGGACTTCAGAATCAGTCTCTCGTTTACCTTCTGGCCCAGAGATCATGCCCTCATTCAGCACAGTGTAGACCAGCTTTGAAAGCTGAGGAAAGGTGGGTGCCTTCAGAACACCACTGATATAATTTACAGGGGCCAAGAAAACGCAGGTGGCTCTGCAGTTAAACAGCAGCAGGGTTTTGAGGATTGATATTTTGGATGTAAACAGCAAACATTGTCACCAAAAAACTACTTTATGGAAACAGCTTGGAATCTCTCGCTTGAGGTCACAGAATCCTGAATTTGTTGCAGAAGAGGGAATTGGTCCTGGCTTGTCTTAGTCCAAGATAGCATCTTCATCATTAAGCACTCACTGTGTCTTGAGTTGCTGCTTCTCCTGTGACACATTATCTTTTCCTCTGCAAAAAGGCATAAAATTTTGAAGCACTCATAAGACAAAACAAAACATCAACAGTGAAAAGAGAGAAGAAAACAACCAATTTCCTTTTCTCTGGAATTAAAAATATTTTTTACCATTTGCAATTTACAATGCATATTAAAAAGCTTTTTGAACCATCTGTAACAAGATTTACACCAAAAAATTGTAATAACTGTTATGAGAATATTCAATACACAAAAGCTCTGTTAAGACTGAAAAGCAAGAATAAAACCAAGAAAGCTACTCCTAATATAATGGAAAACCTCAGGTTATTTCTAAATGCAAATTGAATCTCAGTGGCCTCAAACTCTAAGTTGCCTGTTTGAAGAGACACTTCCTTTTTTATCATAAGAAAGGTAATTAGAAATTTTTGAAATAAGCTAGAGAGATAGGAGTAGCTTACACCTAATCAGGCATTTTAAGGATGTAGATTGGAGAGTGGGGTCTATAGGTGCTTCTGAAGGAAACAGGTGCCTTTGTGATGCCATCATGCAATGTTATGCTGAGGTTACAGAGGCAGAAAGGTGGGTGGATGAAGGAAATCTCATTGCTGCTGAATAGCTACCAAGGACTCTAATGGTTCAGTTTCAAAAAGATGTGTGTGGACCCAAACCTTGCATTGCGTGACCCAATAACAATAGTAGGTCTCAGAGGAAGGTCTTTTCCATCACTGCATACAACAGAAGGATGATTGCCTCTATAGAGAAGCTGTCAGCCCAGAGTGTATTTTCTGCATGCTGCTTCTAAGGAAAAGAGGTAGAAAATCAGATAGAGCTAACCTCCATGCGAAAAGAGCACTGGTCTGTTTCCACATCAAGCCACTACCCACCGGACCACAGCTGTTGCAAACTTGACGCAGAGATAATTTTCACTTATTACTTTTGTGTGTGTGTTCTCTCTCCCCCACTAATGTGCTGCTTCTGAGTACTACATAAAACAACAAAATCCTCAATTTTAAAGTATTTGCTATACATTTGTCCGGAGTTCTTATATGATAGCTATGATCCTCCTAATTTCCAGTGCTGTTTTTTGAAGTGGAGAATACAGCTTACATTTTAACTGTTAAAGCCTTCTGATTCTTCTAAGAAAAAAAAAAAGAAAAAAAAACCCCAAAAACTACTATAAGCAGCAGTTATAAATGATTGCCTTTCAATATACATCTATTTTTCACACTTTCCGTACTCGCTATAGCAATCTTAAATGATAGCATTGTGTTATTCCTCCAACAATACATATTGCTGGCTTCCTCAGCTATAAAACAATGTGTCATAACAGGCTTTATTTAAGTTTTGATAACTAAATAAGAGAATAAAGAACAAAAAAGCTGCTCCTCTGTGTCTCTCCTTTCTTTATTATTTTGCTAGGAGGGAAACAAAACTGAGCCTTTCTTATCCAGACCTCTGCCCTACCGTGTCTCTTTAAATTTGATTTGCTGCAATGCAGTATTTTGTTTACTCTCAAAGAAATGAAGGACAGTGCTAAGTAGCTACAGACCCAGAGACTGCAGCATAGAGTCTGACCACTTCTGATAGCTCATGTTTTTTAAAGGCTTGTATACTATAAAAAAAAGGTTTAGAGTGGTTTCCTGAAAAAAAATAACACAAATGGAGAAGTAAAATAGAGTTTGAGCTTCACATGGGAGAACAGAGAAATTCTTTACTATAATTCCTTTGTAGAGGAAAGGGATGGTAAAGGTAGATAGCAACATCAATGCTGATATAAGACATGGTGATTACATAAAGAGTAAAAGCTACATATCAGTTATTTAGGTTGCTACTTTGGGGATTTTGTACTTACAATAGCAGCTAAGAAGGTTTTGTAAATCGTTTGCAGTGCTCAGAATTACTTGATTTTTTAATGATATGATATATGGATACCATCTAGTTCCAACCCCCCTGCCATGGGCAGGGACATCTCACACTAAACCATGCCACCCAAGGCTCTGTCCAACCTGGCCTTGAACACCTCCAGGTGTTCACAACTTCCTTGTGTAACTCATTCCAATGCCTCACCACCCATACAGTAACGAACTTTTTCCTTATATCCAATCTAAACTTCCCCTGTTTAAGTTTTAGCCCATTACCCCTTGTCCTGTCACTACAGTCCCTAATGAAGAGTCCCTCCCCAGCATCCCTATAGGCCCCCTTCAGATACTGGAAGGCTGCTATGAGGTCCCCATGCAGCCTTCTCTTCTCCAAGCTCAACAGCCCCAACTTACTCAGGCTATCTTCATACAGGAGGTGCTCCAGTCCCCTGATCATCCTCATGGCCCTCCTCTGGACTTGCTCCAACAGTTCCATGCCCCTTTTTATGTTGAGGACACCAGAACTGCACACAATACTCCAGGTGAGGTCTCACGAGAGCAGAGTAGAGGGGCAGGATCACCTCCTTCGACCTGCTGGTCATGCTCCTTTTGATGCAGCCCAGGATACGGTTGGCTTTCTGGGCTGTGAGCGCACACTGCTGGCTCATGTTCATTTTCTCATCGACCAGCACCCCCAAGTCCTTCTCTGCAGGGCCGCTCTGAATCTCTTCTCTGCCCAACCTGCAGCTGTGCCTGGGATTGCTCCAACCTAGGTGTAGGACCTTCCACTTGTCATGGTTAAACTTCATAAGGTTGGTATATGGTAAAGAAATACATACATTAGTTACTGACTAGTCACACATTATCCACATGTACATAGTATTTATAATGTACACATGTACAAATACATATGCATAGATAAACATTAATAAACAGAAGTTTTACATTTTATAGTAGGTCCAACAAAGCCACACACATAAGAAGACATTTGCTGATAACATTTTGTTGCGGTTTTTCTATTTGTATACAGTCGTACAATAGAGACAGAATCAGCTGATGTCCTGAAGTCTCTAGCAGACCTACCTTTCAATGAACAAATTGCCAATTTTATTTATAGGAGACATATTTTGCTAAACCTTTACAGGCAAATGTGTACACATATGTCTCAACGAGTTTATTACAAAAGTAGTCAATATATATATTCAAAAACCAAACACAAAGAAAAGGAAGAGGGAAGAGATGACAAGGTAGCTCCCAAAGAGATGGGAAACTGAGTATGTTCAAGACCCCCAAAAGAAGTAACAAAAGCTCTCTGCTTCCCCCTGTAGGAGAAAAAACTGCCTTAGCATGTCTGATTTGCATATATTACTTTGATTAATATTAATACATCAGTGTGCTCCATGAGACTCTGCTGTCTGTTGTGCTCTATTTCACAAATTAGAAGACACAATGTATGTAAATATATTTACAATAACAAATGATGAGGAAACTGTAAGAGGTAATATCTGAAGGAAAGAGATCGTCCTTAATTGCAACGGTTTCCAATTGGGTAGGGAGGCCAAACCCAAGTTTTTGTGTCTGTTTCTTTAATTTATTAATATATCAGGTGGTATGGTTCTGCTCCTGGCTTTTAACAGGAATATTAAGAATACAGGGAAGTGAATGAAAAAGTTTCCTTGTTGCCTTTGTAATTCCTTACTATCCCTTTCCCTTTGTTTAGACACAAAGTATTTGTTTTTCCTGTGTTGTTTCCTTCCTTATGAGATCATCGCTGTGGTTTGGGCTTGGGGTTTTTTTCAGCTTCATCCTTCTTTGTTTATTTGTGGTGGAGCTATAAATGAAGACTACCAATAATATTTTTTGTTATACAAGAACATCACTACCTATCATGACTTACACAAATAAATAAATGATAGAAACTAGTCTAGGCTAGTAGTTCATCTCACTTATACCCATCCATGTGAAGAAGTAGGCAGGAAAATTTAACTGAAGAAACTCTGTCTGTCAAAACTTAACCTATTGCATGTAGATATACATCTGAGGACACTCATACACTCACTAGACCACATTCTGATTTCTTTAGCTTGTTTCAGTGACGCAGAGTGCAAATCAGACTGCCTAAAATGAGAAATTTTTTTTTGGTCTGACCAAAAAGGCCACCAGAGAATGACTCAGAACACTAGAAGGTGCATGATTAATGTCTGTGTACACGAATATTCCTTGAAATGCAAAAATTATTACTTCTATATAAAAATACAAATTCATATGGATCACCATCTGCTTTGGATAGGATTCATCTTACCAAAGACTTTTACACCAGAGCCAACCATCCTTAGCCCCTCTAAATAGAAAGGCTCTCCAAACAAATATTTCATCTCATCTTGAAGGAGATGTCTGAAATGAAGTGTTATAGCGAATTGTGCCATGAATAGTCATACGTTTTACCACCAACCATGAAGACAGTCTAGGTACTACCAAAAGGTGTGTGCAGTTACACTACATGAGTATAAAGTTAGGAGAGATCAGCCAATATTTCAGGTCATACAAAACAGATCCTTGGAGTGCTTCTCATCTGTAATAGTCTTCTACTATTTAATCATCATTACTTATCATTAGTAGGGTTCCAGGCACAGCTGCAGGAGTTGCCATATTTTTTTATCTACCTCTTGTTCTCACTTGTCTTTTGAGGAGCAGCTGCAACATACTATTGAAGTTCCCTTACATGTAAACGACTATCCAGAGTATGAAGCCATGGAATTATGTCCAGAATATAATTAAAAGGTAGCAAAGTAACCTTATATTATATTCTATGGAATATATTAGTTTAAGTAGGAAAAAAAAAGCACCTTCTCCTGTTCTGTCATCCTGTTCCCCTGATCACTTGTCTAGCCTACTCTAGTCAAGATGGCATTGCAAATCCTCAATAAAATTATATTACTTGATTGTGGTTATAAAATCCCTTGATCCTTTGAGTTAAAGTAATTATTTATGGTATTTTTTAATTTAAGACTTAAGATTTTTATTGTTACTCTTGAATAAGTGATAAACTTTTTAAAGATTAATTGAATATGTGCCTTTGTAGAGTTTGTTTTTCATTAAAAAAAAATGTTCCTTGTTCTAATTTCTTTTCTCATTTTCTTTAGACTTTACTTTTTTTTGTGAAGATAATTGCACATTTTTTTATACTGCTTATAATGGCAATACATTTTGAAATGCTACAGATATTTTATATGACTAAAATATTTTTCAAACAGAAAAATAATTCAGTGCTAATATAGTTGATCAATAAAGCTTTCCTCTTTATAGAATATTTTTCTGAATTTATTTATGGAACAAATAATTTATAGAAAGATTGATGTACATTCAAGAATTAAAAAAAATTTACAAAGTGAATTTAAGATGCATATACAAAAAAGAAACTTCATGCTAACAACTGCTTTTAAATATTAATTTTGTAAAGAATTTTTTGCCATTGGAAAAGAACAATTCATCAAAACAAAACTGTTCGTAAGAAAGAGCTGTTTTCCATGTACAGCCAGAACAACATGCTGAAAAATATTGAAAACCAAATGTTTTAAGAGCTTAAACTCTCCAAATAACCTGCATTTACACTCTCAAAATCAAAAATATGAGGGTTTTCTCTTAATCTACATTTCAATTTAAAATAGTGCAAAGAAGTAATGAAGTAAAAAGAAAAAAAATAAAAATTTGGTTGCTCAAAAGAATCAGAATGAAATGTTTTGACTGACCAATTGTCATGGTTTAGCCCCAGTCAGCCATAAATCATGCAGTTGCTCTCTCGCTTCCCCCCACTTCTTGCCCTCCCCCTGCTCCCTGAGGGATGGGGAGGAGAATCAAAAGAATGCAACTCCCACAGGTTGAGATAAGAACAATCCAGTAACTAAGTTATAACACAAATCACCACTGCTACCACCAATAGTAATAATGATAAAGGAAAAACAAGGGAAGAGAATACAACACCTCAACACCCGCAGACCGATAACTTGCCCCACCCCGCCTGACCGAGCACCGATGGATACCTAGTCCAACCCCACCATGAACTTGCCCTTCCAGGTCACTCTCAGTTACTCTCAGTTACATCCTGGGCGTGACGTGCTGTGGTATGGAATACCTCTTTGGCTAGCTTGGGTCAGGTGTCCTGTCTCTGCTTCCTCCCAGCTTCCCGTCCTCCCTGGCAGAGCATGAGACTCACACAATCCTTGGCCAGACCAAACATTTGGGCAGTAACTAAAAACACCGGTGTTATCAGTGCTGTTCCCAGGCCAAAAGTCAAAAACACAGCGCTGCACCAGCTACTAAGAAGGAGAAAAAATTACTGCTACTGCTGAACCCAGGACACCAACTCAAAGTCTCCTATTTTCTCTGCTGAACACTTCTGAGAGTTTTATATTTCATCTCATTCCAACACTGGAACATTTTTCTATAACCTTGAAAATTCTTACAATTCCCACAAAAACCATGAGATGAAAATTTCAGAAAGATAAAGTAGACACAGAAATGGACAGCTACTGCAAACAGTATAATAATTCAAGAACTTATGGGTACATTTTCAGATAAATAAAGCAAATAGAAGTGAAAAAATACATTTATATTTATGTTATCAATGAGACATTCTGTGGTTAAGAAAAAAAGAATCAAGAATTATATACTTCAGCAAATGTGCAAAATCAGTACTTTTGTTTGGGATTTGTCAGGGTCAAGATTCATTTAGGCATGGTGGAGAAAGAACCAGGCATCTGATAGTATAATAAAAGTAACATCAAAACAGACTGATAAATCCAATTGTCTTCAAAGCAGATTTAGGTTAATAGAAGTTACAGGAGTGGGCAAGCAGTTCAGCAAACCTTATCATTTCTGGGTTCATCTTCAACCATGACCTCTTGCTCTTGTTATTGCAGAAAGCAGATAGTCTCAGCTGTGGCAATTAATTTAGTTCAATGGCTAAGGTATCTGTGTTGTAAATTCATGGATTCTTCCAGCAGAAACCTTTAGAAGTCCAGATAGTCTTAAGAAGGCAACATTTTCCCTCCATCAAAGCTGTGACTTTGGCTACTAGACAGCAAACTATTTCATAATGAGTTAAGAAGTAACATTCAGTGTTATTTAATGACAGAAATCTCTCTACTCCCACTCTATTCATAGGAACCAGAAGTTACCAAATGTCCTCTCAATGTTTTTCCTATTTATCCTCCTTCTACACACTGTTAAATGATAAAGAGGTTCACTGTATGGTGAGGGGCTGTTCATACTATATGGCAGAGCACAATGTAGACATCACGTCTCTGTGGCACAAGTTTTAAGCTAAGAATTGTGTGTTTTCTAGCAGGACTTTTCCAGGTTGAAACTGAACTGCAGAGTAGCAGCCCCTGGCTCTTGAGAAGCATTGCAGTTTCTGTTCCTCTCCAGGAGTCTTGTGGCACATGCAACCGCTTGGTGTGCTGGGTTGCTGTAGCAGTAATGTGGGACTCCTGAGGGACACAGAGATAACATGTGGGGGAGGCATGTATGACCACGAGGGTTGTCCTGTACTCTGCAAAACAAATGAAAATATATTTTACCATGTTTCCCATGTGTTAAAGGACCACAGCTGTGGTGCAGTCCACAGACCCCTTAGCATCACCCTGTCATTACCTCTTACATCTTTATTGTATTTATTTATGATAGCAAAAGCACTTTAGAAATTGGGAAGAGCAGGCATGCATACAGGGTATTGAGATGGCTATGGCATGCAAGGAGCCCATCAAAGCTTCCTTTTATTTCCATGTACAACGGATCAAATTCCGTACCCTCTGTTAATGTGCTGGCAGCAGATATTGCTCAGGGAAAAGCAGGACAAGGACTTCAAACAAGTACTTAATTGAACATGGCATTGTTAGTGAGCAATAGAGAGCCATAGTCCTATGGCAGAGATAAATGCTAATGTGGCTTCCTTTTGGGAAACACTATCTGTTGTATTCCAAACACTCCAACTTTCACTGCATTCATAAACCAGCTACACAATTAATTTATCTCTCATGGGGTTCTGCTGTGAAGGAGACCACATCTGAGATCCCTGACTTCTATTGCTGCCATCTGTAGCTTCAGCAAAGAGCCACATGAAAAGTCCCTTTCAAGACAAAGATCTCGCTATAGCATATTTCTAAGAAATCCTCAGTGACAGGGAATAAACAGTGTTTTCTAGATAGGTAAATTTCACTCAGTGCCACACTTCAGATTCACCACCTTACTATTTCCAAACTTGTGTAAAAATTGCAGCTTCTCAAAATGTTGCTTTTTAGGCAGAAAGAAAATTCTTGCTATCTGTCATTCCTTCTGTTTATCCATAGGTTGGTGGCAGGGACTCCCTTGATTTTATAGCTGCAGGCCAGAAGGTTTACAACCACAGTGGCTGAAGACTGTCTGCACTGTAATTCCTATATTGTACCATGTTTTTTTCTTTTACTCTTTGAAGAATGCTTCTGAAAATCACTGGAGGGTGCTTAAGGAGCAGATTAGCATTTATCTGGCATGCTTCCTCTGAAAATGACATTTATAATACCAGGTTTAACCCCTTGGTACTTCTAAATAGAAGTGACATTTAGCCACAAATCCTTTCTGCAACAGCTTGCATAAACAGCATAACAGGCCTTGGAGGACTTCCACCTGGATTTTATCCCTGCCTCAGTCTAACAGAGACACAAGAACAGTGTAGGATCTGAGGATGGAAAGATTGGGTTATATCCAGAGACCTTGAAAATAGACTATCAGAAGCCAGGAGGATTGAAATAGCCAGGAGGTTTTTGGATCCTTTCCTGATTTACTGCAAAAAAATTTAATTTCAAACTTCAGAGGAAGACTGTATTGCTTCATTTCTTAGATGACAAGAAGATTATATCACCTCCCTGTAGAAAAGCTTCCTCATGCCTGTACTATTATTTCCAACAGTCAAAGTTTAATCAGAATTTTAGGGTACTTGTCATTTTGTTTCCAGATCACAGTTCTTGGGTAATGTTTACATGGGAAAAAAAAAAAAAAAGGAAAAATCAACCAAAGATACCCCAACCTCCCACCCCCCAACCCCCCCAAAAAAAACCCAACCAAACAAAAATCCCAGGTGATTCATGTACATAATTTTTTTGATATCTGGCTGTCATGGCCATGGGGAAAATATAAATATTCACTTTCCTTGGATTTAAAATCCAAAAGGAGTAAATATTGTGTCAAGAGGGCCTGATAACTAATTTCTGATTGCTTAGCAGTCCTATACTGAATTTGCCCATGACTCAAGTTGCAAGTTTAGGTCAGATTTCTGTAAGATTTCAAACTTTCCCTGACTGATAACTGACCCCCTTGGGAAACAGCCGTCACTAGGAGTATTTGCATGCAAGGTGAGATTAACTGAGCTTTGTGTGCTCATATGGTCATGCATGTTTATAGACACACATTGCAGTGCAATGAATATTATATCTAGAATTACACCTCCATTTTAGGAAGGGGGCTTTTGAACCTCTATGGCTTCAGAACTTCAAATGCACATTTCAGTAAGGACAAAATTTCCTATTCAGACAAGAAACTATTCGTTCTTGTCTCCTTTTAAAATGGAAAGAAAATACCCATTGAGATGAAGCATTCACTTGGTCTCAATAAGTGCTGTGGCAAGTTCTTTGTAACCTCTTGATTTGTTCTTTCAAAATGCTTTGCAGAGAGCAATCAATGAGCTAGAAGTGAAGGACAACAAATTCACCTTGAATAAGGCCCCTGAAAGGACAATAAAAAGTTCAACAAAACCTTCTTAATGGACTATGAATAACAATCAATAGACTAGTGGATGGCCATCTATAAAAAGGTAGCATCACTGTACAGCAACTTTATACTTCATGTGTTACTAGAAACACTTCACAATTTCTCATTCCAGGACTGTCTTTTGATCACACAGTAATTAAAATGTTAATTTAGAAGAAACATGGCATCTGCTCTGGACAAGTTCTTCCAGATGGTCAATTTTAAAGTAGAAAGAACCAGGGCTTCCTGCTTCCCTGTGTATCTATACTGATACCTACAGATACTTATATAGAGACACATATAAATGTATTTATTTACAAAATTAGGAATTATGCCAAGAATCAAAATTATATACAGCCTTACAATATGTTCATCCTGAAGTCAGTCCTTCCAAATTAGAACTGAGATACAGCAAGTTCAAGTATTACTAATGTTGTTCTATGTGAACCAAGGATATCATACTGGGGAGAAAAAAACTCCCAAACCCTAACAGAAATGCAGAGATGGAAGGAATGTGAAGTCTGACAAGAATACCTTTAACTAAGAGAGTCATCTCCGTTCATTAATATGACACTGGATGAAACCTGTATGTATTAGAAGCTAGAAATCCTTAAACATTATCATTAACCTATATCTCCTTCTGCAAGTTGATTGTACAGCTACACACATATTGCAAACACACCAAAAGTAATTAAAAATGACCAAATCACACAAATAGTTTTCTGAAGATATCTGACTTATACTATTCATATGACAGTGCGAGATTAGAACCATAGAATAGAATCATAGAATACTTAGAGTTGGAAAGGACCTTAAAATCATCTAGCTCCAAACCCCCTGCCATGGGCAGGGACACCTCACACTAAACCATGCCACCCAAGGCTCTGTCCAACCTGGCCTTGAACACTGCCAGGGATGGAGCACTCACAACCTCCCTGGGCAACCCATTCCAGTACCTCACCAACCTAACAGGAAAGAACTTTCTCCTTATATCCAATCTAAACTTCCCCTGTTTAAGTTTTAACCCATTGCCCCTTGTCCTGTCACTACAGTCCCTGACGAAGAGTCCCTCCCCAGCATCCCTATAGGCCCCCTTCAGATACTGGAAGGCTGCTATGAGGTCTCCACGCAGCCTTCTCTTCTCCAGGCTCCACAGCCCCAACTTCCTCAGCCTTTCTTCATACGGGAGGTGCTCCAGTCCCCTGATCATCCTCGTGGCTCTCCTCTGGACTTGTTCCAGCAGTTCCATGTCCTTTTTATGTTGAGGACACCAGAACTTCACACAATACTCCAGGTGAGGTCTCACGAGAGCAGAGTAGAGGGGCAGAATTACCTCCTTCGACCTGCTGGTCATGCTCCTTTTGATGCAGCCCAGGATACGGTTGGCTTTCTGGGCTGCGAGCACACACTGCCGGCTCATGTTCAGTTTCTCATCGACCAGCACCCCGAAGTTCTTCTCCGCAGGGCTGCTTTGAATCTCTTCTCTGCCCAACCTGTAGCTGTGCCTGGGATTGCTCCGACCCAGGTGTAGGACCTTGCACTTAGCATTGCAAGACTTGGGTGGTGCGGTCGGAGCATTTGCCAGTGAACACTGAGGCAAAGAAGTCATTCAGAACCTCAGCCTTCTCCAAATCATGTGTAGCCAGTTCTCCCAAAAGCTTCCTCAGGGGGACTACGTTGTCCCTAGTCTGTTCTTTATTTGCTACGTACCAGTAGAATCCCTTCCTGTTATCCTTAACATCCCTAGCCAAGTTTAATTCCAACTGGGCCTTTGCCTTCCTAACCTGGTCCCTAGCTTCCTGGAAAACATCCCTGTATTCTTCCCAGGCTGCCTGTCCTTGCTTCCACTTTTTATAAGCCTCTTTTTTCCTTTGAATTTTCCTCAGCAGCTCCTTATCCATCCAAGGAGGTCTCCTGTCCCTCCTGCTGCACTTCCTTCTAGTTGGGATGCAGCACTCCTGAGCTTGTAGCAGGTGATCCTTGAATATCAACCAACAGTCTTGGGCCCCCCTGCCCTCCAGGGCTATATCCCATGGAACCTTACTAAGCAGGCTCCTGAAGAGGCCAAAGTCTGCTCTTTTGAAGTCCAGGGCAGCGAGCTTGCTACACGCTCTTCTCACTGTCCTGAGGATCTTGAACTTGACCATCTCGTGATCGCTGCATCCAAGGCTGCCCTGGAGCACCACATTCCCAACGTACCCTTCCCTGCTGGTGAGCACAAGGTCAAGCATGGAACCTCTCCTTGTCAGCTCCTCTATTACTTGCAGAAGGAAGTTGTCCTCCACACAATCGAGGAACCTACTGGATTGGTTGTGCCGTGCAGTACCATCATTCCAACAGATGTCAGGGTGGTTGAAGTCCCCCATGAGAACAAGGGTCTGCGAGCGTGAGGCTTTTCCTATCTGTCTGTAGAGTGCTTCATCCACAGGTTCTCCTTGATCAAGCGGTCTGTAACAGATCCCCACAATAATGCCTCCCACGGCTGTTTTCCCTTTAACCCTGACCCACAAACTCTCTGTTAACTGCTCACCTGTCCCCAGACAGAGTTCCATACTCTCCAGCCTATCCCTAACATAAAGGGCAACTCCCCCTCCCCGCCTGCCGGGCCTGTCTTTTCTAAAGAGCCTGTAACCTTCCATTCCAGCACTCCAGTCATAGAAGCCATCCCACAATGTTTCTGTGATGCCTATTATATCATACCCCTGTAGACGTGCACAAATCTCTAATTCCTCATTTGTTCCCCATGCTATGTGCATTTGTATAGAGGCATCTGAGCCAAGCTCCAAATGAAGCCGGCTCATTAGCTGGAGGCTGGAATATCTCTACATTGTTCCGAGCATTTATTATAGGTGTTGGCAACTGACTGGGTGTGTTGGGATGGAATGATGCTCCCCTCCCCCAGCACATCTAGTTTAAAGCCTCCTTGACCAGTCTGGCAAGCCTCCTACCAAAACTGTTCTTCCCCTTCTTTCATAAGACCAGCTCCACCAGCCCCAGTAGACCTGGCCTACAAACTTCTGTCCCATGTTCAAGACACCCAAACCCCTGACTATGACACCAACCTTTTAACCATTTATTAACCTGGCCAATCCTCCTAGCTTTTTCTTGGTCCTCCCCTGTGTCCTGGAGAATTGACGAAAAGACTGTCTGAGCACCAGAGCCCCTAACCACCTCTCCCAAGGCTCTGTAGTCTTTCTTTATGGTCTCCAGTCTACTACTATCTATATCCCTAGCACCCACATGGATCACCAGGAGTGGGTAATAGTTCGTGGAACTTCCTAGAGCAGGCAGCCTCTCTGTAACATTCCTGATCCGTGCTCCTGGTAAGCAGCACACCTCCCTTGAGACTGCACCAGGCCACCAGACATGTGCTTCTGTCCCTTTCAAAGTAGAGTCCCCTACTACTACAACCTGCCGCTTTTTCTTGGCAGCACCAGTAGAGATCTTTACCTGTGCACCAGCTGGCTGTTTGTGGTGCAAGTGCATTTCCTCATTAGCCTCCTGCAAGACAGCAAAGCAGTTCTGGGTGGGGACAACATATTTAGGAGGAAGCCCCTTGCCTTTAGTTGTCCTTTTCCTCCTTTTTTGTTGGGTTTTTTTGTCACTAATTCTCAGCTTCCTGGGTTAACGGCCTCCTTCTTTCCTTCATGAGCTGGAGGGGAAGCTTGAGGCCCCTGCACAGTTTGGGGCTGGAGCAAGCAGCCCTGCTTCCTCTCAGCTTCCCTGACATCTTGCAGCCTATTGACAGCGTCCCGCAGCTCAGCCCCTGCTGCAGGAGGGCCTCCACCAGGGAGCACCGAGCGCAGCCCTGCCCATCGTGCTCCTTTCCCTCACAAGCCCAGTGCAGGCACTCCCTGCACCCCGAGCTCTGCACTGCAGCCTCCCCTCTCACCGGCTCTGTCTGGGTGCCTACGCTGCCACCGCCGGGCAGCCAGAGCAGAGCTCCCAGACCGAGCCCTCGTCACACGACGGGTGCTCACCATCCCGCTCGCCTGCCCGCGCCAGCTGCCCCGACCCGCTCTGCTCGCCGCGCTCCCTGGGGCAGGTTTTTACCGCCTCAGCGCTGGTGCCGCTGCTCCTGGCTCCGCCCCCTGTGAGTCCCTGCTCGCGTCCGCGGAGCTGCCGGCTCCTGGGCAGGTCCTGTCGAGGACTTGAGGCTCCCTCGGTGGCTGTCGCCGCTCTGAGTTGAGGCTCCTGGGCGCTGATCTCTCCCCTGCTCCACTGTTGAAGGCGTCCTCTCTCGAGCTACTCACCTCAGCAATTGACCCAGGAATAAGGACAAAGAGAAGCAACACTGTTTAGGTCAAAATCATAGAATCACAGAATCTTAGAACATCTCAAGTTGGAAGGGACCTATAAGGGTCATAGAGTCCAAACCCCTGCTCCTTGCAGGACTACTTGAAACTAAATCATATTACATCAGCCTGGCATTCCTTGGGCTCTGACAATTTCCCTGGGGAGCTTGTTCCAGTAATCAGCCATCCTCTCAGTGAAGAACCTTTCTGAACTTTTCCTGACACAGCCTCATTCCATCACCTCATGTCCTGTTCCTGGTCACCAGAGAGAACAGATCAGCATCTCATCTTCTGCTGGCCCCCTTGAGGAAGCTGTAGGTGGCCATGAGGTCACAGCTCAGCCTTTTCTTCTCCAAGCTGAACAGACCAAATTATCTCAGCTGCTCCTTCTAAGTCTTGCGCTCAAGGCCTTTCAACCTCTGGGTTGCCCTCCTCTGGATACAATCTAATAGTCTGATGTTCTTATACTGAGCCATCCAAAACTGTGCACAGCATTCAAGATGGGGTTGCACTGGTGCAGTGTAGAATGCGACAATCACCTCCCTTGACCAGTTAGCAATGCTCTCCTTGATGCCCCCCAGGACAGGGTTGAGCCTTTTGGCTGCCAAGGCACACTGTTGACTCATATTGAACTTGCTGTCCACCAGACCCTCACATCTCTTTCCACAGGATTGCTTTCCAACCTCTTGTTCCCCAATTTGCATGTATAAGCAGGATAGCCCTATCCCAGATGGACAATCTGGCAGCTGTTCTTGTTAAACTTCATATCGTTAGTGATTGCTCAGCTCTCAAGCCTATCCAGATTTCTGTGTAAGTCCACTGTATGCATGAAGTAGTCCACAGCTCCACCTAGTTTAGGATCATCATCTGCTTGTGCTCGGCACTGATGAGGCTGCACCTTGAATACTGTGTTCAGCTGTGGGCCCCTCACTACAAGAAAGCCATTCAGTTGGTGGAGCAGGTCCAGAAAAGGGCAACAAAGCTGGTGAAGGCTCTGGAGAATAAGTCTCACGGGGAACAGCTGAGGAAACTTGAGTTTTTTACTCTGAAGAAGAGAAGGCTCAGGAGGGACCTTATCACTCTCTACAACTACCTGAAAGGAGATTGAGGTGATGTGAGGTAAGGTGGGGTGGGTCTCTTCACTCAGGTAACAAGCAACAGGACAAGAAGAAATGGCCTCAAACTGTGCCAGGGGAGGCTTAAATTGTACATTAGGAAAAATTTCCTCACCAAGAGGGTGGTCAGGCATTAGAACAGGCTGCCCAAGGAAGTGGTGAAATCACCACCCCTGGAAGTGTTCAAAGACTATGTAGATGAAGCCCTTATTGACATGGTTTAGTGATGGTCTTGGCAGTCCTGGAGTAATGGTTGGACCTGATGATCTTAAAGGTCATTTCTAACCTAGCTGATTCTAAGATTTAATGATTCTATGATACGTTTACAGGCTTAGTTACATTAAGGACAACTATCATAATTCCTATGCTGATTCTCTCAGTTATCTTCTTTTGCACAATGATCTATGTCGAGACAGATTCATTCTCCTGCACCTAATAACGATTCATTAAGGAAGAGGAAAATTTCTTTTTTTCTGTGGTGGTAATTTACATTATTGCTATAATTAAGAGCCATGACCATGTAGCAGGCCTGCATTCCAATAGAAATTCTGCAAACCCAGCTGTCTTCTTTCCCAAAGACAATTTAGAGTAGATGAAAGCAAGCAGTTGAGGTAGGAGGACACAATATTGATCAGCAGGACAGATCTTTGTCTCAGCACAACAGCAGGTTTCCCATTGTCATGCCTTTTTGTATAATTTACAAGTGCAACCGAAAGGAGAAAAATGAAATCATATTGTAAATTCTTATCAGGAGCTCATGTTAGTAATGAAGGAAATCATATCATCTAAGTAGTTAATAAATTAGTAAAACAAGCTGCATTTCACAACCTTTCTGCTCTTAGATGCCACCTTTTACAGAGCCTAACCACCACTTGGCTTCACTCACCTTTTATTAGGTCTCATACTAACTGATTATTAAGCTTTGGGGAGAGGGGAAGTTGTGCAAGAAATCAAGCTGATGAGACAAGACAGAGAAGCTCTATAAATCCAATTTCTAGTATTTGAAACTCATCTAGTAATTTATAGCGCAAAAGTGACAAGTAGATGCAGATTTGGATCATCTGTTCTAGTCAATGAATTATAAACAATTCTGACGAATTTAAACTACTCCAAGTTAAATTAAAAGGATTATTCAGCATAATCATGCTTTAAAACACACCACTGTATCAGATTTTTATGCAAGTGCAACAGGCTTTACAAGCTCTTACCACATAGACAATAATGGTTAGTGTATGTGGTATTTGCTAATAGAGCTAAGTTTTGGTGAATTAAAATTATTAAGAATGAAAGTTACACAATATAAGGTCTAGAATTATGGATCTATGATAATCTATCCCATCTGTGAACAGCCCTTTAGTCAACTGGCTTCACAAATTGCGACATACAACTGAGTCTACAGTCTCAATTTCATACCCAGAAATTCCATCTATTTACTTCTCTGAGGGTGAAAATCCATACTTTCATTAAATACAAGAACAATGCTTCTTCATTTGAACACAAGAAATTTGGAAGAGGCTCAATTCTTGGAGTCTGGGGCAAGGCTCTAGGGGAAGTATCAGTGTGAACACTTTCTGACAATCTTCCTAAACCCTTTTGTCGTGGTTTAAACCCAACCACAAACCTCTTTTGCTCACTCCCCCCCTTCTTGCCCTCCCCCTGCTTCTGGAGGGACGGAGAGGAGAATTGAAAAGAATGCAACTCCCATGGGTTGAGATAAGAACAGCCCAGTAACTAAGGTATAACACAAATCACTGCTGCTACCACTAATAATAATAGTGCTAAAGGAAATAACAAGAGGAAAGAATACAACACCTCAACACCAGCTGACCAATAACTCGCCCCACTCCCCCCAGCAGAGCACCGACCGATACCTCCTCCCACCCTGCAGTCCCAACCCTTCCGGGTAACTCCAGGTTACATCCTGGGCATGACGTGCTGTGGTATGGAATACCTCTTTGGCTAGTTTGGGTCAGGTGTCCTGTCTCTGCTTCCTCCCGGCCTCCCCTCCTCCCTGGCAGAGCATGAGGCTCAGAAAGTCCTTGGCCAGACCAAACATTTGAGCAGCAACTGAAAACATCGGCGTTATCACCACTGTTCCAAGGCCAAAAGATCAAAACACAGCACTGTACTAGCTCCTAAGAAGGAGAAAAATGACTGCTGCTGCTCAACCCAGGACACCTTTCTTGTAGTGCATTGGCTTCCTCTCAGTAACAAACAAAACAAAACAAATTCCATCCTCCCCCCAGCCAACTAAACAAACCTGCCAGTGCTTTCCTGGGGTGAGAGAAAGAAATGGTGTAATTTAATGGTAATTTCCACTTTTCAGCTATGTTGTCTAAAATTAGAGTGAGATACTGAACACAAGGAAAAGCTGAAAAGCATCCTTACGTGACTCTCAAATGTGTTGCTTAGAAAGTACAGGATGTACCCCAGAAATATAGTGCTTTGCTTAGTGTTTGCACTGAGAAGACACATCAGTGATGTGCATTTTCTGGAAAAGCTTTAGGAGCATTTTGTATTTTCACATATTTAAGTAAAACTTCAGAGATGAACATAATCTGAAGTAAAGAACAGCTGTAAAACTTTCAAGTTCTCTCTTTTAAATTGTATTTCTGAAAACAAATTACATCAATTAAATACTAGTAGTTTGCAATCAGCTTCTTACAACAGTAACTTATTTCTCCACTACAGCCTCAATGTATTCATGCAACAAAGGTTTTGATCAGCAGTATTTGTACTGTAGATTCATTCTGTGTGTATGTAAAAATATGTTTGGGTGTGCATATAAGTACATAGTATAATTATGCACTCCTGGTGCAATTTCCGCAGATTTTCAGTAATCCCAAATATTTATGTCATTCTTATAACTTGTAGTTTGCAGGGCTGGTATTTGCTCTGGGCTGATTAATACACTTGTGTTCTCAGAACACTCTTTCACTTAAATGTCCTCAATCTGCACTAGTGGTGGCATGTTATGAATGCCCCAAGAAATGCTCCTGCACCCATGTGTCATTTTAGTTAGATTCAAAGAGCCCTTTGGGGAAGGACATTTCGGACTTTTTGCTGGGAACTTGCTTTGTTCGTGACCCTGCCAGACACAATGGCATTTTTGCATAGCCAGACTGCTTACACTGAACAGTGTGTCTAAGGAAATAATCAATGTGCTATTTCCAATGTGTATTTGACACTGTTTATCCATCAGATATTTATTACATGTACTTTGACAGCATTTTCCTCTCACTTCCTTTTTACAGTCTGAAGAAAATAAACCTCTCATTACTATTCTTTATGATGGAAGACTAGCCACAAGAGAAGTAGGTGGTTTTCAACTGTCTGTCATTTACACTGAATTTTGTTTGTCTGCTTTGCTTTGCTTAATAATACTTTCTTTCACAGAATCATAGAATGGTTAGGATTGGAAAGGACCTCAAGATCACCTAGTTCCAACCCCCCTGCCATGGGCAGGGACACCTCACACTAAACCAAGCCACCCAAGGCTCTGTCCAACCTGGCCTTGAACACTGCCAGGGATGGAGCACTAACAACTTCCTTGTGTAACCCATTCCAGTGCCTCACCACCCATACAGTAAAGAACTTCTTCCTTATATCCAATCTAAACTTCCCCGTTTAAGTTTGAACCTTGTCCTATCACTACAGACCCTAAGGAAGAGTCCCTCCCCAGCATCCCTATAGGCCCCCTTCAGATACTGGAAGGCTGCTATGAGGTCTCCACGCAGCCTTCTCTTCTCCAAGCTCAACAGCCCCAACTTTCTCAGCCTGTCTTCATACGGGAGGTGCTCCAGTCCCCTGATCATCCTCATGGCCCTCCTCTGGGCTTGTTCCAGCAGTTCCATGTCCTTTTTATGTTGAGGACACCAGAACAAGTGAGGTCTCATGAGAGCAAAGTAGAGGGGCAGGATCGCCTCCTCCGACCTGCTGGTCACGCTCCTTTTGATGCAGCCCAGGATATGGCTGGCTTTGTGGGCTGCAAGCACACACTGAAGTTGGCTCATGTTCATTTTCTCATCAACCAACACCCCAAAGTCTTTCTCTGCAGGGTCACTCTGAATCTCTTCTCTGCCCAACCTGTAGCTGTGCCTGGGATTGCTCTAACCCAGGTGTAGGACCTTGCACTTGTCATGGTTAAACTTCATAAGGCTGGCATCAGCTCACCTCACTAGCGTGTCAAGGTCCCTCTGGATGGCATCCCTTCCCTCCAGCGTTATCAACCGAACCACACAGCTTGGTGTCATCGGCAAACTTGCTGAGGGCGCACTCAATCCCACTGTCCATGTCAGCGATGAAGATGTTGAGCAAGATCTGTCCCAACACCGATCCCTGCGGGACACCACTCATTCTCTTCTAAACAAAGTTTTCTTCCAGAAACTGTGCGTATCCTGAAACGCTCTTTGCTTTCTTAGAAGACTGAAACTTTTATGCTGTAGATTGAACCTCAGATTGTAACATTGTAAAAAAAATAGATAATCAATAGTCTAAAGGTGCTGATTTTTCACATGTGCTGACAAGTGCTGTCTATTTGCTTATGTTCAGAAACTTATGCCTGCATTTTAAGATTACTTTTGCACAATGTGGTGTTGAAAAAAAGGCGTTTTGTAAAGGGGAACCAATCTTCCACATTAGGGCCAACTGGAATGAAGATGATAATTTAATGCGACTATAGAAAAAATTGTAGATGTAGTTATGCAATCTCTGAATTGGACCTGCTACTCCTAATTAAACCAGAGCATTTCTTTTTAGGTAGGTATTGAATCATAAAGATTTCAAATTAAGTTGACACCTTTTGGGAAGATATACAAATGTTTATTTACTCACTCTAAAATTACTGTCATTGTTAAAATGCATATAATATTTTCTGCTTAAACTTCACTGACTTTATACTAATTCCTCTCAAGAGAGCAATCTTAACCAAGAGAGAAAGAAACTGGAACAGTTAGAGAATCGCAACAAATACTCACTGATACATTTTTCCAGTGAAGAGATTCATCGGCCAGTTCAGACCACTAAGTTTACATGCCTTAGGGTAACTACAGTCAGTGAATGCTGTCTCATCTTCATACAACTACACACATGAAGCAGCTCCCCCAGTATAATAAGTTATGTTCCAGTACACCGCAGGTCCCACATCAACTTTATTTTCCTGGACTCTTCTCTTTTTCTCCAAGTGTCTCCTGAACTGGTGTGACCAGAAAGTGGACTTCACCACCGCTTTATGGCATGCAATATCTTCTCCTGCCTTATCTGCCATGATTTTCCTAATAAATACCAATATGTAGTTTGACTTATTTGAGGTGAAAGCACACTGTTGCCTTACATTGATCTCCACTGTAATCTCCATGTGCTTTTCAGGAAGGTGCTACCCATCCAGTCAGTTCCTAACTTATACAGCTATTCTTCCATAGATGAAAAATGTCATACTTCTCCCACTTGAACTCTGCACTCTGTTCCTCAAGTTTCTCAAATAACTTCAGACTGAGGTTGTTTTTACACTGTGATGTGCCATCCACTGATGGTAGCACATGTATAATCTGCTGAAGGGTATTTTGTCTCATTACCTTGGTCATTTATGAAGCTATTGAACAACATCAGCCTCAGTACAGACCATTGGGATGTTAGCAACTGCCAAAGAGATAGCAAGTGATGGTTTAAAGTATCCTTTTAATCCAGTTGTTTAGACAATTTTAAACCCATCTATCTATCAGTCCAGCCACTTCCTCAGGTTCCAAGGGGTGGGGAGGAAAGTATGTTATCAAAAACACTGCTAAGGCTTAGTCTTCCCTTGTCTGTTTCATATTTCTCATTGAATTTTCTCAATCTCAATGATTTTGCATATATTATAGTCAGAAGCTGCGCAATCATGTGAGCCAGTTCTTCCAGCACCCCTGGGAAATCCCCTACAGCCCCATGCATTTCAATACAGTTTCTTTAGGTGGTCCTTAAACCGCTGTTCTTCTGCTGTTGGCTCTGTGTCTCTCTCCCACCCTCCCCTAGTACATATAGGGATCTGGGAAAATTGCATTTGTCCACTGAAATATATTGGACTGAAAAAGTTGTGATCAGCACTAGCAAGCGTTAGTTTTTTTTTTTTTTTCCTACTTCTGAAAGCATTTTTCCCTTGTCAACCCAAAAGGTATATCAAACAAACAGTGATTGCACTTGCAGCTTAATAGTCTTGTAAACAGTATAAGTCAAGTAGATGATCCAAGTTGCCATCACTTGGTAGATTCAAATCAAGCAAATTATACAATTTGTCCTCTGCAGAATGATCTTACTGGCTGATATACTGCAGCAAGTATCATAGTGTACTGTATTTAAGGACTAAAGGTTTCTTTGTGTTTTTTTTCCAGGACCTTGGTCTACAGATGTGACAGATGAAGTTTCCACAGAAAGTGTCAATGGGTGAAGATTTTTCTAGAAGGGCCCAGGGAATATTTTACATATATAATTTTTGTTTCCTGCCAATACTCCTGCATTTTAAAACAATAACAAAATTTAAAAATACTTGGATGTTTCTTGCCTTATTTCATGAGACTAATAAAATCTGCCCCATTCTTGCATATAAAAATGGATATTCCATAAATGCTTGTATGACAACAGTATCTAAGGGAACAAGTGAAATGCTCAATACCTGGATACTTGTGTTAAGCATGGAGCACACAGAAAATCAAAAAGATTGTCTTTGAAGTTTGTCTTTGAGATGAAGACTGTGCAGTCTGAAGGAAAAATTCAGATTCCTGAACATGGCCATCCCTCAAGTGACACCCCAATGTACCTGCCAGGCCTTCAGCTGCTGCTCCAGAAGAGCATTGGTCTCCCATACCTTCTGTCTTAGCTAGACACATGCCCTAGTGTGTTCTTGGTCCTATTAATACCTACATTTACACACCTGCCTCTTACACTACATACAGCACATAAGACACACAGCAGAATTCAGCTCAAACATAAAACATCTAAATATGCGTTTTATGCCAGGGCAGTAACAACTGCCTCTGCAGTCTGCAGAGATCTGGACAATACATTTAACAAATTAGCCAGCCATTCAGCTCAGCCTATTAAATAAAACGACCTCACTCCAGTTGCCCACAGGTAAGATCTTACTGACTTTTGAGATATCCTTGGGACAGCCACTACAGTGCTTGCAGAGAGGACACAGTCACTAGCATCTCAGTACCTCTCTAGAGAAACAGCTGGAGACCATGTCAAATCACCCACGGCACCTGGAAAAAACACTGAAATACAATGTTTAAGTAACTGTGTCCTTTCCACCAGAAGTAAAGCTTTTGACGTACTTCCTTGCTTCATTTTTTTTTTTCTGAGTAAGTAGGAGTATTTTTAAATATCTTTCTCTTTTATTATCGTCATCCTCATTCATTTGATTGGTGCATTAGGCTTCCATTATATGATTTTATTTTATGCTGTATTTTACCTCTCCATCAACTTGGTTATTCATAAACTCCTACACACAGAAGGAACTAATATGAGTAAATCATTCAGAAGTAATAATGGAATTTGCCAGATCTTGCTAAGCTATTCATGCCAACACAAAACAATGAACATTCATTACCTTTGTAAAGGAGGCATTATGTTAAGTATTGATTAAAAAATAATTGTTGATTTTTTTAAAGTAAGAAATCTTAAAACTAACCTAGTTCCAATTATTACTATGTAGAAAAGATCTAGCTTAGGCAAAATATGCTTTCTATTTTTTAAACTATTATTTTTTATTTAGATACATATTTGATTGAAACAAAAATACAACTGTTATTTTTGGAGTTAGTTAGAATTTATCAAGAATATTTCATCCAAAAGCAGTGAACATAAAGCTTAAATTGCTAACATATTTGATAGCTTGTAAGCAGTTGACAGACTCATCGCCAAAGCCATACAGAAAATTTATTGTGAAAGGTAGCTTTCTTCTTTTGACCTTTATAACCCTCTATATGACATATTCAGCTTTGTTTCTAACTAACAAACTGCATAATATAATAAAAATAATCAGTTCAAGATGCAAGATGACTGCAAGCCATTCCACAAAATTTTAATGACATTATTTTTCAGCTTGGCTGAGACAATAACCACAATAAAAATTTACCATTTTAATTGGAAAATTCAAAATGTAATTATAACAACATCCATTACAAGTTTTTCAAACTGCTTTTCACTTACTTACAGAGATTCATGATTTATTACTTGCAGTACATCTGTTCTTTGTATATCTACTAAGATGTAGCTTGAAAACCAATTCAGCTGGATTTTACCAGCAATTAAACTGGTTTTCAGTCTACAAATGCAGTCTGCAAAATTTACCCAAGTGAAAATTTTCCTCATCAAATCTGCTTTGAATAAATGTCCTCTAATCAGTAAATTTGATTCTATATTTCAAAATATAAATTCCAGGAAAAAGTAATATTGTTATTTAAACTACATTTTTAATTGATAGTGGTTATTTCTTTTCTTTTTCCAATAAGTACCAATAAGGAGCAATTTTGAACAATGTTGTTGTAAATACTTTTTTGTACCGGTTATGTTTTTTAATTTATTTGCAAAACAGCTCTTGCACTTTCAACTTGACACATGAAATTATAAACCTAGCTTGTGTACTTCCTATCTAATTTCCTAAAATTGCTGTTTTAATATGTGTTCCCACAATAAGATTTCCTGCTGAAGTGTTCAGCTCTATCTATATGTAAATTGAATAATCTTTCAAACACGGGGAAAAGGAGGCACTATTAAATATGAAACTTCATTTCTGTAAGAAATTAAGCACTATGACATCCTACAATAATAAATTATGATCATAGAATTTCATTAAGAACAAACATGATGCTGTTAAACTGTTCATCAGCAGTAAACAGGTTGTCTTATACTTAATGGAGTCATAAAACCACGAAAAACTTATCTTCATAATCTTCATTGTTTGTTTTGGGTTTTTTTTACAGAAAATACCATGTAAAAATACCATAGCAGCTTTAATTCTCCTGAATTTAATTCTCCTGTTTCAATAACTGATTCAAGTTATTATACACAATTTGAAATACTAAATAGCTAATGTCAATGGCTATTAAGATAACTATTTAAATAGATCAGATTAATTGCAGAAAGGCTTAGATGTGCAGAGAAGCATCTTCCTCTCTTAGTTAATTATAAAGACAACCCAGATGATGGCTCCCCTTTAAACTGAATCAAATATACCTGTTATATGTAAATACTGGTTATTTCTTTAACAAAAATGTCCTAAAAAAAAGCCAAAACAAAAAAAAAAAACAAACCTAAAACAAAACAAAAAAAAAGCCACAGTGTAGATATATCATATCACAGGAAAACAAGATAGTGTAAGGTAAGTTAGAAGGAAGCACATATTTATGGTTTAATATTGCAGCAATATTAAGCTTTCCAGTAACATTTTATGAAAAAAAAAAAAAAAATAGCCCATAACCTTATTCTTTTTTAAAAAAATAGTCTTTTTAGTGCCTGATCATGCAAAAAATTAGTATGCAGATTCTTCTTTGTGAAATAATATATTTTTTTACATAGATTTCCTATTATTTCCCTTATGTCAAAGAATATAGATGCCTACAGAAAAAACAGGCAACATGACAGGCAACGTCATGAGACCATATGGTCTGCACAAACTGAGATTTGTCCCAGTAATTTAGGCTGAAAACAAGCTATGTATTAAGATTTACAGCTATTTTTAAAATTATATCAGATTTCATAATAATAATGGAATTATTTCTTGTGTAGAGTGATCATTTGGACTACACCATGAAAATCTGCGTAGGTGTTCAGGGAATGATGTACTGTGTCCTAATATATGTTGTCTAACTTCTCAGTTCTGAAGTCAATGAAACTCTATTGTACTTTCCCTAGCATACCTCATCTGTCCTTTAATAAAATTCAGATTTTTTGTATCCTGAGACATCTTTTTCCCAGGGTTAAATTGGATGGGATTCACTGGATCTATAGTAGGTCTCTCTAATGTAAAAATCTATGTCTGATGTGCACAGGAAGTAAATGGGCTTCTAGCAAGTGGATTGTCTCATGATGAGATAGGTATTTAAATAGATCAGCTGAACTGAAGAAAGGCTTAGGTGTGCAGAGAAGTGTCTTCCTCTCTTAGTTAATTATGAAGGCAACATAAATGATGGCTTCCCTTTAAACATTGTACATGCTTATTATACAAGACAGGTGAGATGAATTGCATCCATAGCACCTGGCATCTTAATATAATAATGAATGGAGGTCTTAAATTGAGCTTTTTCAGGATGTTTACTATGTATTTGGTATACATATAAACATGTTGCATCTCATATAAAAGTAGACTCTATTTTAAGGCCAGGCACTATTGTCCCTTTTCTGTCCGTACGACCTCTTGATTGTTCTTGTATTGCTTTTGATTGTTCTTGTATTGCCTGGACAATATGTATTCCTGGAATTTCTGCACACTACATCAGATGTATACCTACACTTATCTAAGTTCTCCCTTTGTAGTTTTTGAAGCAATGTCAAATGCAACCATTTCTCTTACTTGACTATACAAGGAATTAAGTACTTGCCTTTGACAAATTAACTCATTAGGAGTAGGACCCACATCATGATCAGTGCAAAAATAAAAACAACAAGTAAATGATTCATATCATCTGTTCTTGCTGTCTGAGTTAGGATGAGATGCATTGTTCTACAGAGCTATCTATTTCTCTCCATTACCAGTAAAGGCGCATAGAATGTCTAGACCAGATTAAAAAAAAAAAAAATCTACATTTTAAACATCTTGAATTAAGTGAGACAAATCCAAGAATGCTAAAATCTGGTCAAATTCATAAATATAACAAATTAAATCCCAGCTTTCATGTGCCTAATTGAAATCTAAGTTTCTGCGTAAGGACAGTATGGTAGCTATACGTCCAGCTATAATAACTTCTTATCCCAAGTGTGATATCAACATTTTTCTTGCAAAAATCAGGAAGAACTAAAGTTTTCCCATTACTCTCCATAGAAAAGCTCTTTGTGGAAATAGTGAATAATAGTACAGAGAACAGATATTTCATATTTCATATTTAAATATTAGGATAATTGTGGATCCTTTGAAATAATGCCAATAATAAATAGCACTATGAATTCTTATGAAACAGACAGTGCTGTTTCTGGTTTTGCTTTTATCAAAACTAACGTGCATCCTTCACATGTCTCCGTTGGCTTCATTCATCCGTTTTGAAAGCCAGTTAACGTAAATTAGTAATGGAAGCAAAATGGTGCAACGGCTACCATGCAACTAATAGACCACATAAGCCACCAGCTGATGGTCAATGGATCAAAATATGTCATTCAATTTACTAGATGAAAGACAATTAAATCACAAGTATATATACATTTAAGTATATACATAAATTCATGCCATTATTTTAAAAGTGCATAGCTCAGGAATTAATAGATATATTATAAAATATCAGAAAATTTAACATGTTTTTAAAAACGCAACCGTAAATTCTGAGGGAAGATTTCTAGTGGAATTTACTAAAAGTGGTCTTGGGCTATATGTTACAAGTGGGATCACTTAAAGTGATGCAAACTTTAAATAATATAAATTCTTCGGAATATTTGGCTCAATAAACAGTTTTAGCAAAAATTACACAGATTCATGAGGAAGTGTCAAAAGATAAAAGAATCAAAATATCTGAGAACAGTTAGAATCAAAGAATTGCAGAATAGTTTGGGTTGGAAGGGACCTTCAAAAGTCATCTAGTCCAACCCCTGCAAAGAGCAGGGACACCTTCAGCCAGATCAAGCTGCCAAAGAGAAAATGCAGTTAAAAGAGATGTGATATACAAATTTACCCACAAATTAACTGGCAGTGCAACTGATCTCACAAAATACAGACATCTACAGTAGAGTATCTGTACCAGACCTCAAATATTAAGCTCCCTTAGAGAACTGGAGAAGCAGAGAGAAATGCATTTATGGGGCAAATCTGTCTTGTCTTAAAGTAGACATACAAAATAGGTCAATGAAATAATTCCCTGAAAGGACGATTAGTTCAGATACAGGCATCCACATCTGATATCTAATGTTAAGCAAGATTAACTGAACCTTTCAATATTTCTTTAAACCTTACTTATTATCAAAAGGCTGGGTAAAAAATATCTTCTTTCTAACTGCTAGGCATGTTTTATGCTATGAGCTACTCCCTTGGGTCCTGCTGTGCTTTATCTGGCAGTGAAGAGAATACCTGAAATTATAACCCTGCATTTTTTTTTTTAATGGTCATTTTGGGGTTCTATTTGGGTTTGGGGTTTTTGTTTATAGGGGCGGAAGGGAGGGTGGTGCTGTTTGTGGAAGGTTTAAAAAAAAAAAACAGTTTCATAATGTGGAGCTATCAGTGTCACAATTAATCTGGAGTGAACAGATGGGCATTCAAATTCACATAACGGATGTTATGTGGATCAGTGCTCATATAATTAGTTGTGTATCAGTGACAGGACATTAGGTCACTGGGTAATTTTGCTCTCTGCCAGATGATTTGCTTGCATTCAGAATGAGCATCAATCAAAAAAACATGCATCATATTCTGCTAAAAGGTACAGGCAGACTCCAACAGTCTTCCCCTAATCTTTGAGTTGCAGGAATAATACTATTTATTTTAGTCTCAAACATTAGTAGCAGAGAGATGAGATGTTAGCTCTGCAAGGTTTTGGGTACTGATATATGGCTGGGACAGAAGACTCCCCTTATCACAGAATCACAGAATCACAGAATCCCAAGGGTTGGAAGGGACCTCAAAAGATCATCTAGTCCAACCCCCCTGCAAGAGCAGGGTAACCTACAGTACATCACACAGGAACTTGTCCAGGCGGGCCTTGAATATCTCCAGTGTAGGAGACTCCACAACCCCCCTGGGCAACCTGTTCCAGTGCTCTGTCACTCTTACAGTAAAGAAGTTCTTCCTGATGTTAACGTGGAACTTCCTATGTTCCAGTTTACACCCATTGCCCCTTGTCCTATCACTGGATATCACTGAAAAAAGCCTAGCTCCATCATCCTGACACCTACCCTTCACATATTTGTAAACATTGATGAGGTCACCCCTCAGTCTCCTCTTCTCCAAGCTAAAGAGACCCAGCTCCCTCAGCCTCTCCTCATAAGGGAGATGTTCCACTCCCTTAATCATCTTTGTGGCTCTGCGCTGGACTCCTTCAAGCAATTCCCTGTCCTTCTTGAACAGAGGGGCCCAGAACTGGACGCAATATTCCAGATGCGGCCTCACCAAGGCTGAGTAGAGGGGGAGGAGAACCTCTCTTGACCTACTAACCACTCCCTTTCTAATGCACCCTAAGATGCCATTTGCCTTCTTGGCCACAAGAGCACATTGCTGGCTCATGGTCATCCTCCTGTCCACCAGGACCCCCAGGTCCCTTTCCCCTTCACTACTTTCCAGCAGGTCAACCCCCAACCTGTACTGGTACATGGGGTTGTTCTTCCCCAGATGCAAGACTCTACACTTGCCCTTGTTAAATTTCATCAAGTTTCTCCCCGCCCAACTCTCCAGCCTGTTATCAGGGATATCAGTGTTGTCTTCACAAACACTGATTGTAGCAACTGCGCTATTCTCATCTCAGATGTATGTCATAATCTTTTCTCACATATGCAATAACTGTAAGAAACAAATCACAGAGAGTGGTGGTTTCCACTAGTATCATACATGGAGCTATATGAGGAGAAAACAGACCATTATGAGCTTTCGTTCTCTCCTTTTGCAGGGGTCTTCTTGAGTCGCTCTTTTCATTCTGATCAAAAAAATAATCAGCAAATATATTTCCCACAACCTCTTCTGGTCTTGCTTTCTTTATTAAAAAAAAAAAAATGACATTAACACTCCAATTTCAGAATAGTGGAATTGAAAATCAAATATCATCTCAAAAAAAAGTGAAGTACAAAGCCTAGGAAATAGACTTCTGCTCTCTTCTCAGGGATTCTTGGGAACATTTACTCAATATACAAATGTCTACTCTGCACATTTCTTGTCACCATGCAGACTGTAGCTGTCTCATGCTGTTCTGTTCTTCCATTGGCTACTTTTATTTCAAAACCCCTCAGAGTTTGTAGCATCATATTTAAAGGTGAATGACCTTATAGCAAACCTTCATCTCTCTGCAGTCCTGGGCTTTCAGTACATCTTTATTTGTCTTGCAGGTTTGAAAGCTCAGAGTAGCATTGAGGCAGTAATATTAGTACCCAGAAGTAGCTCAAATATTTTGGAACTATTTCAGACACTTCTACTGAATAATCTTGGTTAATAGGTGATCTTTATACAAAAGTTTCTTCTTCATACTTATTAGAAGTAATGTAATCTGCCAATAGAGGGCTTTTTGCAAAGTCCACATATTCTCTCACATTATGCACCATCATAACGGCACAGCCTGTTCTTATAGAACAATTCCTTTGGAAATAAAACCCTTGGTTTTATTTTGAAGTTCTTCCGCCATCAGGCTGCACAGTCTCCATTTATTGATGATAAAATTAAATAGAACAAAGTTTTACTTTTGCCACTTTGAGATAAGTTTCTAGTGGTACCAAATTTGATGACTTTCTGTATCTAAGCCCTATAGGGTTATATAGTCACTGTAGGGATCCAGTGACTGCTAGGTTATCAAACTACATGTTTGACAAGTGATTAAATTTTAGTATTATTTTCCTATCCTGTTGACTTTAGCTTGAAAATAACTTTTCAAGATCGTACCTGGAAACACTAAAGAGACTCAAAGTTCAAATTCTTCTCTAACTGAAAACAAGAACTTGAGGACAAAACTGTTCCCTTCATCTAATAAAGCTGTTCACTTTCACTACAAACCAGCCTCAACCCTGCAGGACCCAAGCTCCATATCTACAGAAACACACATTTCCTTACACCAAGTGGGAATCTTTGCAGCAGTCACTGGCCTAGAAGTCCAAAGGCTGAATGCAGATGTCTACTGAATTCAGTGGGAGTTTGGTGCTTTAAATACTTACAGTATTTGGCCTTCTTCCTTTTTATGCTTACTATCCAAGATTTCAATTGCATACCTGTAAAAATTTGCTAATCCACAGATTAAATAGGGAACAAGAGCTCTGAAAGGATAACACCTTCTCACACTTTGGTCTTGAAGCTTATTCTTTTTCACAAGCCTGGACCTGATAACTGTGCTTTCTGACCAAGAAGTGGCAAATTAACATACTGCAAATAAAGCATGCAGGCTGACCTGGGAATATGTAAAAGATTCCTGAGTGTGAAAGCTAATGAATCTGAAGTAAAGGTCTAAACATTGCAGGTAAGTTTCTTGCTATCACATTCTGAACATTATTTCCCTTTTAAATCAAGAACTAAAGCTTAAGCAGATAGCTGGAGAGGGAAAGAATAGACCTGAGCAACGGAAGAACAGCAAGCATGGACCAAGAACTCTTTTTTTTCTAGCAAAATGAAAATGGAAAAACAGGAATTTTTTTTATCACTTTTCTGTATTCCAATGTCTGTAACTTCCATCTCAAAGTAAGCTTGTTTTTTTTCTGAGATTTGGAGAGGGAGAAAAGAAACTAAAATATTTTATGGATTTTGGATCAGATATTTTGCTACTTTCTACTCTTTAGAAAACCTTAGCTTTTCAGATTGATATCTCCTGATCCCTGTGAGGTCTGATGCTTTGACCACACAGGGAAGTAAGCACGGACCTTACACATCCAAATAGATTACCTGGATCTCTGTTCTAATTCCTGTTACAGCTTGCCAGGAACAGATCCCTAAAGCAGAAAGCAAGGATAGGCTGGACGAGTACAATTTAGTACAAGTTTGATGGGAATTGTTTAACCATTTTTCTGCTATTACAAGTGTAACATCTCCCCTTGAAAGCAAGAAGACCTTGCAGAAGACCTTGCATTACATATAATGTTATACATTGTCTGGGTTATTCTTCCCAGGAGTATTCTTGAGCATACTCAATTTATGCTCATGGCTGTAGTTAAAGTGTTCAGCAGAGGTACCTGCAGTGCAAAGATCTCCTTATTCACTTGCTAGTTTATGCAGCTCTGCAAGTAATAATACCATGGTCCTTAAGGACATCGAGATTCTCTAGTCTATTACTTCTCAGGAGCTTCACCTCAGATAGGGGTCTGAAGAGTATCATAAACAGCTGTCTGAGAGAAGGAAATTGGTGACAGTTTAAGAACTGCTATGTTCAAAGAGGAAAGCTACTGGCCCTTTTACACATCTAGTCTGCACGGTGGTCCAAATGTCTTTGTCTCTTTCAGCAAATTTTGTGCATCTTCCCATGTAATACTTGTGACGCCTCCCATGCATAGCATAATGACCCTGAACTGTACACATTTCCTGCAGGAGCACTTGGGGAAACTGCAAACTAGGCAGAAAATGGCATCATGCTGTGAAGACAATTTGCTTCCAAGTTTATTTATTCGAGACTTTTCATCCATGAGTGGAGTAAGATAGAGTGTAACTGTTTAGTCCCATTCCCTAGAAGACTACTCAATGGAAAGTGACAACATAAAATCCCTGGCTGGTGTAAGATTGTGGTCTGTAAGCAAGTATCTTCTTGGGTTTACCCTTTGCTGTTCATGAAACTCATCAGTTACTGCTCACACATTCACTCCCCATGCCCCTGTTCAAGGAGCTGTTTCTCTGCAGTCTGCTGCCACAACTGCTCTTACTACTGCTGCCTCATGGAGTGCTTGCAGAAGGATGCCAGGAGCTTTATGTTTCTAGCCCAGATCTTTTTCATAGACTACATCTACTAAAAGGTTTGAAATGGCAACAATGAAAGAGGAAGAAGGGTGAAGGAAGCAGAAAACTTATGCCTTTCATCTGCAACCAGGGGTGCTTGTCTCATCACAAAAAACATGTCCCATAATCATTACATAGATAAATTATTCTTGAAGTAAAAAATACCCACAACAACTTGTTTGTTAACTTTGTAGTTTGCTTCTACAGATTGGTTATTGCACATTTTCTGCTTCAGCTACAGGGCAAAATTAATTGGAAAACTGGACATGCACCTTACCGTGTGATTCCTGGAACTTCTGGTGGGATTTAAACCCCTCAAAATTAATCTGTGATTTGTGATTGTGCTGGTGACCACTGGAAACCTGTGCAAAAGGGTTCCTGGAGACAGACCAAAACCACATAAACACGGCTGTGTGTACCACGCACATTACCTGCCCCAAAGCTTTCTTTCCTCTGTGTCACACCTGTGCAAGCTCTGTCATTACTCAGGTGAAATGCTGATAACTTGCAATGCCATGCAGTGCTAACTGGATTGAAATATTACTAAAAAATAAATGTTTCCAGGGAGCCCAACCCCCAAGCTTTCCCAAGCTGACAGTTTTCTGAGGTTGCGAAGAACACGTGAACGAAAACATGATTTTTACATCCATATCACACACTCTCAGTTTGATTCAGACACTTCATGATCATTCATTCTGTATTTTTGTCACTGTGTTTGTTGTGTTAAAATAATGCTTTCAGAGATGAATATTTATCAAAACATATGTTAAACGTGTGTTTTCAAGACAGCAGCTAACATTGCACACAAAAAGGTCACGATACTAGATGACTCCAGTAATAAAGGTGTGTAGTGAGATTTGTTGACAGGTGACATTTCTGCAACCTTTCTTGCACTGGCATATTGTTACATGCCCTATGTCATAGTGTTCTCTGTGCTACAATTCATCATTCAAACAGGTCAATGCAGCTCCCGACATTTGGTGCTACCTTCCTTTATCCCACAGGTTCATTGATTTGTTAGCTCTCTTCTAACCTCAAAAAAACCCATGTTTCCCTCTTCTCTATGTCTTCATTTCTCTCCCTTACACTGTGTTCCTCCTCTGATATTTTAATTCCATAATATGCTTAGTAATACTTTTACATAAAAGGCAATAAAAGCAAGAATAAATAAATACTCTCTTGTATTGATTCTATTTTTAATTTTTCATTAGACCATCAGTTTTGTTCTGCTGAGAAACCAACAATGCTATTATGTTATTCTGTGTACAACCTGCACCAGTTAATGTATATTGTTTTAAAAATACTGAACACAAAATTAGTCCTCATCTACTCCGTATCATAAAGTAATCAGCATAAAGTCAGCACCTGTGACAAGGCAGGATTAATCAGAGATAGTACAGGCCAAACTGTACAGATAATATTCCCAAACACCATGGATTTCTTTAGAAAAAAAAAGTAGTCTGTGGAAGATCAGAAAGAGGTGGGTTATGAGATGGAGTTATGGGGTTAATTTGTATATATAATTCATACAGATGTTGAAACACAAGTAACCTGCTACTATGTATCTAAAAATACAGCAGTTTATTAAATCTGGTTACTCAGAGGGCACTGCAAAGATAGCACTGGAAATAATGAAGGCCTGAATCCATTAGAGTTTGAGCAGCAACTGTGGAAAATTTTCAATCAAATTACAGGTTTTTCCCAACAAACTTTTTAAAAAATTTTTTTTTTTATTTTAAAAATGAAAAATAAGATGAAATTTGGGAGGCTAACTCTGAAGTTGTTAGGGTACCTCTGCACAGTCTCGCGCGGGCCCATTCCCTCCACACACCCTGGCAAGGCAGGGGTACGGAAGCTTTCATCACATGCATGCTCTGCACAACACCAGGACTGGTCAAGTCACACGTTAGTGCGCGTTGAAGGAACTCCTGAAGAGGTGAACAGTAACAGGTAAAACCTCTCTGAAACATCACAGCAACATTTCAGAAAGTAAATACTTTAACTTTGAGGACAGAAAAAGGAGATTTCCTCCTCCCTGCAAGCCTTAATGGGAAACTGAGTCACAAAAAAAAGAGCATTTTCTTAAACTGCTCTCTCACAGACTCTCCTCAGCTTTCCCTAAAGATGGCAGAAGCTCACTATCCAGCTCCTCTTGCAGGAAGTACCCTAAATACTGGTAGATGCTAGGTCTTTGGTGCAGTGGTGAATTTCTAGCCTCTGCGCATACAGAGTTGTGCATCGGTCTGGATACCATCTAGGCACACGGTGTGAAAACTACGACAAATGATTATTTGCTACCTGGTATTTTTCCTATCCAACTAACCACATATTCAAAAACATGTTGCCCACCATATTCAAAGATTTTATAACTTACAGACAAACTCTTCTCTCAGTTTCAGGTGAATTCATCTTCACACTCAGACTATAAACCTGTAATGGAAACTTGTTAGGTATGGTAATAGTATGAAGAGTTAAATTTTGAATGGTTCTAAATCTTTTCCAATGAAGCCAGTAAAATTTTTACCTTTTAATTCAGTAACGATGGAAGGAGAACTGCATCTCACAAGTGCAATTTGAATTTTGATGTATGTGAACAGAGAATGAGAGTTAATGAGCCATAACATCGTGCTCATTCCAGAGAACCTGACAAATAAATAATCCAACATTCTTTTAATAGCAATCTGCTTAAAAGATGGCCCAGTATAAGTCACCAGTCAGTGAGGTTGAAGCTACTAGCATAAAGAAACCTGCCAAGGAACAAACATTTCAATGAGAAAAGTCCTTTAAGTCCTGGCCTCAGGAAGAGAACAGAAAGACTTGTGTACCCTTACCTCCTTGGTACAGTCACAATTAGCAGCACAAAGACAGCAACTGAACAAACTGATCAAAGTCATGATAGATTTCTTCCCTGCTCTAATTAATAAAGTTGCTGTCACTCTGTTTTGGAAAGCAAAGTAAATAACTATTTTACAGAATGAGTTCAGAGTGAGGTGGTGAAACCTCCCAAGAATTGGATAGAAAGTGCTGAATTATGTTATATGTTCATTCACACAATTCAATCCCAAAGTCACTTCTGCAGTCTTGGCCATTTCTGGTGCATCTGGCTTGGTGCTGCTCCAAGTCCTGCTTCTTCTTAGAAATATTAGATTTTCAGCGGTGCTGCCCTGTCACTGTTTTCTTCCGCTTTCTCTTTCCCTGTACTTTCTTATTCTATAATAAACCATATCAGGATGGAGTAAGAAACCAAATCTTAGCCATCTGAGGTAATAATAACTAATTACACTCTAATGGTATTTTCTTACTTGCTATTTGTATAGCAGCCATCATCTCCAAGGGCATTTTACAAGCACACCACAGCAGGAATAGCCTTTTGAGTGCGGACAGTCACACACAAGCTTTGGGTCACAGCTAGCCTTCAAGCTGCCACAAGTTGCTCTCAAGGTTCCTCATGCCGTTGTCCCTCATGGACAGGATGGCACCTTGCTGGAGCTGAGCGCCCCAGTGAAGACTCCCATTTAAAAAAAACATGAACTACTGTGGGGATCCCCATTTGCTGCTCAGTGCTCTCCTTTCCCTCTTGTTCCAATGAAGAGATAACCAAGAGGATGGCACTGGCCAGAGAGAAGCCTTCCCTGAAGAAGACCTGGCAGAGAGGCCACCATTAGTGGCACACTGAACCAGGGTAAGAAGAGGTGGGTTGTCAGAAACTGAGAAGTTGTGGAATCTTCACCACTATGACAGTCAGACCTTTAAAGAAGGATGCTATTACTGACTCTTGCAGACAACACTGGGCACCCCATGTCAGTTTTCATACATAGCTATGGGACTAATGTCCGACAGATGCCTAAAGCATTAAGGCAGTCTGTAGTAATTACCAAAATAGAGCTGTCCTCTCCCAGTACTGGGGTCATCTGCATCTCAGAGACAAATGGCAAGATTTCAGCTGGTTTGGAGCTGAACGTAAGTGCCTCTATGCACACTGGTGCCTAAGCTGTTGTTACAGCCAGTGGAGATCTAGTCAAGATTAAATTCACCTACCAGGTGAATGAGCAGCTTACATGAGAAAACTTACCTGTTAACCCCTCTATTTAGCACTCTGAATCTGGAAATGAATCTCACCTGAACTGGTCTGCAAACACAACAGTTGTGCTGATGCACCTGTGTATCCCCTTATAAGTCACTGCTCATTCAACCCCTTCACCTCACTTGGATAGTTATCTGATTTCCAGCACTCTCTTTGCTCATTGTCTATCAGCTGCTGTCTTCAATCTGCAGAAAAGTAACATGGGTCTTTCTAACCTCTTCTGAATGTGAAAGCTTTTTTTCTGGCCTTCACGAAACTATTTCCTGTGGGTGACTAAAATCCAGAAGATTCTTGCATGTTCTGTGTGGCTGGGAGGGGCATTTGCTCTACCCATTGAGGGCATTTGTATAGCAGCCGCTCAGAAGCGTATTTTGAAACCCAAGTAGACTTGTCAGACTTTACAAGAGGAAGCCCAGACTGGTATCTCTTGAAGAAGTTCTCTGTAAAGTGGCTTTTTTAGATGGCTATTTGGCATAGCCTGCAAATGTTTTGCTATGGTATTACACTGTAATTCAGCCACGTCCAATTAATAGAGTATGACAGTTCTGATTCAAATAATTTTATCTTCCCTCAGTTATCTAGAGGTAACAGGGAACCTGGAGGTTTTTCAGATGGCTTTTTAGCATTTATGAAAGAACAAGTAACAGCAAAGCAAAACAAGTGTATTGTCTTAATTATTTGAAGTATTATTAAGACTTTTCTATTTTATCAGAGGTTGTTACTCTTGATGCTAAGTGCAAATTCCTTTTGCCCTATGTATAATCCGCTGTAACTCAAACCAAAGCTCAAGACATAGGCATCATGCGTAATTAACTTACCTAGAAAAAAATTAAGTCACCTTTTTGTTATTATTACACTTGTCCTATCAAGAAAACAAAATTTTCATGCTATGAAATGCAAAAATGCACTGTCATGAAATTCACAGAATCATGGAATGGTTAAGGTTGGAAGAGACCTTTGGAGGTCACCTTGTCCAATCTCCTTGCTCAAGCAGAGCCACCTAAAGCCAGTTGCCCAGGACCATGTCTAGACAGTTTTTTAATATCTCTAAGGAAGGAAATTCACTCAGCTAATTATGGTGCAAAGACACTACATCGGCTTTCACATTGCTCAGCAAGATTCAGCAAGAATGTCTTAAGTCTCACAGGCTTATTCTTTTTCTCGTTCCTTCCTGCTGACTAGCCAAAGGCCGTGGCTGCATTAGTGGGGAGTAAAACCCCTCAGACAAAACAAATCCTGCTGAGATGCTGGATTTATTAGCTCCAGTTCAGCATAACATTATTGCTGTTTCACGGACTCTGGTTGGCACAAAAAACGAGCAAAGCAAGATGACTTTGACCTGAAAAATACCACTGGAGCCAAAGAATGAGATGGGAAGAGCTGTCCTCGAGGCATAAATCCAACTAAATCTAGGGGAATAGGAGACTTGGATTCACCCATTTCCATGAAAGGTTGTGTACATAGAGAAAAGTGGAAGAAAGGAAGAAATATGTGTAAATTAAAACAAACAAACAAAACACTCCATAAGAAAAGTCCTGGCAAATCCACATTCATATGCAGCAAATGAAAGAAATCAATATTTTTAGAGGGAAGACTTTATTTTTGGTAATAAATTTCCTATTTAGTGGTAAAAGAAAATGTTACTGTTTCTCTGATACTTCACCAAAGTCATATTACTGGCATAACTGTATCATGGAAAGTTTTTGTAGCTGTAACAATAAATAGTGTCAGGGTAATATTTTTCAACCTTACTAATTTTTTAATTTTTATTATTTTTTTAGTTTGGGCACAATTTTAGTCTGTACACATATATTGGAAATAAAAGTTTAGAAAACTTGTTTTCTGTTATCACTTACAATGAGGGTTAAACCTTCCAAACAAAGTCACAGGCAGAGAAGCTATATTAATTTCTAATATCAAAACACAAATTTAAAAATTAACTTCAAAGATTAATATTTCATGCTAAAAGTTGCAAATGATGTGCACCTGTGTAATGCAAATTCTACATCCAAAGTAAACTGTCAGGAAAAGGTACAGGAAAGATCTTACTGCCATACACCTCAGAATAATCCAGGAAGTGAACATATAACTTTTGCTTCAATTGCCATTCCATACAGTCTACAGACAATGGAGAATGCTGACATCATCTCTGCAAGCACTTACCTTTGGTGCCCAGGTTCCCTCTACAGTCAGTAGAGAGAAGTGTGTACTTCCACACAGCAATTAAAGCTCCTAAATTAAAAACCTACTTTCAAATTTAGGCACCCAGGTTTAGCTTCCAAAGACCTCTCTTGATCATACCATCAGCTTCCATGTTAATATCCTCTAAATTTAGGTATTTGGTATTACATGTTTCATGAACTTAATGGTTGGATGTGAAAATAAATTAAAAAAAAAAAGTTCATTAAAAGTTCATAAACAAAAAAAAAAACAAAACATAGACAAGACATGGTTACTTCTGTCCATGGTTATGAAGCAGAAAACATCTCCTCAGATCTTATATAATTTAGAGGGGACTTAATTATCAAGGTACAACCCAGTTTAACTTTAAATGTCCTTCAGCATCAGTTATTTCAGACTTGCTCATGCCTAGGACTCCTCAACCCAAGAGGGATAAAAAGTGAAGCATTCTGAATAAAGCAATGTGACACATGAAATAAACACTGTTCATGGCAGATGAGGATTTCCAAGAATGATACTGCATCTGAATTGATTTTCTGCAATAAGTCCATAGACAATACTTATTCTTTTCATATAATAGTTGAATGCATGTAGTAGACAGCAAAGATACAAAGGGAGATTTGTACTCAAATCCTTCCTTAAAGAAAATGAGACATCCACTCTCCAAACAAGTGCCCTAACCACTAAGTTGTCACCTTGTTAGCTACCATCCCTCACTTTTTTCCTTTTCATCCCTCTGAAGTTCCTTCAGAAAATACCATACATAGAAAAGCAGATAGTTACAAATATAATAATATAATAAGAAAAGAAATTAGAAGTTACATTCATTGCTTTGTTTTTCAAAGGTACCTTACATCCAGTTAGTAAATTTGAAGTAATAGCTTCTCATAGACACAATGTGAAGGATTCTCTCTGGCAATAACTGTGTGCAATAAGGTTTCTTATATTTTATAAAGGGAATTAAAATTTCAAGCAAATCATCTTCTATTGATTTTTAGAGCTTTCCTTACTCCTCAAGGAAATGTCATTCTTTAAGAAGTAGCTCTGAATTAATGCACTTGCATTTCATTTGGAAAAGAATTTTCTCTAGAAAATTCTGAATTAAGAAGTATGAATTGACATTGAATTCGATATTTTTTTTTCTGAAATGAATAAGGACACTTTCAAGAATTGCTTAAACATGAGATCCTTAGGAGGAAAGAGGGTTATGTAGTACATATACAGGAACTTCATGAATGCTGAGTTCTATTAAGATAATTTTCCATGTGGCTAGAAGTAACATAATTGTTTCTAATATTTTCCACTTCTCTGCATCTGCTTTCTGTATGGAATAGGCTCAAAAATATTGATAAACAACAAATCATCAGTTATTATTCAAGCTACAGACAGATAGGAACAGCCTCACACTGGCAGGTCTTTGTCAATGGGGGACTTCAACCACCCTGATATCTGTTAGAGGGATGGTAAGGTCAGGAACAAGCAATCCAGGAGGTTCCTCAACTGTGTGGAAGACAACTTCCTTCTGCAAGTAATAGAGGAGCTGACAAGGAGCAATACCTCGTGCTCGCCAACAGGGAAGGGCTGGTTGGAAATGTCACACTCCAGGGCAGCCTTGATGGTCAAATTCGAGATCCTCAGGACAGTGAGAAAAGCGTGCAGCAAGCTCACTGCCCTGGACTTTAAAAGAGCAGACTTTGGCCTCTTCAGGAACCTGCTTAGTAAGGTTCCATGGGATATAGCCCTAGAGGGCAGGGGGGCCCAAGACTGTTGGGTAATATTCAAGGATCACTTACTGCAAGCTCAGGAGTGCTGCATCCCAACTGGAAGGAAGTGCAGCAGGAGGGCCAGGAGACCTCCTTGGATGGATAAGGAGCTGCTGAGGAAACTCTGAGGGAAAAAAGAGGCTTATAAAAAGAGGAAGCAAGGACAGGTGGCCTGGGAAGAATACAGGGATGTTGTCCAGGAAGCTAGGGACCACTTAGAATTAAACATGGCTAGGGATGTGAAAGATAACAGCAAGGGATTCTATAGGTACATAGCGAATAAAAGACAAACTAGGGAAAATGTGGGCCCTCTCTGGAAACTATCAGGAGAACTGGCTACACAGGATTTGGAAAAGGCTGAGGTTCTGAATGACTTCTTTGCCTCAGTGTTCACTGGCAAAGGCTCTGACCGCAACACCCAAGTCTTGGAAGGCAGATGCAGGGACTGTGAGAATGAAGACCTTGGGCCCATTGTAGGAGAGGATCTGGTTCAAGACCATTTTAAGAACCTGAACGTGCACAAGTCCATGGGACCTGATGAAATCCATCCACGGGTCCTGAAGGAGCTGGCGAATGAAGTTGCTAAGCCACTGGCCATCATATTTGAAAAATCATGGCAGTCAGGTGAAGTTCCCGACGACTGGAAAAAGGGAAATATAACCCCCATTTTCAAGAAGGGGAAAATGGAAGACCCGGGGAATTACAGACCAGTCAGTCTCACCTCTGTGCCTGGCAAAATCTTGGAGCACATTCTCCTGGAAGGCATGCTAAGGCACATGAAAAACAACAATGAGCTTGGTGAGAGCCAGCATGGCTTCACTAAGGGGCAGTCCTGCCTGACCAATTTGGTGGCCTTCTATGATGGGGCTACAGAACTGATGGACAAGGGTAAAGCAGTTGATGTCATCTACCTGGACTTGTGCAAAGCGTTTGACACTGTCCCACACGACATCTTTTTCTCTAAATTAGAGAGACATCAATTTGATAGGTGGAAAACTCGGTGGTTAAAGAACTGGCTGGATGGCCGCACGCAAAGAGTTGTGGTCAATGGCTCAATGTCTGACTGGAGACCAGTAATGAGTGGTGTCCCTCAAGGATCAGTATCGGGAGCAGTCTTCTTCCCATTTCAAGAGATTCAGCTGAAGTCCCAAGGGGTCGAGCACTACCATAGTCATAGGACATTCTACATAATCTTCTTCTCAAAAATCTCTTTTTTCTTTTTTTTTTTCATGAGAAATAAATAGACATTTTAAAGAAATCTCAAGCACAAAAATTCAAGCCTCAAGCAACAGTTTTCATGTGAAAGAGATGCCAGGTATTGCCGGATACTCCATGAAGTCTGCTGTTGCCAGAGTTAAAAATAAATAAAGCATAATTCAAGATGCTTAAATGGACAGTGGTAAAAATTCTCAAAGAAGAATAATCATGAACTCTTCCCTCCTGGCTCAATCATGGTCCCATTTCTGACCAACAGAATAACAAATCTTCATCTCAAAGAAAGACAGGGACTGGTTTTCCTTTGTAAAGGCTGTGTCATGCATCCACAAAAATTACCCATACAGCACATTTTTAATTATTTAATAGATGTGGGTGCTATAACCTCTCTTTTCTCTAACAGACCTCTGGAACTAAGTGAGTACAGTGTGGATGAACAAAGTGATAAAGCCAAAAAGCACCAGTGGTGGCAAAGATAAAGCTGTCTTCAGGTTTGATACTCCTAATTTATTTTCCATTCAGAATGTGGAACCTGCGGTTGACTTTGATATCTTAGTCTCTCCAGGCACAGAGCTGAATGGAGTCTGAGGTTAAAAGGGAAAGATGTATAAAACATAAATTGTAACAACTGGGGAGATTTCTTAGGGTGATATATAGGGCTATAACTAGGATGAAAGAAAAATGTAGGCTGTCTATCAGTAAACAAGCTGAAAAGACCAGAATATTCTACTGACAAATCTGACTGGGAAGCCCTTTAAAATACACTGCACATTGTGTTACCGTTCACAAGACTCTCTTGTGCATGTCAATGTACATCTTAGGCTTCTCACAGCAGCAGCTCCTGGATCCCAAACAGGAAATCTCAGGTGACATCTAAATGTTCTTTCCCAAAATTGTCTTTAATTACCAGAGCATTAAGGGTTAATCAAAAGACTTGTACAAGCAGAGCAAATGAATGATCTGAACTCAAAACCAAGCAAGCATAAACATTATTTTTAAATATGATTTTTTAAAAGCCAGCTGTAACTGTTTTGAGTGCTGACTCACCAGTGTGAGAATGTGGGGTTGACAGTGCAATGTAAGCAATCGTGTTGAGAGGACAATCTCTGACAAGCTCTTAAACCCCATCCCCATCATTAGGAGGGCAAACTGCTCCTGTTTCCTGCCTCCCTGGGCAGAGAAGACTAAGTGAAGGAGAGGATGCAGAGAGCTTAGCCTGCAGCTTAACCATTTTTGCAGTAGTAGAAAATGATACAGAATTGCTGATAGTTTAATAAGTTAAATTATTTGAATCATAATGTTTAATACAGAGAACTGCAAGTTGCACATAGACTTTCCAGCAAGATGACAGATGGTTTGAGATGATTGAATTTTTTCCAAAACTCATTTTTAATAATTTTTTTCCTGGACATTTCAATGGAGATGAATTTGCAGAGAAAGGATTTCCATTGTAGGCAGTATTTTTCTGTTCATTTTCATTTCATCTCAGTTCTAATAGATCTGCTGAGCTTGTATTAATTAGCATGTGAAGCAATTTTATAAAATCATTATACTTTTTTTCTTCATGATGTTTCTGACCAATGGGTCTTTCATCCATCAGCTTCTTAAAAAGAACAAATGCCAGGTCAATGCAGCTGAACTGTATTTTGTTCTATAAATGGTTCTGCACTATATTTTGTTATGTACCCAGGTTACCCATCAGTCTCAATGGAACATAAGATTCTTTTCTAGTTACCCAATGCCCATTTTATTCAATAAGATCTCAGGCCCTAAATACATGTAGATTGCTACCATGAATAAATGTCCTTTCCCTTTCTTCAGCAGGAAGGTCTGAATTTCGCTTGCAATTTATCTCAATGCTAAGCATAATTAAGATGTAGAGCAGATTAATGAGTCAGGTTATAGAATACTATCATGCTTAATTTTTAAGTAGAGCTTTGACAAACATTCAGTGAGAAGAGCTTCAGCACTCCCAGTGAACTCTTAGAGGCTGGACTAGATGATCTGTTGAGGGACATGGTAGCTCCAAAGTCTGGAATACTATTAGCTGCCAGATTTTACCAAAAAGAAAAAAAAAAAAAAAAAGCTCAGAATAGAATTACCGAAAGTAAAGAGAACTATTTTCTGCTTTCACATTTTGCTATACTCCACTTCATAGCAGTTCCAAATGCTCGAGGTGATTTATACCACTGAAACAAACTTCCGTTGATGTGGGAGACCTTTCAGCCCAGAAGAATAGAAAGGGACATTTCTAAAATAAGAAATTAATTTTTAAGTGTTAAAAAAATTGAAGTTGTTTTCAGGGACTAGAATAGTACTTAGAGACTTTGATTTCACTGTCTGCAAATTCAGATTTCACTTTAAAGTCACGCATTGAGAGTATTTCAAAATACTTGTACTGACTTTTTTGTTTGCTCGATGTTTTTGTAGAGAAAAGATCCAGATATAAAAGGCAACATTTTCTATGGTCAATATTAACCAAAGTTTCATTCTTAAAGGAATGGATGGCTAGAGAGTAATTACCCTAAATATCCAAATGTATAATTAATATATGAGGAGAAAAAACTGCTTCTACACTGTAGCAAGTAAAAGTCTCCCTTTATATTAACTCATTTACAGTGGCTATCAGTGTTAAAAGACAGTAATATTAGTTAAAATCAGTAGAATAATTTTAGACTAAAAATATGCTTAACAAAAAGAAAGGATTTTTTAGACCTATAATAACTTTTCTGATGTTTTCAATTCACATATTTCAACATTTCTGTTTCATCTTGTAGCATCAAAACACTTCAAAGAGGACTCAGTTCATCTAGATTTAGCTTTTTAGAAGTTGAATATCTAGTCTAAGTTCATTATCTTGGGCAGATATTTGTCAAACCCACTTTTAGATAATGTGGGCTTGAGGCAGACTGATGGTATGGGTTTGAACATCTGAAAATGTAACCCAAGGTTAACACTGTAACTCCTGTGTGGAAATAAATACTTTCAGAATAGGATCAGTCTCTGTTCATATGTTCATACATTCATATTCATATTCAACAGCTTATTTTCAAAATCAGAACTTTCCAGAACTTCTGTCACATGAAAAAATATCTAAAAGGCATTTGTTCAAAGTTAAAAAGTGGTGTGTTGCTGGTTTGGTTTGGGATTTGGTCTGGTTTGGTTTGGGATTTGGTCTGGTTTGGTTTGGTTTGGTTTGGTTTGGTTTGGCTTGGCTTGGCTTGGCTTGGCTTGGCTCGGCTTGGCTGGGCTTTTTTCAATACCAATTCTCCTGGGGATCAGGAACTCAACTTTTAAATCTGGCTCTGGTACAGTCTACCAGCTGCTTAATACATTTTATCATGCTCACAAATTCTTCTTACATTTTTCAGTCTTTTCTTATTCAATCTTACACTCAGTACACAGTGCATAAGAATTCAGCTTTCACTGAGAGAATAGAGCCAGATTCTCATTTTCTTATAAAATATAGCATATGCACCCACTGATATGGGAGAGAGGGGGAGAGATTTTTTCCTAAACATATGAAGACAAAGAGAATAACGTAACCTATTAGCAGCATGAACATGGTAGAAGGAGTGAATAGATTATGTGGTTTAAAATATGAATTCTTCATGACTGTTTTGACAGGCAAAGCTGAAGAAGAGACTGGGGTTTATTTCCTACACAGCGAATACTCATCCATCTGAAAGCTAAAATAATTTCTGTCTTTTTTCTAGAGTCATTATGGCAGACCTATGAATGAATGCTGATATTTCCACAGTTCAGCACAAATTTAGCTCTGAGTTGGATCTCACAGATAAAATCTCAAGACATATTATAAAAAAAAACCAAAACAACACTTTGCTTCTTTAAATTTTCTAGGTATTAAATGTTCCTAGATGATATATTTTTTCTTTCAATCCTCTTCAAAAATTGTTTCAATTTCCAGGTCTTTTCATACTTCTTCCTTTCCTTTCTATCTCTTCCTCTATTCCGACCTCACATTTTCAGTCTCCTGACTCACAAAATCAGTTCTTTCCACTCTAAGTGGGAAGTTGAGCAGGGTCATGTCTGCTTGCAGCATGGTGTTATGTGTGTTAAATACACTCACATTGGCCACAGACATCTGTGAACTGGTGCTTTCAACAGCAATCCAATTTTGCTATGTTTGTGTGGAACAATTCAACTTTTCTAGCAATGCATTGTAAGATCAAGGTACAAGAGAGCTGCTGTCCTAATTTTGTCAGTATCCGTAAGTTTGGTGATTTTGTGTAATTCATTAGAACTAATGTAAAATACGTTAACCTCATTAATTTCTTATGAGATGACCTTCCTCCTTAAATGAGCTGTCAGCTGACAAACCACTTTTCAACAAATACTGCAAGTGGGAGAAGGTATAATATATTATCTGCATCATTAGTAAATAAATTAGGATTCACAACCCACACTTCACTCATCATATGTCTGGCTCTAGTGTGCCCCATAGTTTTGTCTTTATTGAAAGCTGTTGCATTGATGTCTCTCATGCAACCAAAGGGAATCAGTCATGAGGAGTTGTTCTTAGTTTCTGTTTCAATCCCAGATGCCTTTAATCTTGTTATGTGGCGAGTTGGCCAGATGGCCTGGGACCAGACTGCTTTAGAAAAGCAGGTGGTTTCTAACCCATGGTCTCTGCAGAGATTTAGGTAGAGATAAATAAAATAAATCCTAGACAATAATAAAGAAACAAAATAACATATTATAAGGGTATCATGAGGTGTTTGACAATGTCTTGTACATACATACATACATACATACATACATAACTTATTGTGTCTTAGTTATGTGAGCTTAAAGATGCATTTAAAAAAAACTATTAGGGAAAGTGATCTTTGCCTGTTGATGTATGGACACCCCAGACCTAGTGATTCTCCCTTACTTTTGCGGGAAAAGAAAGTAGGAGAAAGTAACAAGTTTGCAATTCTTCAGTATCATGAGGCACATGATTGGCAGAGCTTTCTGAATAAAGCAGTTAGTGTGGATAGACTTTACTGGGACTTTACTTTAATCCCATCCCTATCTGTCACACAGCTGCCATTCAGATAATGGTGTGAGCTGGGTTCAGATAATACAGCTGGGCATCAGTATGATGCTCACAGAAGTATCTCATGTGTGCTGGAATTCCAAGTTCTCCCAAAAAACTTTCTACCAGAGTAAGAATTGAGAAGGGGTTCAACATACTGACTTAGGAAATATTTTTAGGTAGCAGAAGAAACCTCTGAGGTTAGGAGATGAAGACAACCCAAGTGCAAGGGTTTGATGTTTCTGCTGGTGGTAGAACAGTAAGTACAGCTCAAAGAGCAAAGAACTGCTTTAAAGCCTTAGGCTTTCAAGTTAGACAGGGATGGGGGGTCACACTCCCTGCTTATATGCAAGTCAGGAAGGTGAGCCTGATGGAATCTGTCTTTGGAGGTAATGTCTGTAGTCCTCTGTATTACTATTATTTTTGAAGGACTTAATTAGATGGTACAGTACAGAAGAGTAGCCCAGTGGGTTGCACTAATAGTCTCCCTAGAAGAGTTTGAGAAATCCAAAATAAATGTGCTTTTAAAACTATGCTGAAGATCTGCTACCAAATAGAGCTGGGTCAGTTTTCCCATGTATGTATGTGCTAGGATTTAATTTCTGTCAGACAGTAATGCTATTCAATGGCGGAGTGCTTCAACCACTGATCGTCTCCTGGACTTAGTCGCCTGAGTTAAATTGGACCCTTATGAAAACAGGAAAAAAGGCACTTTTAAGCCAATGCAGTAGCAGCAGCTTGTGAAATTAAACTTAAATGCAAGCAGGTAAAATTCAAGTGAATTTGAATTTAATTGAAGTTAAATTGAAGTGCGAGGGATGTAAAAACAGCTTCCCAAACCCAAAGCCTCAGCCCTTCACCCCTGTGCTTCCAATATGACACACACCCAGAAATCTCCAAAATCTTGTTTTCACCTGTTTGGTTGGCTGTTCACTAGCTAAGGCCTGAATATGCCTATTATTGAGAGCCCCACAGGTGGAATGAGGGCAGAAGGTCTGGTCTGAGAAACTGCTGAGGTCAATCTTCATGTAGTTTTTTGCCACTTCCAAGAATAAGAACTTATTGTAAATGGTTTTTAAAGACTCCAGTAGGGTTTAAATGTTGTGCACAGGTGTTTAAAGTTGCAGTTCAGGCTGGATAAACAACAAAATGTGTGTTCCTTTGGGTCCTACATCCTTATTTACAGTAAAGACTCCAAAAGACACAGATTTCAAAGTTCAAAGACCTTAGGTTTTCCATTTCCCTTTGAAGAAGGTTCTTAATTCAGCTCTATATACTTACATAGCTTAGCCAAGCTGCATCAACGAAGATTGGGATAAATGGTGTATTACACTGATCTGACAACATCAAGACCCAAAAGGAGTCACTTAGGGTGAACTCCCACCCCTTGGGAACAACGACCAAATTTGTGATACCCTTATACTGAATTAAGGTGAAACAACAACAACCAGTTTTATGATTTATTAATACAAAATACAAGGCATGTGGTTAGATATAATAACTCAACAATGATTAACTGGATCAGTAAGTCCATGCCATGTGTTTTTACTTAGATCTAGTCAACATCACATGAAAAAGAGAGGAGAGGAGAAGAGAAAGAGAAAGGGAGAGAAAGAGATATCACCACCTGTGGGTCCAGTGACATTTCATTGGTCCTCTTCACCTAAGGTATTGTCATTGGTGGGAGCTCTCTCTCTGACCTGATCCCTGCACTTTACTGTTCATATTCTTCTGCGGTGTTATTCATAATTTGCATATGAAATGTAGAAAGACATTACTATGATAATGATGGGCATAGTTTAGTGAGCACTTGTGCAGTTCCGAAGCTGGGGTTCTCTCAAGTTGCCTCAAGGTGGTCATTTTCCTTATGTTGTGGTGATGTTGTGGTGGTCTGCTTTTTGACTCCATCCTCTGAGTCAGATTATCCTTGAGTCATCCTTTCACGTTCCTGTAGAGACTTATCAGCTTCAAACACAGAGAGCAGGATAAACCTATCTGCACAGTATCAATAGCCAAAATCCTTGTTATTTGTTTCTTTTATGCTCAAGGCCTCCAACAGCCTAATGCAAATGGTGCCTGAGACAATTTGCGTTTCCTGTCTCTGATTCACACTACAGAAAGTAAGTGGTATTTTGCACAAGCTCAATGTTCAGGTTCTCACAGAAAATTAATGATTAATTGCCCCTCAAAATTAAGAAATAAATTGTGTTTCATGGTCTTAAACTACTTCTTCAATTTCATTATAAATAACACAATACTTATGTAAAACACACAGCTTTTTTGGAAAGCTTTCAGTAAGGAACAGTCAGAAAATAACGATATTTTCTAATTTCAAAAAAACAAACATAATAAATCTGCTTCCAATGAGCACACCTATAAACCCTGTTCTGTGCCCTTGTTCCTCAGTTCAGTGTCTGTACAGACATTTTGTGAGATTCAGGCAAAGACATAGCCCACTGTGATATACACTTTGTGTGTATCAACTGATTATTCTATCCTAAAAACTTAGAAAATTAAGATGAAGTAAATAAGATAATTCAATATTCATTTTACAGCTAATTGTACAGAAACCTCATAATAGACTTAGGAACTGAATCCATGCCTCTCAAGCATAACACTGTCCACAGCCCCTAGAAAAATGACCCCTTTTTCTGAAGCTGGGGCAAACACATAGAATCATCTTCTTCTTTGTTAAAAAATAGCCATTTTAATCAATTATATACATACATAAATATATACACATAAATAGCAGTATATTTATACATCTTAGCATCCTTTTATATTATGTATATAAAAATTGGTATCAGTAAAAAGTAATTTGTAAAAACAGGAAATGGAATTACGCCAAAAATACGTAATTGCGATGTCTTTCTTTGGGTTATAAAAGAGCTTTGGCAAATGTGAACAAATGGTTCTAAGGGTTGTGCCTATTATGTTTAAATTAATTTTCAGTAATAAAATTCAGTCAATTAAAAAGGCATCTTGGGAGGTAGAGTAAGACAGCCAAACCTGCACAACAACATAACTCTAGCAACAGCTGAATGGCTGCCAAGTGTATGCCAGTGTGAAGTACAACAGAAATGTGTGAACAACAGATTTGGAAAGAAAGGTAGAAAAAAAGACACCTGTGATTACCATTCTAACAAGAAGATAACAGCACAAGATATATGGGAAGACTTTGGTTGACCTATTTCATTATGTATGGAACACAGCTTGAATGATATCCACAGGTTGTCTAAAACAAGGGATGATTTCTTCTTGTTTCAGAAAAAATCAGCAAGCTTTGGAACTGAGAATTAAGCTGGTATCCTTTCGTCGTGGTTTAAACAAAGTCAGCCATAAATCACTCAGCTCATTCACCCACTCCCCACACTTCTTGCCCTCCCCTACTCCTGGAGGGACAGAGAGGAGAATCGAAAAGAATGCAACTCCCACGGGTTGAGATAAGAACAGTTTAGTAACTAAGGTATAACACAAATCACTGCTGCTACCACCAATAATGATAAGGGAAATAACAAGGGAAGAGAATACAACACCTCACCACCAGCCAACGGATAACTCGCCCCACCCCACCCAACCAAGCACCGACCAATACCTCGTCCCACCCCGCAGTGACCTCGCCCTTCCGGGTCACTCTCAGTTACATCCTGGCCATGACGTGCTGTGGTATGGAATACCTCTTTGGCTAGTTTGGGTCAGGTGTCCTGTCTCTGCTTCCTCCCAGCCTCCCCTCCTCCCTGGCAGAGCATGAGGCTCAGAAAGTCCTTGGCCAGACAAAACATTTGTGTTATCAGCTCTGTTCGCAGGCCGAAAGTCAAAACACAGCGGTGCACCAGCTACTAAGAAGGAGAAAAATAACTGCTATTGCTGAACCCAGGACACCTGTTATTTTATTTTTCTTCTTATTTACTTATTTTATTTTTCTGTGTGTCCAGCAGAGTCCCATCACATGTAACAAGACTTTGGAAGCTATTGACTAGAAGTTTGCATCCCTCCAGAATCAGCTTGACTGGAAAATCTTCCTCATTTCCATCACTTCTCATCTTATCTATTTTTGAATGCTTAACAGAAATGCATTTCTTCCACTGTACTCTTAAAAACTAAAACCAAGTGGGAAATAAGTTCGAACTATTGCACAAGGGAAACAGTCTTGCTGTGAGTGACACTAAGCTACTGACCTCAGGAGAACATCAAGTGAGGTCAAATTGATACTGGTATGTTTTAAGACAGTCTCTCTTGCAGATTTCAGTGCTGTCTGCCAAGGCATGAGAACACAACAACAACAACATTTGCTTCTGGGACTAAAAAACATTTTTACGGTACTGGAGATGGCTCAAGTACTGGCAGTAGGGTAGCTCACTATTTACTTGCCTGCCAGACAGACTCTACTGAATAGTATCTGAGCAAGCTAATTTGAAGATAGGTCTAGCGTAGCTTTGTGGCAGTACATTAGCAGTAGATACAGACAGCTAGAATGGGACCATTTGCAATTTTCACTGAAGTACAGCACAGGGACAACCAAAAAAAGAAATGTCCACGGTAGTGTGAAAATTGGAATTAAGATAGGCAGTTGTGATGGTTTTGGCTGGGATGGAGTTAATTTTCTTCACAGTAGCTGCTACGAGGCTGTGTTTTGGATTTGTGCTGAAAAGTGTTGATAATGCAGGGATGTTTTAGTTACTGCTGAGCAGTGCTTACACAAAGTCAAGGCCTTTTCTGCTTCTCAATCCACCTCATCAGAGAGTAGGCTAGGGGTGCCCAAGGAGCTGGGAGGGGACATAGCTGGGACAGCTGACCCAAACTGACTGAAGAGATATTCCATAGCACAGGGCATCATGCTCAGCATATAAAGCTAGAGGAAGAAGAAGGAAAGCGGGGGGGGGGACTTTCAGAGTGATGGTGTTTGTCTTCCCAACCAGCCGTTACACACGATAGAGTCTTGCTTTACTGGAGGTGGCTGAACACCTGCCTGACGATGGGAAGTGGTGAACTAATTCCTTGTTTTGCTTTGCTTGCATGCGTGGCTTTTGCTTTACCCGTTAAACTGTCTTTATCTCAACCCATGAATTTCCTCACCTTTACTCGTCTAATTCTCTCCCCCATCCCAGCAGGGGGGAACGAGCAAGCAGCTGCATGGGGCTTAGTTGTTGGCAGGGGTTAAACTGAGACAGCAGACTATTACAGATATTCTATATCCTGTATGCAATATGCAGGTGAGTGGAAGTATTTGGCCAAAAGAATTACATGAGGTTTAAAAAAGTTAAATCAGTAATACACTAGTGAACTGATTGTCCCTTTATATTCAGGAACAGTTTTGGGCCCCTCACTGCAAGAAAGACATTTGTTTTCTACATCCAGTATCTATGTCTCATTGTTTCCCCTGGAGAGGGTCCAGGGGAAGACTACCAAAACAATCAGGGTGTTGGAGAACTTGACAAAGGAAAAATGGCTGAAGGAGTAAGGTTGTTCAGCCCTGAGAAGACATCTGCCAGAATAAAATAAGAGGCAGGTAGGTACCTCACATGGCTGCGTGGTGACAAGACAAGACACAATCAGAGCCAGTCACTTCAGGGGACATTCTGCCTGGATACAGGAAAAAAGACTTTTGTTATTCCAGAGCTACCAGTTTCTGTGGGAGGCAGCTTATTTTTCACCTGTTTGACAGACACTTCCCTAGACCAAGCCCTTTCTCTGTCACTGCTGGCATATCCCTCCTTCTAACTCAGTTTTTCATGTCCACACTATGAGAGGAAAACAGACCAAAGTAGTATCATCCTGTGCAAAGTACTTTGAATCTAAAGATGAAAAATACTGTGCTAGAAATAGACATGGGGTTTATTAGTATTTATTATTAATAAACAACTTCCATTTAAAATTTAGATGTTTCTTTCCTCAACAAATATCCGTTTAGGAAGAGAATCAGTAAATTGCTATCAGTGACATCTATTGTAAGTGATAAACAACTACCTCACAAGCATTTGTCCAGCTCAGTCCAGCATGGTTATACATTCACGCTATTTGTGTAAAAAGTAGAAGTGATTTATTCATGACCATGAAACAGTAGGCATCCTTTCCTATCACTTTGGAACTACTGGCATTAGAAGCATCACAGAACCTGGAACACATGAAAAAAATCTGAATATTTATTTATGGCTCTTAAGCTATGAAAAACATTGAAAACAATACGTATGAACTGGAAAGGGGGAAGGAAACAGTACAATGCAATTTAATACTTCTTGAATTTTCTATTATTGTGTAGAAAGTGTTGAGTTTAATCAACACTTAGGTGCATCTTTGCTTAATTTCTGTTGGCTTAATACAGAGGGTTCGATGTTCCCCAAATGGCTCTATAAAGACTATGACTAGTAAGATCAGGGAAGAACTGAAGCAGATGTTACACTGCCTAGAGCTAACTAACATCTGCAAAAAAAGGTTCTTGCAATGTAAACTCTAGCCCATTTTTCTCTACTTATAATCCCTGATTCAAAGCTCAGAAGTTACATAATTCTGCAGGTTTCACCCATCGCTTTTGTAGTGCAGATATCACTCTTCAAGCAGATGTTCTGAAGACAAATTTTGCCACTGCACTCTCTAGCCCTAGAGGGCAGGGGGGCCCAAGACTGTTGGTTGATTTTCAAGGATCACCTACTGCAAGCTCAGGAGTGTCACATCCCAAGTGGAAGGAAGTGCAGCAGGAGGGCCAGGAGACCTCCTTGGGTGGATAAGCAGCTGCTGAGGAAAATTTGAAGAAAAAAGGAGGTTTATAAAAGGTGGAAGCAAGGACAAGCAGCCTGGGAAGAATACAGGGATGTTGTCCGGGAAGCTAGGGACCAGGTTAGGAAAGTTAAGGTCCACTTAGAATTAAACATGGCCAGGGATGTTAAGGATAACAGGAAGAGATTCTATAAATAGGTAGCAAATAAAGAACAGACTAGGGACAGCATAGGCCCCCTGAGGAAGCTTTCAGGAGAACTGGCTACACAGGATTTGGAGAAGGCTGAGGTTCTGAATGCCTTCTTCGCCTCGGTCTTCACTGGCAAAGGCTCTGACTGCACCACCCAGGTCTTGGAATGCAGACGCAGGAACCGTGAGAATGAAGACCTTGGGCCCACTGTGGGAGAGGATCTGGTTCGAGACCATCTTAAGAACCTGAACGCACACAAGTCCATGGGACCTGATGGAATCCATCCGTGGGTCCTGAAGGAGCTGGCAAATGAAGTTCTAAGCCACTGGCCATCGTATTTGAAAAATCATGGCAGTCAGGTGAAGTTCCCGACGACTGGAAAAAGGGAAATATAACCCCCATTTTCAAGAAGGGGAAAATGGAAGACCCGGGGAATTACAGACCAGTCAGTCTCACCTCTGTGCCTGGTAAAATCTTGGAGCACATTCTCCTGGAAGGCATGCTAAGGCACATGAAAAACAACAAGGTGCTTGGTGACAGCCAGCATGGCTTCACTAAGGGGAAATCCTGCCTGCCTAATTTGGTGGCCTTCTATGATGGGGCTACAGAATTGATGGATAAAGGTTAAAGCAGTTGATGTCATCTACCTGGACTTGTGCAAAGCGTTCAACACTGTCCCACACCACATCCTTCTCTCTAAATTGGAGAGATATCAATTTGATGGATGGACCACTCGGTGGATCAAGAACTGGCTGGATGGCCGCACACAAAGAGTTGTGGTCAATGGCTCAGTGTCCGGCTGGAGACCGGCAACGAGTGATGTCCCTCAGGGATCGGTGTTGGGACCGGTCTTGTTTAACATCTTCATCGCTGACACGGAGATTGGGATTGAGTGCGCCCTCAGCAAGTTTGCCGATGACACCAAGCTGTGTGGTTCAGTTGATACGCTGCAGGGAAGGGATGGCATCCAGAGGGACCTTGACACGCTTGTGAGGTGGGCTGATGCCAACCTTATGAAGTTCAACCACGACAAGTGCAAGGTCCTACACCTGGGTCGGAGCAATCCCAGGCACGGCTACAGACTGGGCAAAGAAGAGATTCAGAGCGGCCCTGCAGAGAAGGACTTGGGGGTGCTGGTCGATGAGAAAATGAACATGAGCTATCAGTGTGCACTCGCAGCCCAGAAAGCCAACCGTATCCTGGGCTGCATCAAAAGGAGTGTGACCGACAGGTCGAAGGAGGTGATCCTGCCCCTCTACTCTGCTCTCGTGAGACCTCACCTGGAGTATTGTGTGCAGTTCTGGTGTCCTCAACATAAAAAGGACATGGAACTGCTGGAACAAGTCCAGAGGAGGGCCACGAGGATGATCAGGGGACTGGAGCACCTCCTGTGTGAAGATAGGCTGAGGAAGTTGGGGCTGTTCATCCTGGAGAACAGAAGGCTGTGTGTGGACCTAATAGCAGCCTTCCAGTATCTGAAGGAAGGCTTTAAGGACTGCAGTGACAGGACAAGGGGTAACGGGTTAAAACTTAAACAGGGGCAGTTTAGACTGGATGAAAGGACGAAATTCTTTCCTGTCAGGGTGGTGAGGCACTGGAATGGGTTGCCCAGGGAAGTTGTGAATGCTCCATCCCTGGTGGTGTTCAAGGTCAGGTTGGACGAGGCCTTGGGTGGGATGGTTTAGTGTGAGGTGTCCCTGCCCATGGCAGGGGGGTTGGAACTGGATGATCTTAAAGTCCTTTCCAACCGTAACTATTCTATGATTCTAAAAGTTTTCACCCTTAACAAATTAGGACATTTTTATACTAATGAAATTGATTTCCACTATTTTGGTACTTTTGATCTTGTTTTTGAATTAATTGCTTAAAAGTTGCTTATTTTTTGTTGAGTTTTGGATTCACACAGTCCTAGTTTTCTTTAATCGTTTGTCTCCAAGCACTTCAGCTTCCATCTAGACCAAAACAGGAAATCCCGTTTTATTCCCATAGCTAAACCTCCCTGCTATTCCTTCCGATTGATCATCCAGAGGAGGGCCACAAGGATGTTCAGGGGACTGGAGCACCTCCCGTATGAAGACAGGCTGAGGAAGTTGGGGCTGTTCAGCCTGGAGAAGAGAAGGCTGCATGGGGACCTAATAGCAGCCTTCCAGTACCTGAAGGGGGCCTATAGGGATGCTGGGGAGGGACTCTTTGTCAGGGACTGTAGTGACAGGACAAGGGGTAATGGGTTAAAACTTAAACAGGGGAAGTTTAGATTGGATATAAGGAGGAAATTCTTTCCTGTTAGGGTGGTGAGGCACTGGAATCAGTTGCCCAGGGGGGTTGTGTGTGCTCCATCCCTGGTGGTGTTCAAGGCCAGGTTGGATGAAGCCTTGTGTGGGATGGTTTAGTGTGAGGTGTCCCTGCTTGTGGCAGGGGGGTTGGAACTAGATGATCTTGAGGTCCTTTCCAACCCTAACTATTCTGTGATTCTATGAAGTCAGATAACTTTCAACTTTTCCCTCTGCACATCATCCCTGTCCTTCAGAGCAGAGACCTAGATTCAACGGGATGCGTGGAGAACATTTATATTTCAGCTTAGTTTAGAGTGTCATAGCTTTGCTTATGGCCCTATATAGAGTCTATGGCCCTATTTTTTTCTCTAAATAAAATTTTGCACCCTTTGAAGCTTGAGTCCTTTGAAGCTAGGAGCTAAATGACAGTTTCTATACTTCTTGGGCTAGTGCTTTAGCTCCTGTGAAGTGCAGGAGAGAAAACTGCTTTCAGCTCTTCTCCCTTTTTCATTTACTGTTTGAAGGCTTAAATATCCTGTCTATGGTTGTGTATCCCCACCCGGGGCATTCAGACAAATCTGTGTTTCATCTATGGATTTAGGCACTTAACATGAATATTTGAATTTCTAATCTGGTGTAGAGAAGTGTCAGGTAACATAATGTATTGTCACACTTAATTGTAAATCAACAATAGGTTCTTTAAAAACATCTCATAACCCACATGGGACTGCTCCAGTAGAGCAGAATAATCAGCCTAGTGTAGCAGCTTAAACATACTGCCTTTACCTCATTTTCATTCTTTTCTCTATAGACATGCTCGAATTTGAGTGTGAGGGACCATAACCCATGTCTCCACCTGTCATTGCCATTGACAGAAATCTTCAGATCTGAGGTGACAGGCTGAATAAGTAAAGAACAATTATTTCTCCTTACATTTTAAACTGCAAATAGTAGCACAAAAAGAATTACATATAATAACACCAGACTGATGTGTCTTCATGAATGGTAATATAACAGTCTAGATACTTGACAGTCTAGCTTTGCCCACCATTTCAAATACAATGTCATATTTCTATTCTAGTTGTTTTTTCCATAACGTTTGTTTAACCATGAAGCTCCACTTAGCTGAACGTTTTTCATTAGTGTCTCCTAACTGTGGCTGTTTTGTAGTATATGATGTTGATTGTATAAGGTAAATATAATATTCTTATGAAATTTCACAGCAAGAATGATTACTGCTTCCCTTTTTATTTTTCAGTACAGCAGATCAGGAGCTGCTATGAGGAACAAAAAACATAGTTATATCCGTCGATACTAGCCGTGAATGCAAAATTCATTTTTAGAGAACATTGACCTTTTAAAAATTTTAATGATTCCCAAATTCCTCATAAATATTATCTTCGGGGGCTACCTCATATACTTTATTTCCTGTCTAGAATGTTCTGGTTCGGGTCACAACTCCCAGTATTGGTAAATTAGCAATTCATACAAATACTCATCTTTGCTTCAAGGACAAATGTTTGATATCTAATGTGGAAAAATAAGGGGAACTAATAGCAACAGAAGTGTCACTACTTTGCAGCAGGTCTATAGCAAGGGAAGAATAATCAGAAGCAGGTAACAACTGCTGCTCTAATCTGTGCATTTCTCTAAAAAACATCCTAACAATGCAGTGACAGAAATATCTATTCATTACAATCCTAGGGAAATGTAGAAACCTGTGTTCCTGTGGCCCCTGTAGTTGTAGGGACATCTAAGGAAGATATGGACGCAGCTGATGCGGGTGCTGCTTTCACACACCCTGAAGCTGCTCTGTGGCGGATGCTGCAGGAGTGTCAGTATGCTGTGGGCACTGCAGTGGCTGGTGAAATCCTCAGGGACCTGCAGGAAAGCAGGAATATATAAAAATCTGCTAGTGGTTCAGAACTGCTGGCATATTATTAAGAGGGCTATTGAACAAGCACTGAACCCTCATACTGAAGATTTTGTACCAATGGATCTCTCTCTACACTAGGATGCATGATTCCTGCCCAGAATACAGGAGTACAACTATGCTTAGTACTGCACATAAACAAATGTATGTAATTTCCCACAGAGTGAACAGAAATCTTTTCCGCCCATTTCTCTGCAGCATCTGAAAGACTTTCTGTTTTTTCGATTAAACAACATTTTTCCCACGTGTGTTCATATTGTGCAGCTCTGGTAGCATTCACTTTCCTGTAAATCTAAAGGCAATTAGGCAGATTGTCTAAAGCTGCATGTCAGCCCTTCTCTTTTCCCCTCTTGTGCTCTCCTCCAGCATCTCTGTTTCCCTGCCTTGCTCCCACAAGCCACAGGCTACCAAAGACATTTATTTACACTACACCTGTGCTCAGTGCTGGGCCTTAGTACAATTTCTCCCTTAAGTGTTAATACACCATATACAAAAGCTCAAATCTGACACATTTAATGTTTCAAGCCTTTGCTTTTGTCAGCTTTCATTGGCCATGCCTCCCTGGAGGAAAGTGCAGGAAAGAATATCAGGTGTTAGTCAATTCCTTTAGAACAGTTCTAAGTGCTTAGATGCCATAAGGCTGAAGCACAATAGAAGACCCTATATAGATAAAGCAAAGCATGATCACATATTCAGCAGCAGCAGTAGTATGCATTTCATTCTCCACCTACAAGGCCAAGGAATGTGGTTCACTCCCACACCATCCATGCAATGCTCATTACAGGAGGTGATGAGGTGACACGAGAGTTTCTCATAAAAGATTTGTGTGGTACTGTAATTACCTTAAATATTTTGAAGCTGGTTAAATCATTGGGGTAAACAGTGAACATTAAAAAAACATTAATTGCACAATATAAATTTTAAATATATTGCAATTTAAAAATAGCTTAGTTATTAGCATATCTAAATTATGCATTTTGATGAACTCTAAGTAGATAATATTAATTAGAATTAGGGCATTTTTTTCTGTAATAAAAGATAAAAGACTTTAAGAAGGACATAACTTCTACTAATTTGTTTCCTTCATTCTGATTTCAGCTAAATCATTAACCACGTTAGAAAAATGCTTTATTACATATTTGCCCAAGAGACCTGAATGGCTCAATAGGAACTGCTTGTTCTTTCAAGGAATAGTCAAGTTAAGCTAATTACTTTCCAGGCTAAACCTGCTCATCCAGGCCAACTCCAGCTGAATTTATTCTCAGAAGAGAAAGTTAATTAACTCTACTTATTCACTAATTATTTCCCATAAATATCATTACTTACACAATCACAGAATCCCAAGGGTTGGAAGGGACCTCAAAAGATCATCTAGTCCAACCCCCCTGCAAGAGCAGGGTAACCTACAGTACATCACACAGGAACTTGTCCAGGCGGGCCTTGAATATCTCCAGTGTAGGAGACTCCACAACCCCCCTGGGCAACCTGTTCCAGTGCTCTGTCACTCTTACAGTAAAGAAGTTCTTCCTGATGTTAACGTGGAACTTCCTATGCTCCAGTTTACACCCATTGCCCCTTGTCCTATCACTGGATATCACTGAAAAAAGCCTAGCTCCATCATCCTGACACCTACCCTTCACATATTTGTAAACATTGATGAGGTCACCCCTCAGTCTCCTCCAAGCTAAAGTGACCCAGCTCCCTCAGCCTCTCCTCATAAGGGAGATGTTCCACTCCCTTAATCATCTTTGTGGCTCTGCGCTGGACTCCTTCAAGCAATTCCCTGTCCTTCTTGAACAGAGGGGCCCAGAACTGGACGCAATATTCCAGATGCGGCCTCACCAAGGCTGAGTAGAGGGGGAGGAGAACCTCTCTTGACTTACTAACCACTCCCTTTCTAATGCACCCTAAGATGCCATTTGCCTTCTTGGCCACAAGAGCACATTGCTGGCTCATGGTCATCCTCCTATCCACCAGGACCCCCAGGTCCCTTTCCCCTTCGCTACTTTCCAGCAGGTCAACCCCCAACCTGTACTGGTACATGGGGTTGTTCTTCCCCAGATGCAAGACTCTACACTTGCCCTTGTTAAATTTCATCAAGTTTCTCCCCGCCCAACTCTCCAGCCTGTCCAGGTCTCGCTGAATGGCAGCACAGTCCTCTGGTGTGTCAGCCACTCCTCCCAGTTTTGTGTCATCAGCAAACTTGCTGAGGGTGCACTCAGTTCCCTCATCCAGGTCATTGATGAAAATATTAAACAGCCCCGGTCCCAGCACCGACCCCTGAGGAACTCCACTAGTCACAGACCTCCAGCTAGATTCTGCGCCATTGACCACAACTCTCTGCCTTCTTCCTTTCAACCAGTTCTCGATCCACCTCACTACTTGATTGTCAATGACAATTACTCTATTGTCATTGTCAATGACATTACTCTATTCCTTAAAAGTGAAGAATATGAATGCAAGTCGATTTGGTCCAACTCAACTCCATGTTGATTGTGAAAAAAACCCTAGACAGTATCTATCTAATAAATTGCCTCCATGATGCAAGTGAGCAGAGCAGAGCAAAGCCTCTTGGACCCTGAAAGGAAATAAGCAGTGACTCAAGCTCTGATCTCACGCTAGATGAGAACAACATCATTTAGCACAGATGCTCTTCCACTCCTTTTGATTCCTTCCTGGGAAATAATGATTATTGGAACTCCTGACTGCCATGTTCCCAAATAATAATCTTTCAACAGCAGGTAAACACACAGCATAAAACATTTCAAAGAACTGTGTGCCAGGATGCAAATAGCTCCAAAATGGATATGCCTAAATTCTGGAATATTTCCATTCATGTCTTTGCTGAGGCAAGTCCTGACTACCAAATCTGTAATACTGTTTCCTTTCTCCTCCTTGTGTCCTGGGAAGAATGCCCACTGTATTAACCCAAGGGAGTCCATCCAGGAAGGATCCAATTGGACAAGATCATGTCCAGGACTCCAAGTAATACCAAAGCACACACAGCAGAGTGTAGCAAACTGTGTTTAAGCCTATGTTTAAAGCTTTTTTGAGCATGATTCTTAAATTTGTTGAGAAGTATCGTTAAGGCAGAAAATCCTTCTCAGCCTTCAAACTAACTTGCTAAAAGACAAATTCACAAAAACACAACTGGGCTAAAGTAATGAAGCGTCTATTCCTCCACACTCTCACTTCATACAGCATGAAATGAGTTCTCATACCCAAAATGGGGATATTTTTTTCATAAAAATAAAAATAGTATACTTAATGATCAGGATGCCATTGGAGGTTCTCAGGAACCAGTCATATGATAGAAGAACCTCCAGAACACTGACCTTTACTTCTGATTTCTGAGCGATATACTTGTATCCTTCTGCATCATTACTATAAATATCTCTAGTTGACCTATGATATTACCTGCTCTAGGGATATACGCAATTTGGTACAGCAGCTGCAAGTATGACTGCTTTTGCCAGACTTAGGCAAAAAAAACCTGAAACAAAACACAAAAAAAAAGAGGCTACTTTGGATTTTGACTTTATTATTTAAATTCAGAACCTGGAACGATATTCTACATCAATGACAAATCCCTATTACCTTCTATCATGAAGAAACAAAGTGTTAAAGTGCAGAAATTGCATTAAGAATAGGGTAGAAAAATTGACATGTATTAGGACATGATCAACATGGGTTACACCAGGCAATACGTCTCTCTGTTTAAGTCTGCTGCTGCAGAGATTTTATATTTTCAAAGTCTAAAATTTATAATAACCATCTTAAGTCATTTCCGGTTAGAGAATTAGTTCCGTAGGTGATTATTTGTGGTCCGAAAAGTCTGTCAGGAGGAAAGTACGGCACTCTGAATAGGACAATGCTAAAGAACTGTGTACAAAGACCAAACATTTTTAGACTGTATCAGTGTCTTCTGATGTGTGATCAAACATACCATCCTTCTAATATGACACTACTACATGGAGTAGCATGGAGAATCCTTGAGTTACTTTTTATAGACCTTCTGGTTTTATTACTACTGTATCCTCTTGGTTCAATTCCTTTTTTGTCTTTTTTTCTCACACTGGAAAAAAAACAGTCCAGCTCTTGAAGCCTGGTAAATGTAACTTCTTATATCATAACCGTATGTCATTAGGGGAACAGTATTGATTATTATTATGTTGCATAGTCTGAGCATCTAAACATTTTCACCGTGGACTCCTATGGGCTAGAGGGATACAGCTGCTTCACGGGCTGCAGGAGAATCTCTGCTCTAGTGCCTAGAGCACCTCCTTCCCTCCTGCTTCTCTGACTTAGGTGCCTGCAGGGCTTATGTTGCTCTCACATGTTCTCACTCCTCTCTCCAGCTTCAGTTGCCATTGCACAGCTTTTTTATTTTCCTTCTTCTTAACTATGTTATCCCAGAGATGCTGCCACTATCTCTGATCAGCTTGGCCTTGGCCAGTGGTGGGACCAACTTGGAGCTGGTTGACATTGGCTCTATCAGGCACAGGAAGAAGCTTCCAGCACCTTCTCACAGAAGCCACACTTGTAGCACCGATGCTACCAAAACCTTGCCATGCAAACACAATACAACATACAATCTAATCAATTTGACAAAACAGTTTGGAGAAGGTGCATGTCCAGGTAGAACAATCTTTTTTCCCTCTTAGCCATGCAGTCAAATCTCAGCTGTAAACTGCTGGCAAATGTCAATGGTGAGACTGCTTTCAATTTAATAAATTACTATATTCTTTCTTAGCAAAACTTACCACTGATCTTCTCATTCACCTGTGTTGGTATAATTTCATTTAATATATCCTCATCTTGAACACTGTTTTATTTTTGGCTTGACTCAAGGTCCCATGGATTTATGGCCAGGATTCTCAAAGCAGTTCCACTGAATTCAGCAAGAAAGACTGCAGAGTCAAGATATCAGAATTCAGCCACAGAAAGAATAAGAGTGAAATTATCAGGACTATAGATAAAAGTAACCCCTTTAGAAATTAAAGTATTAGAGCTATGGTCTCAGTCTGTAATATCTCTATGTATAGTTGTAAGAAATTATTTCTTGGTAATGTGATAATAGTTATTGGTAACGTCATATGTTATGCTATATGTTGTGGGTTCATCATGTTCCTTGAAGGGTACTATTTTTAGGAGATAATGGCACATATTGTACAAGGACCACCCTGAGCAGTAAGGAATAGCTGGCAGCAGGTGAGACTCATGCTTAGAAAAGCCATCTGTTCCTGTAACCTGCACCAGCACCTACCAAGCAGCATCGCTCTGACTCTGCAGTCAAAAGCATGTGAGGTCCAGTCCTTCACCAGAACATCTTTCCATGGAGAAGCAGTGAATGCCTTAGCACTCTCGCTTTAAGATATCAGATTGCTCTTTCAAACTCACCAATGTTTCATTGTTCTTTTAGCTCTCTGAAGGATGAAAATAGACAAAAATGTGGTTCAGTTCAGGAAGGGAAAACCTGTTTAGTAAAAAAAAACAATGCAACTTCACTGAAATAAGTTACTTTTACTGATGCTGACATGAATTCTTGACTTGAGAAGTAACTGTCATTGAGGATTCATTTCAAAAAGAGCTGCAAAATAAAAATGAGGTGATGAGAAAGGATAATTAACATTTGTGCCATCTCTAATATCACAATGATATAAGAAATCATACCTGCATGTCAGGTCATATCTTGGAAAATGTGAGTTGCTGACTTGTTCTCGTCTGTTACTTACCAGTGGCAACAATTGTACATGACAGTCATAAGCATCTTAACTGAAACTAATTACTTAAACTCAGAAAGGTTTGAAAAGCCCATGTTCACCAATTATCAAGATCATTCAAGATGAAAGGAGTCCTGTACATGACTAATTCTTTTAAGAAGGTATTTTTAATTAAATTTGATTCATGGACTAATTAGCAAACACACTTAAACAATCTCAAAAACTCTATTCTGTTCAAAGAATAAGAACAGTAGTTAGGAGGCTATTACTACATAGATAGCAAAAACATTGAATCCTGCTCTTGGATCAAAAATCAGAGCAACCCTGTATATGGAGAAGCAAAGTCATCATAATAATAAACACATCACAGAGCCTGAATAATATTTTACCTGATAAATAGATGTGTGTTACAGTCCAACAGCATTATAATTACCAGAACACCGCAACGCTGTCTCTTCATATCGCTCGATCATTTTAAAGCCCTGGAGCTGATGTTATCTTTATCCATTCTTTTTCTTTACCTTTTTTGCTGAAAAAAACCCAAACAAAAAATCCAAACAAAAAACAACATCCCCAACCCAACAAACGTGAAAACACCACATTCCTGTCTCCAGGCTATATTACAAATGTCAAGCAGAAGATCTGAAATTTATCAAAGACACTAGTCAAAGCAAAGTTATAAACACTGGATCATGTCATACAGGCATGAACCACAGAAAGCCATGTCATAGAGCTTTAGAGATTGTAACATTTACAGCGAAGGAAAAGAGATCTCAGAGTCATCAGTGACAGAAATCATTCAGTCTGTGTGCAGCAACAGCTGAAGTAAGACAACAGAACAGTGAGCAACATGAGGAAGGATATGGAGATGAAACAGGTATATAAAACTTTTGGATCCCCATATCTTTATTATGGTGTGTAGTTCTGGTTTCCACATCTCAAGAAAGATAGAGTGGCATTAAAGAAACTACAGAGAAGGCCATCTAAAATGATAAAGCAGCTGCCTTATAAGGAGAGACAAGAAATGCTTAAATTTCAGTTTGACAAGGGGAAGACTGGAGAGTGATATGGTCAGGATTTACAACAAAAACCCCAGCAGATTGGTAGAATAGGCTGGAAGATCAACTATGCAGAAGACCTCAAGAGGTCATCTTTTCACTTCAGGCAGTCTGCTAGTCCTGCCCCCTACTCTAAGCGGGGGAACTTCAAATTTAGAAGGTTGCAGGTTAGGTGAGTGTGGAGCTGGCATTCACCAAGTCCAATAATATTAAAAATAAGGGGTACTGAAACTGGCGATAAGTTTAAAACAGATACAACAGAGTTTTATATAGAATGTAGTGAGAATTTATTTTCAGACAGGTTATGGTGACTGATAATTTAAGCATGTTCAGACTAGACGGCCATGCCCTGTATATGTCTGAATCACTATTTATCCCACAGCTTTAGAAACAGAAGAGGCTTGTGTGGGGCTACATCATCGCAGGTCCATGTTCTTTCCCTGCATTGTTCAGGGCACCAAGAACCATGAGGCTGAGAGGATGGTAAAACTGTGTTCTCAGCTGCTGGATGTGGAATGTCTCCCTGCCTTATATAAGTTATGAAAGGACAGTGGACTCATCCCAGTTTTGCTATTTCTGTAACACGCTCAAGTACCTCGCAGATTGTAGTCCTAAATGAAAAGTAAACGACTCTCCTGCAAAGATTGACATTTCCTATTATTTCCAAAATAATATCTTGAAAATTAATACCCCAAAGGATTCAGTGAATATTTCTTAATACTGTGAGATCTGGTCATTTCAATTTACATATATAAAACAGATCTGCTCCTTTTGGATACAGCCTAGTTCACACTTCAATTGCCTTTTGGATATGCATTGACTTGCATCTTGATCAATAAGATTAAAGAGCCTGTTTCTTGCCTTCTTTCAGAAAAATATTTCAAAAGCTGTGATAAATGTTCTGTGTCTCAACCTAAAAATGGTATCTCTCCTACATGTGGATAAACAATTTCCTAGGCAACTCACAAAAAATATTACATACAGAGATATTACTGAAGGCTTTTAATAGCTTTAGGAGTTTCATGCTTGCTTTCTTTTAAGTAGTTAAAACTTATTTCAAACACATATATGGAAAAAAAATAAATAAAGGATAAATCTTGAAGAAGTTCTCAGTACCGCAATAGATTTTTTTCTGTATTTTTTTCTAAAATTGTATTGGATAAGTCCACAGTACTCTGTGGGTGTCAGACAGTACTGCTTAATGTCTTATGATTACAATAAAGTTAAAATAGATATCTAATACAAATAAATATTTTTATGATGAGAAGCTCAGTTGAATTACTGGGTAATAAAGCAGCACTTGTGTGTTGGCCAAGGGAACTTACAGCTACTACTGAGTGATCTCTTGATGTGTATCTTCAAAGCAATGGGTAGACAGACATACTCTTCAGAACAAAAAGTATATTGTCATTCCCTGAATATCAGGATCTCTTCCTTTTCTCTCCTTCACTTGTTCTGCTTATCTCACTGGAAAAGAGAAGGCTGCTCCCATTGCTTACACTAGGTTCCATTTGGGTTGTGGTGACCTACTTTCAACAGATGGAGGGAGAACAGCCCATTCTTGTCCTGGTGGTTAGTGTATTCCTCTCTGAAATAAGTACTTTTCATTTAAACCCTGCAAGTTTTCTATCTTGGACAGACCTAAAATGGAGGTCTCACATTCTGGTCAGTGTTTTCAATAGCAGGCTGCGCAAGCCCTAGGTGGCTGTCACCACCTCACAGCCACAGGTATCTGTGGAAGTTCAAGCTGTGAATCCTACCTTCATGTAAGCATCTGCTGCCAGGCTGCCGGTCAGTGTCTGAGCCTGGCAGACAGCTGGGTGTCTGGACACAGTCCTCAGTCCTGTGATGCCTGTCAGCTGTTTTCGCTTAAATGCCTACCTTAGCAGTACAAATTCTGCTCCCAGAGCTCTTAGCTGTCGAGTCTGCAGCCTTCACTGCAATAATGCCTTCATTTCTTTCTGAATATAGCTTATGTGCTTTGCTAGCTATATTCCCCTCTAAAACATCAGAATAACATTATGTTCCTATCACATAGGTTAACTACATTAAACTTAGTGAGAAATATAACCATGCTGGTCCATTCTTGCACAGTGATGTATATCCTCAAGATGGCCAAGCTGTCTGTCTGTTCCTTTATTGTGCAAAGCAGCTAGCCTACAAAAAAAAACGCCTTGTTTTGGCTAAGCACTGAGGCATAACAGCCACTGCAGTGAAAGAAAGAAGAGCCCTTTTGCTGCAGGAAAGCTTGTCACAGGTTGTGTGAGAGTATGTGCTTTCCTCAGTGCTAAACCAGCCTGCTCCAGCACACTTTTAGCAAGCCCTGTGCTGCTGAAGGTGCCCTCTGGAATTCTGTCATGGTTTAAATCCTGTTTCACATGCTGCTCAGCGATAGTCTTTTTGGGTCAGCATGATGCTGTGTGGTTGTGGGGACTTTTTTCCCTACGATATCCTTGTTTTGAGTCCTGTTTTTATTCTTTTGGCTTAGCCTTACAAACCCACAATGTGCGCTTTTATGGCTATGCAGATGTTACTTGATCTAATCTCCTCTTCTGCCTCCTACGCTGCAGTTTGTACTTTGACCAACTGTTCTTACTGTTATTCAGTAATGTGTATCCTACAGCTCCATGAAGTGCAAGCTGAACCAAACCAAAGCAGGAACTATTAAGATGGTTCAGTGAGTGCTTCTTCTGTGGCGGTCTTCTGATCCTCTTTACCATCGCCCTAGAGCTTAAGGAAGAATGATAACACTTCTCTTAACTTGCTAAAACTGTCATCTGAGAACTGTTCGACATTTATTTCCTTTTTTAATGTTCCAGTGGAAAAAGGGGACATATTGTGGCTAACTCTGCCTGTGATCCTCTTTGATTTTTGTTCCCTTTGATCTCTGTCCTAATACTAAAGGTCATTCATTAAATTTAAGAACTACTGAAGCATTTTGTTCTCTCAAGATCGTCAGAAATATATTCCACTTGAGGAGCCTGTGTTTTTTACCATATCACAGCTGTTTTTTTCATCTAGAAGGTTGTTTGGACTCCTAGTATTTCTAGCCAGTAACTACTTACTCTGCAAACATTTCTAGGAATTACAATGGAAACAATTTTGGAGTTTGGTACCAACTAACTTGAGGATAGAGAACACTGATCTCCAGCAGCTCTCAGGGAGTTTTGAGATGGCTCTTCTTTCCTGGGCTGCCTCGAAGCAGACAGGAAGGCTATGCAGCAGGATTATCACCCCACTCAGCGTTTTAAACAGGCCGTGAAACCAAAGAAAAAATACATAAAAGCAGCCCCTCCTCCTCCCTCCAGCACCACATTCCTACTTGACTGCAGCAGTGCCAGCTGAGGTGTCAGAGCTCTGCAGAGCTCCCGCAGCACCAGCAGCATCCCACACCAGCAGCCACGTGTGCCTCAAGAGGCCAACACAGCCCACATAAACCCTCCTGCGGTACCTGCTTCTCCCACTGACTGGAGAGGGAGAGATGATTCCAGACTAGCCCTGAAGGGCCTAAAAGTAAGAGAAGGGAATCCATGCCTTGACGTTCAGAAAGCCATTTTCAAAGAGCTCTTCAACTCAGCCTTAATTTGCAGTTCAGGGCTACATTCATTTGCAAGCGTGTGACTGAAATTTACTTGGCAGATAATTCTACTTGAATAACCTACATTTCATAACAGCCTAAGGAAAGGAAAAAGCTTTTCCTCTATAAAGCCTGTCTCTAGGAAAAAAAAATAAATTAACCTCTTTCCAAAGAGGTTCATAAAAACAAAAAATGTTTACAGATATGTTGCAAAATGAACAGCAAGTTTGTTGCACTAGGCACAAGAATCACCTTAGAAATTGGGCTCAAAAGTTAGCCACAGAACAGACAATGAAAGGAAACATGAAAAAAGAGTTAGGAAAGTCCAGCTGCCACTTGTACATTGTTCCCCGAAGGCCCAGTCATAAACAATAGATATGAAAGTCACTGCAAACACATTCCTGCAGAATTTTAAAATTAATAATAGCTTCTGCACAGAGGCAGGCTACAAATTGTGCTTATTCTCCTATGAAGACAGGCAGAGAGAGCTGCGGTTCTTCAGCCTGGAGAAGAGATGGCTCTGGGGAGAACTTAGAGCAGCTTCCAGTGCCTGAAAGGACCTAAAGGAAAGCTGAAGAGAGGCTTCTTACAAGGGCATGCAGGGATAGGACAAGGAAAATGGTTTTAAACTGAATGAGGATAGATTTAGATAGATATAAGGAAAAACCTCTTCACTGTGGGGGTGGTGAGGTACTAGAACAGGTTGCCTAGAGAAGCTGTGGCTGCCACATCCCTGAAAGTGTTCAATGCCAGGTTACATGGGGCTTGGAGAGCCTGGTCTAGTGAAAGTTGCCCCTGCCCATAGCAGGGGTGTTGGAACTGGATGAGCTTTAAAGTTCCTTCCATTGCAGGAAACTTCATTTGATTTTAAAGCCTTTCTGAATTATCACTGGATTCTCTCTCATGACCTAAGCTGTATGTCAAAGATGTAAAAATTGGCTATTCCTTGTCTCCACCACACTGAGTGCCCATCCGTCAGAGCATGTGGATTGCCTCCAAGGATGTCAGTGCCCTCTGGTTTCACTTATAGCACAACTAACAGCAGCCCAAAGGCTGCCATGAATTACTGCAGGGCTCAGGAGCAATGTATAACCACTGCAACTCAGAAAGACACTTTTTTCTGCAGCAAAGACAGAGCATGCATGAGAGACCCTCAGCCTCTGCCTGCTAAACACTGAGTCTGGGGCGTTAGCAGGGAGGAGGAATAAGGAGAGGAAAGTGTTTCCTCAAACTGCCCCTTAGCTTTGCTGCAAAAGATCATAAGAGAAGAATTCCTTGCTGTAAAACAACTGGGTAACAAGAGTCTTATTCTTTGCTCAGTGGAGTGAAATTTGGGAGCCTAAGGGCAAATGAGAAAGATAACATCTGTCTTCTTCATAAGCTTCAATTTCTGTAACCAGGAAAAATGACTCCACAACTCTAGCATGGGGAGACAGGACATTCAAATCAGTCAGAGCTATGGCGGGATTTGCTGTTCTCTGAGTGAACACAAAAAAACAGAGCTCTGAATTGCTCGGTCATGATTTATAACTTTTTAAAGACAGAAAAACAAAGTGGGACAGACTTAAAAAAAAATATGTAAAAAAATAAATAAATAAATGAAACCAGATCTCTTCCCTGTCTGCTATGTCCTTGAACGTCTTGAGTCCAGCACTTTTTGGAGTCTTCCTATTTTTGGAGTCTTCCTGAGCTGCAACAAATTTGACACAGTCCCTTCTGCAGCCTTTGGAAAATCCCTGTGGTCTAGCTATGACCACTCCAATACCTTCTCAGAAGTTACCTGGTCTCTGTGCTTCAGTCTATTTTCTCCTATGGTCCAGCCCGCTCTCCCATCCCACACTGAACTTCACAAGTTACCTGTTCCCTCCACAGAGCAGAGATCCAAACCCTTATTCAGCAAGAACAATCCTGACACTGCAAAAGCTGGCAATCTGTTCCCATTTTTCTCAGGATCGCTGTCTCCTCACCTCCTGCTCTACAACCTTTTCCATGCAAATGCCCATGTTCATTACTAATCAAAATTAACATGCAGCAAAGACAGATTTCCAAAGTCATTGGATCTTATGTGGTATGAAATGTCATCTCAAAGTGCTTTTTCCTTCCCACTGACTACAGAGGGAGACACAGATAACTACACTTCTAGCTTAAGTAGTACATTGTTGTGTCTAACATTAGATGAGATTAATTTGGGCCATATTATTTACATATTCTATAAAGACATCTTTGCATGCATATTAGTTGCATTCTCTGCCACATCCACTACCCATCCTTTAACCTGCTATTTTAAGAGCTGGGGAGATCCTTCTGGATGCATTTATTCTCTCAGAGGTTTAAGTACAGGCCTGGCATACATATCTGTTCTTTTTTTGCAGCATATGGCTTTGATTTGCACATTTTAGACATATCTTTCAGAAATCTTGTCTAAGCTTGAATACTGAGGTGTGAGGAATGTGGTAATTTAAGGGTACGTATACAAGAATAGCAAACTATGGTGGCAGCTGTCACTTCTTTTGACCCATGCCACAAGAGTTAGTCCTCAAACCACACAGAAGTACCGTTGAATGAAGGTTCACTACACAGATAACATTATAGTTCCATCAGATGTACAAGTACTTACTTTGGTCTGATGGGTATTACTAGTGATTATATCTTACTCCTCACCAAGGAAATTCACTTTCCTTGAGGAAAAAAGTGTCTTTCAAACTAGAGTCTGATGTTATAGGAGGATTCTCCAGTAAGGCCATCATTTTTAAGTCAGTAGAATACCTCTGTAGGATAAGCAGGATTAGTCTCAAGAGGTTCAGGTCAACAAGATTTTTAGGCATATGTCTCACACAGGAAAAAAAATGTACTTGCAACATTTACAACCCTCATGTAATTTTCCACTTGCAACTCCCCAAGTCCTGCTGGTGCTCATGTGAAGCCAGGCCAGTTGGGTTTTAAAATACTCCTCAAATTAAACTTTCTGCAAAAGATGATGATGATTGACCTTCCGGGATCACATCTGTGTCCATTTTACCCCATTGTCAGAGCACTTACCTGGCAGGTAGGCTTTTATTCCTTTTCTCCCTGCTGGTTTCAAAGCAGAGATTTGGCCATGCACACCAGAACAGGTTTCTAATTCTCCAGATTCTTGGGTTTCGGTGAAAATGGCCCTGCATCGTTCATTTTAACATTATTTCACTTAATTTCTTTAATTACTGATAAAACCAGAGAGAAAGATTGACTTTTTAGGCTCTTGGCCTAGAAGCACTATGAGAATTTGGAAAAAAGAATCAGATTCAAGCCTCTGATCCAGGAATTAATTCAATACCCAAAGGAGAGTGATTTCCATAGTGTTATAGAATGCTGTGTATCGCTGCACTTACAGCACTTCCTTTCGTACCTCTTTTAAGCTATTCAGAAAGTCTATTCACAGTATGCAGAGGTCTCTTATCATCCCCCATGAACTCCATAACCACTAGCAGTATACAGATTTTGCCTGGGGGAAGGTTCTCTCTGTGTTATTTGTTGTTTGGTTTTGTTGTTGTTTTTTCCCCTGCTTTGAACACTGAAGTCCAGAAGAATTTTAAACAGCAGCACTAAGCAATTCTGGCAAATTTTCACCCATTTGGTTGCTTTTATTTTGCCTAGATGTTTCTTGGTAGACGTTAGACACTGGATGCTGTACATCAAGGTTTCCACAGAGGAGAACACTCAAGAGTTAATCATTTCAGCACTGAGCTTTGTAATGCTGAAGCTCCTTTACAGATTTATCTTCAGGCGTACCGTGAACTCAAGTCCCCTATAGCCTTTTATAAAAAGCTATAAAGGAAATGCATTTTGTGAGATTCTGATAAACAAGAAAAGCTGTGTACTAAAATCTAAGCCACGCTGAAATGTGAGCCTCTGGGAATACCATTAAAAAATAAATCTAAGACAAACTCCAAGCAGTTCCATAATGCTAAGATATACATTCTCTTAACAAAAATAAACCACCTCTTTCAAAACTCTGTGTTTTCTCTTGATCATGGTCTTCCTTAAGTAATGACTGAGAAAGTAACACCACAAATATCAGGTGGTCTCTGATTAGCTAGAAATGTCCAGATACTGGTACCCTGCTCTAGACAGCCTTGTCTTTAAATATACTCTCTTTAACAGTTCTTTAGAGATAACAAAAAACCAAAATTAATTTCCAGCAAGCTTTGCAATGAGGTGTAACAGATGGGACTGCATAACAATTTTAGCTGACACTACACAAAAGCACTGCTCCCTGCTTCTTCTGAGCGAGGAGCCCATGCTGCCGTGCAGCTTTGCTGATTTGGCTTCCAGGGGGAAGTGAGGAAACAGCCATTCCTCAGAAGAAATCCCAGCCACTATCATTTCAAAACAAAACACTCCTTAGTAAGCAGGCTCTGAAAATCTCTTTGCACTGGGTTTTGGTGACTTTCCAAAGGACATTCCCAGAGCTTTAAGCATTTCCTTGTTTGCCTGTTCTGAATAAAACAGCAATGTCTTTTGCTTTCAGGCAGAACTGGGAAGACTGAGAATACACAAGTCAACATACAGCCAAAATTCCTTTTCAAAGCATTTAGCTTCTGTGCTGCTACAGCTTGATGCAGATGTCCCTCTGACCCCATTCAATTTTTATCAGCACAACAGCTGATGGGGAGCACACTGTTCAGATAGATACAGAGAAGAGGTAGAAAGAAGGGTCATGATCTGGAGGCTTTTCGTTACCTTCCTGTGTGCTCATTCATCCCTGTGTGGAATTCTATTCCATCAATATTTTTTTCCTATAAAAGAGATGAATCAAACTAAAATTTTTCCAGCTTTCCTCCTTCTTTCTTTCCCTCCATTTCATTTGATCCCAGAATTTTGCATTTTTTTAAGCATATCAAGATTGATCTTTCATTCAAGGTATACTATACTTTTTAATGCTTTAAAAGCTGTACTTTAGAACTTGGAAGAAAATATTTTGAACAAAAATGCAGGATTCAAAGCGTGTATTCTAATGCTTGCTTCTCCTCCCATTTCCTTTCATGTGATCCAGGAATAACCCAAGGGGAATGAAGTTGCATTTTTACCAAAGTTAACATAAAAAGGTCAGAGTCAGAATGCCTGAAATGAATATATTGGTGCTTAATGCAGCTAGCAGAAAAAGTTCAATGAATTCAGCTTATTATAGCAGAAAGGTTTGTGATGACTGTATATTGTTTGTAATAGAAAAGCTATCAGAATTTTGTGCCACATGCTTTTAAAGTGTTAGTCCTTTCTTAGCCTCTATTTCTGTTCCAACTGCTTCTACAATCACACAAATATCTGATTGCAACACCCTTGGTAGTCAAACAGATACAAGTATGTACCACAGACTCTGGGTCCAAACTCTGTGCTGCAAGTGAGATGTTCTGTGTTTCTCACATTATGTCAGATTGAGAAAATACAGCAGAGCCATAAAGCTAGAGGGACACAGCAGGCTTCAAACCCTTTGGAACAAAACAAACTGTATTATTTCCATAAGCTGAACTTAAAGAAAACAACTGTTAATGGAACAATTACTTCCACATATCTCCTGCTTCAACAAAAGTCTGTTTCTTCAAATTGATACTGTCATACATACATGAGATCAAAAGTAGAAGCTGACCTTTAGATATTGACTGAGGTGACAGTGTAGGAATGGGCTGTGAAGAGACATTAATGAGGATGTTCATTATTTCTTCTGCTATACAGGGAAGGGTACACATGCAGAAATCATTTTCCAAAATGTTGATTACCAATGACATTGAACAAGCTCATACATAGCTGAGATAATTCTCATATCCCAGATGAAGCTTTTATTATTGGCTGCTACAAAGACCTTGAGGGCTTGTTGTTTGGTTTTTTCTTTTCAAGGTAACTTCTCTTGACAGATAATATACATGAACTCAGCAGTGGCAGTTACCAAACTGGGACTGAATTCTGAGTTACAGTAGGGTCTTTTCCCATTGCTGCAATAATATGGACATATCATACTTGCCTTAGGTCTCTTTATACAGACAGAGGTATTAAAGGCACCACAAAGTGTGAATCCAGCTTTTATTTGTGCATACCTTTTCAAAGAACTAACATATTTAAGTCAGTTCTGACACACTTTTCTTGCCTCTCAAAGTGCCCTCCTTTTTGCTTTCACCTGTAATCCTCCTAAACACACTATGAATATCTGCTGCATTTTTTCTTTCTGTTTCATCCCAGTGTCTCCCCAATTCATCATATTCCAACAACAAATCAAATTATTGCTGTCAATCGAAGCTGCCTAAATATCTGTTTCTGAGGGAAGGTATGAGGTAGGCGTCTAAGCTTCAATTACAGACAAGGAATTGAGTTAGTACAGGCAGTGTACTAGAAAGAAATCAGAAAGAAAATCAGAAAGAAATTCAGCCGACAAGAAGCTTAATTCAGTTGACTGAAGTGTAGGTATTTTAGATGCTCTAAGGAACCTGAGACACTTTGTCATTAGGCTCTCAGATATGACAAATAATCTTGTAAATAGACACAACTTTTATCCTTGAGTGGTGGATGGAGACCAGGTAAGATACCATACAGCATCTCAGATAGATAGCCCTAGATGCCAACATCAAGGCACCTGTATCCTGCCCTGGGTGTCTGTTTCACAGTGAAATATGTTCTTTAAGCCATAGTTCTAACAATGTTGCCACTTTTTTTGGTTTTCTTCTAAATATATATATATATTTCCATTATTCTAATTCAACTTCTAACTTACAAATTTTAAAACTAGGAAGCCCTTTACATTAGTAATGAAGGGTGCAGGAAGAAAATGCTTTGCCAGGCTAAAACCTAGAGACAGTTGTCTTGCATCACTTACTCAGAAGACAAAGGAGAAAAGCTTAATGTTGGATATCAAATGCAACTCTGGGCAAATCTGTTCTGATTAAAATAGGACTGTGGAGCACAGAACCAGTCTACACCTTTTCTGCTAAATAAAGCTACACAAGGACATGTTCTCTGGTCCCTTAACTTACTGGTATAGCACAATCATGCCCATACATTATCTTATTCTTTACAGCAGGGTAACTTCATCCAAACTGTGGAGAATAGTTCCTGTCCTGTGTTACTTCTCAAATCATGCCTGAAATGTGGGAGCTGCTAGTTGCCTAACTGTCAAAACCAATCAGACACTAACAGTTTAAACATGAACAAGTTCCTTTGTTTGACTGAACAGTGCTGACTTCTAAAGCATAAAAGGAACACTCAGAGATGACAAAAGCATTACAAAGAAACCAAATTTTATGCATCCATTTTTGCTGTAGAAGAAATTGGGTAGACTCTCACATGAGAACTTGTATAGGGGGATGAAGGGACTGAGCAGTGAATTTCCCTGAAATTGAAGGAACAGAGGAAATGAGTACAGCATAAGCAGACCAAATGAGCACAAATTATTCACCAAAACCAGACAGAATTCATCAAAGTATTCAAAGAGATCTAAAGGATGGAACAGCTGAATTACTAACAGCAGTGTGCAACTTCTCACCTAAACTTCCTTGATACCTGAAGAATGGAGGCAAGTAAACATGACACCAAACTTTAGAAGAAATTTCTGGGAAGGCTGGGAGAACTACAGTCATATAAGATGAGAATTGGAATAGACAAAGCAGTAGAAGCTATAATAATAAAAATAAAGAAAAAAAAGAAAGATGTGAAATATAGTCTCTGAGAAGAGCCACCCATAAAGGTGCAAACCTCTTGCAGTTCTTTGAATAAGCCAGCTGACCTGCTATATGGATAAAAATAAATGATCTGAATTTCCTGAATATTTTTGATAGTCTCTCACAAAAAAAAAAAGAAAAAGAAATCAAGTAGTCACAACAGAAGTGAACATCTACTGGTATAAGAGGAAATATCCTTGCTACTGTGGCTAAATAATTGGCTAAAAGCTAAGAAACAGTTAAGGTACCCTAATATTGGAGATATGTCAACAGTAACAGGAGGCTGTGCTGTTTAATGGTTTTATTTTTAAAAATGGAAAAGCAAGTGAGATGTACCATGAAAAAGCTTCATGATGTTACAAAGTTATTCATGCAAGCAAGAACAGGGTCTAATTGTGAAGAATTACACAGGCCTTCACAAGATTCAGTACCTGCGCAATTAAATGGCAAATGAAATTCAGTGTACATAAACATTAAGCAAAGCACACAAGGAAGAAACATCCTAGTTTCTCATAAAAGACAACTGGCTCTGAACAGAGCATAACTGCTCAGGAGAGAGACCTGGGAATCACGATAAATAGTTCCTCGAAAACATCAGCTCAGTGCTCACTAACAGTCAAAGAAAAAACCCAAACAAAACCTTCCCAAACTGTTAAGACTTCTTAGTTGAACAATAAAAAATAAGAGAGCAAATACTACTACACCACTATACAAATCCATTATTCACTCATCCAAAACCACTGTGTGTATTTCTAGTTTGTTTGCCTAAGGAAGGGCATATTCGAGCTCAAAAATATTTAGAAAAAGAAGAAAAGGATAATTAGCTCGGCAGTTTCCATATGTGGAATGGCTGAGTAGGCTGGGGGTCTTCAAACCTGGAAAAGAGATTACCTAGAAGAGTATGACAGAGCTGTACAAACCACACATGGCACAGAGACAGTGGAAATGAATTGCTGTTTACTATCTGTTCCTGTATGTGTTTAATTTCAAAAGAAACTCAGTCTTTTGGACTGAAAGATTATACAATGAGATCAGACTACAGAGTTAATCAGTGTAAAAAGGGCTGCCTCATATTCTTGATTTATTTTGCCTTTCTAGTTCTTAATTTTGCAATGCTCAGAAGATGTCCATTTCATTTTCATGGAGAGATAAAATGGACATATAATTCTGTGCATATTTCTTTTATATAAAAGTCCAATATTGGGGCACTAGGTATCGCAAGATGTGCTGCATTAAACTTATATTATTCAGCATCCTTTTGTGTGGTTGGGCCACACTGAAATATACAGGAAAACGGAAAAAAATAAAGCTTTGTTACAACATTTGAGAAAGACAAATACTGAAGAAATATGCTGCAGAAGAAAAGAGAAAAAAAAAAAGAGCATATATATCTGCCTTTGTGGGTAGGGGCAGCTATGTTATAGCTATGTTATAGAGGTTCTGTTGCTCTGTCTGTGATGCTACAGGGTAAAATAAATATTATAGGCAGTGCTAACAGTTTTTAATAGACAAGTAGGTATGCTCAGAGAAAGCAGAAAAGCTTTCAGGCACACAAGCCCTGCAGATATGAAAGAAGCAGACAAAAGTCTGCTTCCAGTGCTTTAATAAAGCACTGACCTCCTACAAGCTCCGCCTGCTAAAACCTAGACTCAAACCAGAGCTTCTGGAGCTCAGCAGGTGTACACAAATGCTCTAGGTAACAGATGATCATTGTGGCTGTATCCAAAGCAGGAAGAAAATACAGAAGTAAAAAGAATGATGGTTTCATGGAGTGGAAGGAGAATCAGACAAAAATGTTCCCCAAAGTCCTCCCCTCTTAAACTCATCCTTTCCATACTCTATTTTCTTCTAGTGGAAAGGCATCTCACACTTTTTCACTAATCTCTCTGAGGATGTCCTGAAGTCTAAGCAACTCACCCTCTGTTCTTTCAAGTATGACTGCTGGAGAGGACATGAGAAACCTGAAGAGTATCTTAAAGAAATGACACGGAGATGACAGAATATGTTTGTGCTCAAGAACAGCTACACAACAGCTGTAGTTTTGTTAGACAGTTGTAGCTGAGGGTTTATGGCTTACAAACAGATATGTGTGAAATCTTTTCATAAGAAACGTTACTTGGTCATTTTTCTGCTCAATTTTATATCTTTCTGCAATGGAATTAACATTTTACTACCAAAAGTAGTCACAATATTCATATCTTTTAGGCTAATCCTTTGACTTGGCATCAAATTTATGAATGCACATTGCATAAAACATTGAAATTTACACAGAGAAAAAATGCTTGTCAAATACCATGAGAAGTAAACAAGAACATGATAATTTTAATACAGATTTTCAGCACAATTCCTTTTTCATAGGATTGCCGGGTGGAACGATCCACTATGCCACACTGACAGAAAGGAAAAAGTATCACCCCTGACCAGCGGAGCACACTGTAGGCACCATGTTTTCACTGTAGATAAGTTGCTACAGTTTTCAGAGCATTAAACTGTTTAAATTAACCTTTGAAGTTTCATTTGTCCATAAGCTGTTTAAGCTGCTATAGCTCAGTGCAACAATGAAAGGCAGAACTGTAAACAACATATTTACCATCAGCATTTCCACTTCACCTAATCCTCTAGGGTTTTGTTAACTTCCATCTATACGAATGACAAAGATTGAGCCTGTTCAGAAACACACTATTTTCTATAATAAAAGCCATGTATAATACAAACCAGGCAGTTATATTTACTGATTTTTATTATTTTGATGCTTTCTTTTGAAGTGCAAAATTTTCAGCATTCCAGATCAAGCAATTCTGTTGCCAACTTGCAAGCTTGAGCAATCCCAATTGCCTGAGCAATTTTTCATGTTCTGCACCTGTTTTCTTTACTCATGAAGATAGAACTTTTCTATAAGCATCAGAGTGTGTCTCCCACTACTTAATCTTCCCTCTGAAATCTTTGTCCCCTCTCAGGATATGATATGGCTCACAAAATGGGTGTTTGCAGAAAATCTCTTTTGTATTTTTGCCTCGACATGGCTCCCTATTATGACAAAGTTAAGTGGAAGTCATTCCTACCTCTCTAACTGCATGGTCTGCTACATGCCTCATGCAACAAGCAGCTTCTTTACTTCAGAAACTTATACATTAAAAACATATAGGGCTTTAGTTCCTATGCTTCCCATATCTTTTAATATGGGACGTAGGATGTAAGACTGAAACAGAAGCAACTCTATTGCTACCCATTCCTTTCCCAGCTCTGCTCCTTACAAGCCCAGAAATGTCTCTTGATCATCCACAGCAGTGGGCAAGGGCAGGTCCCCCTGGTCAGCTTTCTCTGAGCCAACCCGACTATCTCAGCAATGGCACTCCCCCACATCGCTAGTGTTCTTTCAGTAATTATCACCGTGGGCCAATGGCTGGTCAAAGTCCAGCACAGTCCATCTATTGGAGTTATAATTTCCTTTTGTGCATTGCTGCAAGGATCCTGGCATATTATTATGATGGAGACATTTATCCTAGATGATGCCCTAACACACAGAGTTCAATAGGAAAGCAATAGCATAAATAAAGATGGACTTCAAATGTTAGTTGCTCCGGAAAAGTAAGAATGCGTACACCATTTTTGACAAAAATTGAACCCTAAGAGCTTTAAATAGCTTGACTGAGGTCAGAATGAATTGAATTATGAAATAAGGCTGGTGAAATGTCAACCCTAATTAGGGGCTGTCATTAAAATAATAGCACCAAAGATGAAAAATATGTATTCCAAGAGTTCAGTGATAAATGCTAACCAGGGGAAACATATTTGGATACTAAGATGTTTTGGTGATACTATTTAGAGATGAATCTTGAGGAGCAGATGCTGTCAGAATAATTTTCTTGACAATTATTATCTTATGCAAGTATTACTGATGCCACAACACAAGATAAAACAGAAGATAAAGGGGATTCTTGGTATGAGAAATTTACAGACTAAGTGCTAAAATTAATTTCTAAGTCCTCATTTTTCAATTTTGAATAAAATTGACGTAGAAATGGTCATTGAGAAAGGCCATTCTGTCTCAATAGTTTAAGAGCATTTGATTTTACCTTGCATTTCAGAGCACTCTAAGCAATTAAATTAACAAAATGTAAAAAAAACTCAAGTGGCATTTTGTGTGGTTCTATAAATTTATGCTTTCATATTTTATTTTATTTCAGAGTTATTTGGAAGAAGGGTCATCGCTGAAATAATTTAATTACATCCTCTTGAATTCTATGGCATATTCTTTTCCTGGTTTGATAATTGCAAATTTGTGTATATGGCTCAGAAATACTTTTGTGAAAAGTGAATCTGAAATATCTGCTTTGCTGCCCCAGGGTAGCTGAACACTGAACTGTTTCCTCAAGTGTCACATCTTCCTGAAAACTTCTTCTGCGCTGATGGATTCCTTTATTCATTTTTTAATTCAAAAGATCAATATTAATCTTTTCTCAAGGAGATGAGTAAAGAGATGAACACGGCTTTTGCTCATTTCTATAAAAATTCAGGTAGGTCCCTGTTCACCAGTGTCAGTATTACAGGCATATCAGCCCAGAACCTTTCCCTGTTAAAATATTTTTATTTATACATATTAATGGGTAATAGAGGTGGGCTGTACAAATAAATTTTTATTATATCAATCTATGGTGTAAGACATAAGTCACATAAGAGCTAGAATGAAATTTCAAATATAGTTTGAACCTTATATGAAAAAAATCAAACAAATCCATTCCTCTGATCTTAATATTCAAGATTATCACTTTCCCTTTGCATTTGATTAAATCATTCACTGGGCAATTAAATTCTTTTGACTGAATTTGTTTCTCTCAGTTTGAAAGAGGGAAATATACTCTTAGCTTTAGCTGCTGTCTTTTTGCTTTTCATTTATTGAGGGGCTTTTATGCCTATCAACAGAAAATACAGTGCTCATTTTTCATACTGATCCCAAAATCGTTCTTGTATATATGGGAATTGCCTCACCTCAGCAGCTTAATCTTAGATACATTTGAAAATTAATTATGAAATGGAGAAGGAGAAACACAAGAGCAAGGGTACAAGAACTGTCATGAACAGAAATGTGTGGAGGGATTTTGTATTTCCCTCTTAACCTGTCCAAACCTAGGTGTACACACCTTTCCAATTCACTATAACCAAACATGGAAAGAAATCTGACTTTCAAGCTCACTGGAAAAATTTGGTAGTCCAGGTATCCTCAGTCACCCACTTTGGGATACAGCTACAGGCTCTGAGGGTAATTGGGTGCGAAATGTGGCTGGAGCCTGGGTCACTTTGGGATGTCACATTGCAGCACAGAACTGGAGCATTGGATTAGTGAGCACTGACAGTTGTTACTTAACAATTAGTGTTTTATAACCTAGGGAAGAAACAAAAACACACACACACACACACAAAAAAAAACAAAAACAAAAAACAAACCCCACAAAAAACCACAACCACATGCTGGTATTAGATTACGTAAAGGAAAATCTTTAACATCCAGTAGCCACAACATGTTCCTATTCTATTTATTTAATGCAATGGCTAAAATGCAAGTGATTTGGTCCATATTAATTAAATCACAAATGCCCCACTAATGTGCTAGGCTCCCTGTGTGTTTCACCGTCTTTAATCTTGCCAGACTACCCTGTTCTGAGTTATTTTGCCTTGCTGTAGAGCAGTAACACCTCTTACAGAAACACAGAAAAGTCTGTTAATAAAACAAACCAGGCTGGGACATGGGACTTGATCACCCATGCTGTTAAACTGTCAGGTTGCTCCCTGACCACTTGGGCACAGTTTAGCAGAGGCTGTGCAACACTTCCAATGTGTTGCTCAGGGTAAAAGAATACCAAGGGTAAAAGGATTCAATAGTACAGATGCTACAGAATGGTCCCATGTTTGTTTAATTTCCTGGTACAGACAATGCCACAAAGTCTGTCTCTCCTTCTCTCTCCACAGCTGGCTAGGCAGTTATGTTGCTTTCCTTTTCAAACCTCCTTTCAACACCTCTTCCAAAAGTTGTCAAAATGTGTCTTAACTGCATAAAATAGACTTGAGACCTGGACTCATCATACTGTGGTCAGCAGAAGGAGTATGAACCTGAATGTAAGGAAAAGAGCTTAACTTTTCTTCACTAAGGCTGCTATTCGAAATACCAAGCAAATTAATTAGATTGTGAGTAAACTGTGTAGACAAGATAACTCTGAAAACAGATTATACTCTTTGGATATTTCTCTTGAATAAGATATATCAATATGCATTGACACCACTGAGAATACAGATGTGGTTTTGTATTCTGCTATTAACCAATTATTAATTAATGATTTTTTTTCTGATTAGTTGCTTTTTGGGCATTCAAAAATATAACATACTGCTTAAATCAATTATCAAAAGTACTTTTCAATTTTGTAACTGTTCAAAAGGCTGTACAAGAGAGTTTCATGGAATAAAGACATCAATGACCTCCATCAAAAGAGAAGTAATAGTACTTAAGTGACCTAAATTCTATCATGCTTTAAATTCTTTGGGAAAAATTTATACTGCTGGTGAAAGATAACCTAAGAATTGGCAGATGGTCCTAGCTGTGATTTACAGAGAATCTCTGTTAAAAATGCATACATTTTTCCAAATCTGAATTTCTTCACCTAAAATTTCAGTGACAGAAGAATTTGTTTTCCTTATTTTCTGCATATTCCACACAATAGATGTAAGATATTTAAGTAAATAAAGAAACATACTTGTACTTGTTTTAGGCTCTGAGATATAAATCCAAAGGCTAAAAATCCAGCTGTGTGGATTTACATTTACACTAACAAGACCTACACCTACAACCTGCAGAGGAGACCTGAATCTTTGTGAAAAGAGGAGAGAAACTTCATTTATTTCTAAGTGAATCCTCCACCCTGAGAGGCAAAGTATAACCCGTACAATATACTCATGCCATGCATCTGGTGGTAAGGCACTCACTTGTCCTATGTATTTCTGATTTCTCATCCTTCAGTTTTTGCTCATACACATACAAAGTGAAGAACAAGCAAAGTGGGTTTTGTGCTATCTTTGTGTTTTCCAAGTGATGTGAAAAAACTGTAATATAGTGGTGAACCTACCCCAGCGTGTGCTGTGATGATACTCCTCAATATTGGCTCAGACTACCTTCATGTTAATCAGGTGTGTCTGAGACAGACCACTAATTAATTTGAGAAATGGTGAATAAGAAAGCATTTTTGGACTCAGCATAGACACATAGCAAGAACTCAACAGCAATCACTCTTCAGCACTTTCACCCATATGCACTTTCAACTATATGCAAAAGGATTTGTTTTTTATTAGGTATAGCTGGTCTCCCAGGAAGGAGTAAGGCACATTGAGCTGTCCCAGGCATGCAGTGCGTGTTCAATGGATAGCCAGAGGATATGATTTGATTTTCTACTGCCTGCCAATCTTGGAGCTTTCACAAACGCAGATCTTGCTTTTAAGGATAAAAACACTGAATTATTTAAAGCTAAGAATCTGGCTGCCAGTTATGCACATTAATTGCTTATCAATAATATTTTCATTTAAATACATCACGTTTACAGTGGATAACTGGCAGTTGCCTCACAATAACTGCCAGAGTCTATGTTAATTTGCTGTGAAGTTCCCTCTGCAATTACTGATTTTCCAGGTGAGCTGATAAGCAGCTGAAAGCCCAACAGCTACAGTGAGATTCCTGAGGCATTCTCTTCTGTTTATAGTGCCAGAAAAGTCTTGAAGCCTAACAAATTCTTACAGTAAACTTGGGGTTTTTTTTGTATCCTCTATTACTAGACATAAAAATTACTTGAATTTTAGGATGTTGATATTGGAATCAGAGCATAATCTTGGCAGAGATAAAAATCCTGCTGTTCATTGCATATCTGAAATGGCAAATTATAGACGGAAATTTTGGTAGCCAGGTCCAAATCTTCTCCAGTTCCTTTATCTAAAAGTTTGAAAAAATCTATAAAATACTAGGTAAAGAGCTTATTGATACGATCTGCTTGAATAAAAAGTTTGCAAAAACTCATGGATAAGTTATGAACATTTTAAACACACGCTAAAAAAAAAAGAAATGCCATAGTATCTCTTGCATTTCTATGCCAGTCTTACTTGGTAGTACATTTGTAATTTCACTTAGGGGAAAAAAATGGAATACAAAGATCAGAACAAGCTGAGAGGCTCATATCCTTTTAGCACAGACAGGGCAAATCAATTTCCAAGAAATAGTCACAACCAGATTTAAAGCTGGCAGATTAACTTGCTTCGCCCTTTTTGCTGTGCTACAGGACAGCAAAAATGGGAATGGGGAGCAGGAAAGGAAAGCAAATAGAAAAGAGGGTTGCAAAAAGCAGGCAAAGGGTCGTACACGCTGAGCACCTGCATCTCAGACAGTCATGGCTGCAAATTGAACACTGTGGCTCTTTTACATGCTTCCTAAACACTAACTAGCTAAGCAAATGAAACCACTAAATTATATTATCCCTTCAGCAAACAAGCATCCAAGAAAATACATAAGCTGAAGAATTTTGACATTCTCAGCACTTTCCTTGATGCTAAACTGGATAAGTTCTTGCAAATGCTGTATTTGATGAGACAGGGCCATCATGTCCTTTTTCAGATTTACACCATGGATGAGGAATAAACACCTTATTTTTTAATGTAAAACGATCAACACATGATTTGTGGTTTAATATAAATGCAAATTATTCTATGATTCTATGACTCTATGTCTATGAAATATATGATGAGTATGGACTGAGGTTGCAGAGCAGGAAACTACTACTTGCTGCAAAACTGGAGTCAGAGCAGGAAACTACTACTTGCTGCAAAACTGGAGTGATGAAGTACTCAAAAATTGTCAAGCAGTAATACTACAGAATTTAAGAATGCATATAAAACATAACCTTTATAAAATCTGACTCGTTTGACATCTTTTAATTGAATTTGGAAAGAGGAACTTACAAATTGTGAGCAATAGTGGAGTTGAAGATAGAAATGTTTCAGGAAGAAAACATTACTGATTATTAAAACACACTTTTTCAATTTTTATCTCACTTTATCTTTTACCTCAGTTTCAAAAAAGGCATTTGTGACAATTAGGAATTAGTTAATATTTACATATATCTTGACAAAACTGTATCCAAGTATATAGATAACCAGTATGTACCAGCATCATTTATTTATCTGAATCATTCTTGCCCCAGTTCTCTCCTACAAGACAGTAAACTCCTAAAGACAGGGCCCTGTGGTCCCAGCTTTTCATTTACTTCTGCAAAATATGGAATAACCACGTCTATCCATGCAGCTCTCCTACTCTTCCGTTCTATTTTCTCTTTTTCGAGGAACACCAAAGTTTTGTTTTCCACTCTCACTGATTATGCGCTAGTGTTAATTCCCTGGATTCTAGAAAGTGATTTCTGGACTGCAGTGGAGCTAGCTGAAAGTCAGGCTTATTGATTCCTAGAAATTGAGTGAATCATTTCTCATACACTAAGACAGTTCCCTCCATTGTTATACAACGCATTTTAAATATCACACGTAAAATTTTATTTTTGTGTGAAATACTAAATTTCAGCAGATATAAAGGATCAAATATAAGCCTGTTGTAATTTAAATGATCTCAGCAAAAGCTCACCAAAGTTCGATTTGCTTTTGATCTTCAAATGCTAGAAGAGAGATGGGTGTGATTACATGGAGTCGTATGTTATTCTTGCATTTTAAGATACACTGAATCATAGTGGTTTTAAATCAAAGCATTTTTAAAGGTTTGGTTGGGGTTTTTTTCCCAGAAAATACTGGCTTACTGGAACAGAAACTTTTTGCCACTGTGATTTTTTCCAATCCTTTCCCTGAGACAGTTTTCAGAAATAAAAAATTGACTTGCACAGCTCACAAAATAAAAACCTATCCATCACTTATATTTTGATTTTTTGAGCACTCTTTGTAGATGTGAGAAGATCCACCTAGATTTCCTTTAAGTCATCTGATGTTACATTGATGTGAAAGAGGATTTTTGGCATACCCTCTCTTTTTTCCCCATACCCAAAAATGAAAACAACCTTGAATTAATTACAGTTCAGAACAGGACTCTTTTTTGAAATGCTGAGATATTACAAGACTATTTTCCACTGCGACCAATAAGTAACATGAAAAGTTTTTAAGATGAAATTAATGGTACTATGAAAACACACATATCAATATGGGGAATATGCATATAAGGGAGGGTAAGTTTCTTATTCCCTCTACCCATATAGTATGTTTATTGTCCATGGAGGATAGTAAGGTAATTTGGAACTTACTGCTCTTGCTGACTCCAGAGATCCTTTCCTTTTTAATGAAGGTTTAAAATGTACCGTGTGAAGAAAAGCTTTAGACTTAGAGTCTACATTTTATATATATTCAGAGTAAAATGTAGAACTCTGTATACTTCCTGCTTGAGAAAGACAAATACTGAGCAGATACTTCCTATAAATCTCTTTGCAGCAGAGATTTCCACCAAGACAACATGGAAGTTACTTGCACTAGGACTATTTCAGAATTCCAGTACCCATGGCATTGTTAGAAATGTTTGCAGAAGAACTTCAATCAATAATTTTTATTTTTCATTTTAAGGTTTCTAAAATTCAAGTGATTACACTAGATAGGTGGCTGGATAATTAATTATTTGACCACTTTTTGTGCAACAGTGCTGCCTCACTATACAAATTAAATGTATAGCTGAATGAAATGGGACAATATGTGTTCATTTTGGGCTAGTTTTCTTCCTAAAAGCATCAGTATATATCTTCTCTGCCCATTTTATTTACTGAATTGGATGAATGATTACCATGCAATGGTTATTAGGCCATACAGAAAATATTTTCCTAATACCCAGATCCAGAGCATTGTTTGATTTGTTTGCTTAGATGCAACTTCTGGGTCCCAATCATTCTCAAGATCCCTGTTGATGGTGAAAATAAAATCCCAGTGGATTTTATTTTCCATGCCAATGGATGCTTGCTCTGATTTCAGCTAGGATAGAATTAATTTTCTTTCCAGTAGCTGGTGCAGTGCTGTGTTTTGGCTTTAGTCTGAGAACAATGCTGATAACACACCAGTGTTTTTAGTTGTTGCTAAGCAATGCTTACCCTGATCAAGGACTTTTCAGTCTCACGCTCTGCAAGTGAGGAGGGGCACAAGAAGCTGGGAGGGAGCAGAGACAGGACACCTGACCCAAACTAGCCAAAGGGGTATTCCATAGCACAGCACGTTATGCTCAGTATATAAAGTGGTGGAGTTACATGGAAGGGATGAATTGCTGCTGAGGTCAGTTTGGGTATTGGTCAGTATGTGGTGAGCAATTGTGTTGTGCATCACCTGTTTTTCTTTCCTTGGGGGTGGCATTTATTCTTTTCTCTCTTCATTTCCTATTGTTGTTGTTGTTGTTGTACAATATCTTACTTTTATTCCAATTATTAAACTGTTCTTATCTCAATGCACAGGTTTTTACTTTTTTTACAGTTCTCTTCCCCATACCCCTGGTGAGTTTGGGGGGCAGTGAGCAAGCAGCTGCATGGTACTTAGCTGCCAGATGGGCTTAAACCACAACAGTGCTGTTTGACAGTCAATACTACCTTTCTTAGAACTATTCTCTTCCAAAATTCTGAAGAGAAAACAGAACAGAAACCAATTTGAACAGAAACCAGAAGAGGAAACAGCCAGAAGAGTCCTGCCACCTATGAACACATTAACCTTGTTACAGCTTTTGCCTGACTGGCTGACACTTGACATGTCTTTAGGGTTCTTTTATTGGATGGAAATGTGTGTCCGAGAAGTTCTTGAAAACAGAGGTTCAGCAGAAGTACTGATTTTATGTGTCTGTCCCTTAAGGACCTCATTCAATGCCCACTTAATTATATTACACTGCACTTTAGCATGATGTATGCATTCTTTCAAATTAATTGGTATTTTTGCTGTTTACATGTAATTACATAGAAATAGGTTGGGTTTAGCTTCAAAAGAGAAAAAAATCTATCTAGCTAGAACATTTGGTACTTTGCACCCTCTTCACAAATTCTCTCATAAAAAAAAACACATTATGATATATGTGCCTTTCACCTTTTTGTCAATGTAATGTTCATTCATCCCTTTGCAATTTTCCAGCAGTCCCAAGAGTACAGTCCAAGAAAATGAACGATAGCAGCATAAATCACAACTAATGTCCTTTGCAAAATACAGCAGTGCATGCTTAGGAATTTTCCTCTTGTTTCAAACATTTGAACTTCCTTTATCCATAAACACAAAAAGGTGGACTTGCCACTTTCTTTTCTTTCCAAGGACAAAGAAAAAGGGCAGGCTTCTTCCTTTGGAAAGAGGTTTATAGTGATACCCCCACTTACTTCCAGTGACCTTTTAAAGAAATTTGATTTTGAACATTGTCCAGCCAGGAAATGCTGTGCTGTACTTTCACTAATTGGAAATTTTACTTCTTTTTGTCACCTGAGGCATCAGAGCTTTTCTAGGAAGGGAGGATTGCCATGTTACCTTTTCTTTGGTGATTATTTGGATGGTTTTCCATCTCAATTCTAAATTGCCCTTCCAAAATATTATTTTAGAAATAAAATAAGGTTTGTGTGTCTGAAACCAGAGCATTCAGAACTAACTTACTAATTCTTCAAGTGGAAAAATTATTAATAATCTAGTAAGAATCTCCTTAATTCCTTCAATATCCATGTTTGGTACCAAATTAATGATAAAAGTTTATGTATGGATACTAAGGAGATCATGCAAAATAGGAGGGCTTAATTGTTGCAATTTTGTGAAAGTCCATAATGTGAAGACACAAACTTCATGATTAGAGAGTGAATCACTTTCCATTTCATCATTCAGACATTTCCCATCCTTAAAAACAATCCTTTAGCCTATTTGCTTTAATACTTGTCTCTAACAACTTTGACTTCATTTAGCATCCCACTGTATCTGCTGCCTTCCTCTTACAGAAACTCTCTTGCCTTTTTCTTTCTGACCCATTTTGCTCTCTAGCTAATGGCAGTACACCTACAGTTTTTATTTTCTTGCCTTTTCTGCCCCTGACTTTTCCCATGCTTGCTGGGTTCCTGGGAATGATGACCAGTGGTGGTAAGACAAGCTCTCCATTCAACCCTGGCAATAAAATGTCATCTACGGCAAAGCTTGCCAAACCCTAATTCATATAAACATTGCCTCATCCCTTGTAAAGTTTTCAACTAAACCAAATAAATCTTCTCCCTGAGAGCTTGCCTACTATTTGATGAGCAATGAATCTGTATGTGTGTGCCGTTGTGTCATTTAACATACTGCCATTGCCTAAGAAATCCAAATAATTGATAATATGTATGAATATGATATCAGCTGGCTGTAGGTACTTGAAGTGTTTTAGTTAGGAGTTTGATTGCCTTCTGTATCTCCTCAAATCAACAGGGAAAGATGGACATCACTGGAAACAAACTAACTACAGTTTTAATTGTCCTCTGGATACTCATTCTTGAATAGTTCCTAAACAAGGTAGGATGAATCTGAATTTATATCCTAATTGGCAAGTTAGTTGGTGAAATAAATGAATGAAAGGTTGGATTCCATATATCTCAATTCTTGAATAGCCTCACTGTTTCCGAACAGGATGAGCAAACCCTCTGAGTCAGTCCTAGTACCTCAATAGAAACTCTGCTGACTAACTGAGCAAGAGGCACAATTTAAAAGACAAAAAAAACGCACAAAGTAACAGCTAATTGTTGTGACAAATAACCTGCAAGGACATAACAATCACTGAACTATTTATAAAAATAACAAAGCTATATGATTTCGCTATTGGACTGACAGTTCCAGAGACAGAAATACGTTTTATGCCTAGACAGTTCAATGGGGGAGTAACTTTTCTAACATATTTTGTATTCAAAATAAATTGTATTTAATTGAAATGTTTTATCAGGCTTTGTCAGCTGCAGCCTATCTCAAACATAAAGACAAAACATACTAGACATCTCCTTTTTCTGTTAGAGTTGTTTACAGTTCTGCACATATCCTGAACCACAGTACTCTGAGCAAGCCCTGTTTTTCCCCCAGGGCTGACTCAGAACCGATGTTCCTCTGCGTTGCTGTAGTGCTGCAGACAGGATTATGTGTTGTTTAGAGCATATGCTCAACACTTAGGGTCTCAAAAACGTGCATGTATGCCCACTTAAACAAACAAAATCCAAAGAAAAAGATGGAATCTGTCTTTTTTTACAATAACATCATTGGTTCTAGAGCATTTATAAAATTAAAAAAAAAAGCTTAGTTGCCACCTCATCATAGAAATATGACCCTCACACAGCTCAGGACCCTCACACAGCTCAGGACCTGCTCATTTCTGAAGTCAAGAACGTGACGCTGCGGAGAAGAGCATGGGCCAAAAACAGTGCATGCAAGCAGCAATATCATAGCATTCATAACACAAAATGTGGTTTGGGCTCTGAGCCCAAATTCAGATACATTTCTCAAGTGAGATCCTAATTTCCCATCTGAGACTATTTTTTTTTCCTGCTCTGTTAAAATGCAATTAATTTAATTTAAAAACACAGAGAAGCAACACCAATAGTTATCCTTCCCAACAGAGCTTGTTCTACAAACATGTCTTTGTTCTAGTGGTGGAAAATCAAACAGATTTCAGCTGTAGAAGAGAGAAAAGGGTGAAACACAAGTAGCAGGTATCTCTTGAGAGGCAAGAATGGTTACCGTCTAGCTGATACTGGTGTGTGGCTGCATGAACACTTTTCCCCCTCTGCTCTAGTGCAAGTTACAGAGTTTAGTAGAAACCAGCTATTTGAAGCCATAGTTATATAAAACAGAAGTTCAGCTTTGATTACAGCTGTATTCAGTTATGGTTTCAACCCCCTGCCTATTAAAGGGACACCATTTTACAAGCTTAGGATGCAATCTGTGCAAGAGTATGACAAGTTACGTCATCCTACTTGAACACAGGGAAATGTACAGTGTAAGTGTCCCTTGGGACTGTTGGCTGATGGATAACATCTAGAAGGTTGTGCTGTGTGCTCAAAACATATATATATATATCTTTAATTTATACATATGTCAATAGAAATAGTCTTGAGGCAACAAAACTCTGCATTGGTTCTGTCCCAAGCACTGTCTTTTGTAAAGGTGCTCAACAAAATCCAATGGAGGTTGATGACATCATTGAAGTCAGACCAGAAAGTTAAATGAATGAAGTTACAGCTTAGAACTAAAGCTTCCCTTATGTGGAAGAACAGAGCACACCCGGGAGCAATTAATCCTTCTGAGCCAACTTTAATTTAATGTCAAAATGAGTGCATACCTTGATATTTACTATGCCAACACCTAAGCAGGTCCCTGGTGGCAACACAGCATTTCCAGTCATCATCAAATGAAGTTTAATAATCCTAAATACTTGCAAGAAGTTGACTGGGTCAACTAAAAACTTGAATTTGCCTGTGATACATATCACTATGAGATTTTAAAAAATATCACTATACAAGACATGCATAATGGGGGGGTGGGGGGGGGAAGGGGAATTTGAGGTCTTGTCTTGCTGTCAAAGAGACCAGCAGCTTATTCTCTCTTCACAAATTAATGAATCCTCATTTGTAACTTCTCGTATGAGAAGGAAGATACTTTTTCTTGGTGATGGGGAGCTACTATGCTATTTTATATAAAGTATTATGCTTAAGCACACAGAAGAGGCTGAACTCAAAGAAAGATAATTCCTCTTGGAGCAGGTCCAGAGGAGGGCCATGAAAATGACCAGAAGACTAGAACACTAGGGGTGTTGAACTAGATGATCTTTAAAGATCCTTTTCAACCCAAACTGTCTATGATTCTGCAAAATACCACTGATACACTTCTGGCTTTAATACACTCGTATGTCCACTCTTCATGAACTGAAACATTGTCCTCCCACAAATACAGGAACTTGCAACACTGCCCTCTGTACCCCCTATAGGGAGAGGGAGGCCACTTAAGCTAAGAGGGAGAAGATATTCTTTAATGGATGGAGTTTGTTTTCTGCTCTTCATCCTTGTAGAGTGAAGATACAGAAGAAAGGCAACACACACTTCCAGTGGATGGATGGAATTGGTATTTCTCTGTCCTAGAGCAACTTCCTCAAAGGCTATGACTAACACCCATTGAAATATTTTTTTCAAACTTTACCTTTGCAGAGGGACCAGGTCACTGTTAAATCCTAGATGTGGCAGTGGTTTTGGGTCCTTCTGCTGTATGCCTTCTTCTTCTGTCCAATTTATGTATCTAATGAGTTCCTACCTGTAACTGCACAAACCTTTCTCTGGTGACTTACACCTTGTTGGAATTTGACATGTGTTAACAGCTTCCTTTTTCAGGTAGTGAAATGTGTAGCTCTATAGAGAACTGAATAAAAGATCCTGCATGTACAGCCTGGCAATAGGGGTGTAATAACTCTCTCCCAGATCCAGCAGCCTGCCACTAAGTGAGAGTTGCACCTACCTATCTCCATCAGAGCAATTCTTTCAGATTTACCTGGAGAAATACTTCAAACAAAAATGAAGGAGCAGCAGCCATTGCTTATATAATTTTTTTAAATTAATATTATTTTGCATTTACAAAGGTATCTCAGATAAAGTAACTACATTAACAAGTTTTCCTGCAGTCAGCTGAGGAAAGTGAAGCACTTCTGCCTGATTCAGCTTTCAGACCAGTACAAAAAAGGAGTAATGTCATTCCACTTATCTTTTTGGCACCAGAAAATCAGTGATCCTAGCAGCTATTTGGTCTATTGATTTAAAATGGGTTTAAAGTATCTTCTAAAAAGGCCTTCTGGATCACTTCTTAAGCATAACCAAACTGGACATGTCTGCTGTGGTATTACATGCAGCAGTCTTGAAGTCCAGTGCCAGGCATTTGAAGTCTAACAGTTAAATAATATAATGCGTGTCTGAATTATACTGTTATATTTATACAGGACACCAAAGGAGTTGTGATCTTCAGTATTGTCACCTTATTACACTACTATTGCTTTGGTACATGGTAGCACTAGCTGAAAGCCAGAGCTCCAAAATGCTTACCTGACTCAGAATATTAATTACAAAATCAATCTGAAGATTTACAGGGTAGACTTACTGAATCTCTGAACTTGCAGAAACAAAAACAGTAAAAATGTGAGTAGTTTCCTTTTTGACATTCAATTTTCAATTAACATATAGGCGGAAGGATTTCCCTACGCTTGTCTATGCTCATCAAATAGATGGGTCTAAATTGCCCTATATTTCCATTAAGGCATTTGCATTTGTTCGTGGCTTGGATATGAAGTCCGAATCAAACTCCATCTAAATATCCTAACTCCTGGAAAGATTAGAAATATTCAGTTAAACTTTCTTCTATAAAATTCTGCTACTGAACATTGGTCTCTGACCCTTACTATTTTGGGGGGTGATCAAAACCTGTAAGAATCACAACAGTGTAGGAGAAGGAAGTTAGTCTAATTCATGTTTTGCCCAGGGAGGTTGTGAGTGCTCCATCCCTGGCGGTGTTCAAGGCCAGGTTGGATGAAGCCTTGTGTGGGATGGTTTAGTGTGAGGTGTCCCTGTCCATGGCAGGGGGGTTGGAACTAGATGATCTTGAGGTCCTTTCCAACCCTAACTATTCTATGATTCTATGATTCTACGTGTGATCTTATAACCTACATAAGGTATGAGGGATCCCAGCAAATCTGCAGTGAAAGCATACACTAAGAAGGAATTTGTAGCTTAAATGCTTAGACACATATGAAGATGTTATTTGCCTGAAGGGTGAAGTTTCTGACTAGTTTTGAGATAATGGAAAAACCCCACCACAAATATATGCCTTAATCACACCAGAAATCAGATTAGATATCTGAAGAATCATTCAAAATCTTGGTAGCTCCTAGCTCCATCCAGAGTCCTAAAGCCCACAAATAATCAATGGAAGTATCAAAAATACAAAAGGATATAAAAATTTTGCTGGAAAGAGGTGGCAGCTATCATTCATAGCTCATCAGTAAGTCAGGAGTGGTAGACCAAGGTAGTGGTCCACCACCAGCCTGATTTTGATTGCTTTTGCCTTCAGACTTGTCAGCACTGACATCATCTGAAGGATGACGAACAAGATTGGTTTATCTAAGTTCCACCACCTGTAGACAACCCTGCTGCTCCAGTGCAGCCTACATCTGATTTTCCTTACCATGATGTTGCCTGGAACCTTCCTTGGACCACAACTCCATCTCTGTGACAGAGCTCCTGGGAATTTAATACTTGTGGATTCCTAGATATGACATGGATATTTAATAACAGTATTAATAAGTGCTGGGACTATATGAGAAGTATGTTAGTTCAACCTCTCTTCTTTCATGTCAGGGATAATACGTTACAATAAGCCTGCAGATTCCATAAAAAAGTGAAACTTAGATTTGATACATCATAAAAATAATTTATATTCTCCAAATGCATTTAGGATGATTAAAATAATAACCACTTTACAATTTTAAAGTATGCAGAGATTCCACTTTGAATTCTGAGATCAATAAAAATTAACTATGTTTGGTTCCACTGTAGCCCGGAAGCTTTTGAGACATAATGTTCATTAAAAAAGGAAGTCAGAAGTTTACTGAGGTTTATTGAAACTTCCATATCTTACTAATGCAACTTGCTTATCAGCTTTTCACCAAGCTCTTAATTTTCCAGAACAAACAAATATATCAGCAAGATCAATTTTGTTTTGGCCATTAAAATGGCAAGATTAAAACTCAGGCTCAAACAGAAATCATTTGCAACTTTAACTACAGAGAGTGTATCATTAAAGTGTCCTCTAGGCAAAAGTCTGTCGTATATCAGCATGATATATGGTGCTAAATCATTGGATTTCAGTTCACAGGGGAAGGTATTCCTCACTGCAGCTATGAGCCCTGAGACAAATGAGAGTTTAGTACATGTTTCATTTTTAATTCTTCCTGGCAAGGGTGTGAAACAGATAAAATAAAACTCTATTATGGCCTATTAATATATTAACTGGAGGAGAAACAAGATAACTTGATGACTTCATGCAGAAGTACTTGTTACTGTCCAAACCCTGTCTAATAGCAGCTCATCCTTATGTCACTATTGTTCCTGGAATGACACTTAGGTCACTGCTATGTGCTACAAGTTAAAAACTGCTTACTCTGTGAAGACAGCATTGGCCTGCATGGGGGTTAATTTTTTATTTTTTAAACAATCTGCATTCAGGCAGTATAATTTTCTTCATTACCAGCTTCTTCACATTCTGACTGTCTTTTAAGTGCCTGCCCCTGTATCCTCTGCATTGCAGACAGCTGCTGTAGATTGTATTGATTTTAACTGATGCTGGTGGATCGGTTTGCCTTAGTTCGCAGTATAAATTACAGAAGTGTCATCCACACCCTGTAAAATATTTGGCATAAAATTTCTACCTACATAAACACAGGAAGAACAACTTTTCTATGAGCACTTATATCAGAAAACACTTTTCAATTTTACTTATTGCAATTGTGTTATTTTTATTTTCCTTTTTATTCAGTTTCACATGAAAGAGCTAATATGATAAGCCATGCCTAGTGATGAAAGAGTCTGCATTTCTATAGGGTTCTTGTTTAAAAAGTTAACACTTTCAGCTTCCTGGGGTGATCAATTTAGTTTTACAATTTTCTTGGGAGTCTGCTGAAACTGCTCCTATCTTCTACAGGGGAAACCATTGGTAGCAGCTATAGCTAAGTTATACATATTATAAGTTAATATAAGTATACTTAATATAAGTATATAAGTTAAATATATATATTTTAAAAGCCTGGTAAAATTCATTTAGAAGGTACAGGCATTATGTATACCTGTGCTGGACACTTGCTTTACCTTGAATTAAACTTGAAAAGAACAGTTTCATTTATTCAGTCTTTATTTTAGATGCTGTTTATCCTTGAGGAAATGACCACTGTGGGAAACATGCTATCTCTCAGTGTGCGAGACCAAATCAGACCCATCAGACTAATTTTATAATTCTTTCCATAAGAGCAGACACACACATTTTAACTCTCTTTCCTAGCAGACCATGCAGAATGCATTTTTTAATTATATACATCTAACTTCAGCAACCACAAAAATTTCTGCAACTGTCAATGTAACTAGTACCTGCCTCATGTCAGGTATATGGCACAGAACACAAGTTTCAAAATTCACTTTAAGCAGATGGTTAAACCTAATCTCCCTAGCTGTTTAGCTGCGTCCCTTTGTGCATGTCAAGCTACCCTACTCTGAGTAAGTGGTTAACAGCTCAGACCCAAGGTCCCAGAATAAAAAAATGTCTCCCTGAGGTGCCCCTGGAATTTGACTTGCAAAGTTTCTCAGACCATACCAGATGCTGTCAGAAGCAGACATCCTGTAGGACATATCTGTGACAGCACTACCCATTTTTTACCCCGCCATTTCTGTGTAAAGTGGGATGAATTCTCTTTTCAGCTTTACAAGGTCAAAACTCCATTTCCTAATCATGATAGGCAGCTATTCTTGAAGGTAGAATAAGGATGGAGGAATGCTATCCTACTCAACACAAGAAACTAGCTCAAATTTCTTTAGACCACAGTGCCAATTACATTAAGTAGAATTATGATTACACTATTCACTTTGGAGCAGAGAGTTGTGTCCTGGCCCACATCCAGAAAACTACTTGTGCATTTTCTAATTAAACATAAAAATAATTCTAGGAACAGGAATGAGACCTAAACCAAAGATAGGTCCCTTTCAGCTGAGTGCCCATTGGTCAAATCATTAAAAAACAAAAAATCCTTCTAAACCCTTCCTTTCTGCACCAGTGAACTCTATCTATGAGGGACCTGTCTCCCCACACATAAAAACAGCCTCCTCAAGGCTGGAAAACCCTCATTGTTAAAGTACCTTCAAGTGAGAAAGGAAAAGTTAATTTAAATCTAAAGCAAAGAAGCAAATTGGAATGTTCTAATTATCTCAGTTCTATATTTATTAAGTGTATCAAGGCAAAGGCGTGTGTCACTACAGTCAGATTTACATGAGTTGAGCTGGGAGGAAAGTAAACAGCTGATCTCTGAGACCCTGTCAACATATCACCTCAGTAGTCACATGCTGTGCCTTTCCTCCTTTGGCCCTGCTGACTGCCGCCTTGCATATTAGATGCTTCCTGACAAGGCTTGTGAGCACCCCTTCCCAGGCTGTGAGCAAAAAGGTAAAAGGTGCTTTGTAAACCTATGTGAGATATCTGAGACCAAAAAGGAGGACCAAACAAGAAGACCCTCGTTGTCATCTTTTTCTGTTAGCATTTCTAGGCGATTTTGCCCAGCATAGTAACTGGTTTGGGTCTGTTCTGACAGCATTTGATAGGAAATTAGAAATGTAATTTCTTTGAAAGAAAGATGAAATAACTCTCTTTTGGGAGGAGTTTTAACATTGGACCATGGCCTTTGCAAGCCCTCCCAAAAAACAGTTTTGACAAAAGAACGTAATGGTTTTCTGTAACTGCTAAGTTATAAAAACCTTTTCCTATCTGCCTGAAATTTCTTCTATTGTGATTTACAGAGGGAGAATGGATTCATCAGCATCCAGGGTCAGTGTGGTCAGTGAGATTTCAGTATTTTAGCAAGTCCAGTCAGGCAGCTTGGGGCAGTTGACTAGTTTGGTTAGCATTTTCATAACACTTACAGAAAAAGGGTAAGTGAATAAGCTGACTTGTGAGCTCTAGATCATCCAGACATACAGAATCACCTAATATATTCCTTAAGGCAATCACCAAAGATACCAGGAAGATCTGAACCTCACATGCTGTTTGATCTGAATGAAAACTAACACAAAATCTCTTCTTGGTGCAGGACACAGCTCTACTCAGTGAGACTGGTTAAAATAAAAGCAATTATTTCTCCTATTTTTTTTTTCTTCCTTATCCTTGTTTACAGTGTATTTGACATGAAAAAGCTCTGTGCAGTCCTACGAAAGTCTCCTTCCTGTCCTTGAAGCCTGATCATGTGCCTGCTCTTTAAGGAAACTCCCAGGTTCTCCTCCTGTGGCAGAATTGCTCCTGGTGTGGTCTCTGACTCTTCCTCCCTCGGCTCCAAAAGTTTCTGCCTTCCTTGAATGCTCAATATCTTCCCAGGAAAGAGCAATCTCACCTCTCTCTAGGGAGCTCCTCTGAGTGCAAGAGCCACAGAAAGGTAGAGTTGGGGTCTCTCCTGCTGCCCAGACACTGCCATGGTGCCAGACCTGATCATACCTAAGACAAAATGCCATCAAAACGTAAAACACTGTCCATTGCTTTTGGCTTGCAATAGTGATGATACACCGGCTAGTTAGCAGCATAAATTCATTCTGCAATTGCCCCCTAGGGTTAAGCTTGAACTTTCAAGACAAGCTGAAAAAAAGCTAGCTGTTTATAATAAATAACAATTTACTATTAATTTCAGCCTGATTTAAGGCCATTCATGTTATGCAATGCTGACTTTTTGTTCAGAGAGCTTACTTTTTGGCTGAAATATTAAGTCAGCACACTTCTATTCCTTAACATTCATCCATTAATTCCTTAATGCTCAAGTACTGCTTCTTCTCCCCAGATAGATAATCAGGAAAATTAGCCCTACATGAGCAATATGTGAAATAAATGCAAAAATAAATAAAACAGTCCGGTTTTCACTTTCTAAGGAAGATACAAAGGGATACAGACTCGGAGAGACATGTCTGCGTGGCTAGGAAGTGCTGCAGAAACTGCAGTTGCTGCCCCTTTCGCCTGGATTATAATTTGGCAGCTCTCCTAGAACTGGTCTACTAAATCAACAAAATGACAGCGAAGGTTACCAGTGGTTGATAAGAATGACAACTGGGGGCTTGACAATCAAATCAGTTTAATCCCAGTCTTCATAATAAAAAGAATGGTCTGGGACATGAATCCACCTAATAAATTATAGTATCTTCAGCAGTTTTCACAAGATTAGTAGACATTTGGCACAGCATTCAACTGTGGATATAAAAGGCAAAGGAATAAAAAAGTAAAAAATCTTGCAATAAAAGTAAAATGCAAAAATAACATCCTTGTGGACAAAGATGATTGTGTGAAGTAGGAAATGCAAAGGGGAGAAAACAAGTTGAAGTTGTTTTCCTAAATTAATTAAATATGAAGTCAGTGTGAGGGAGAAAGCTTCTGATAAATTCAGTCTGTATGATTTCTTAGAGAGATGTAATCTCAAATGCTGTGGTTTATCACCTGATATTGCTGGACTAAATATGTTCATAAAGAGGACCTTTACTTCTCTAGACATCTCAGATCATGCAAGGGGCAGTGTAAAATAGAGTTGCACTTCAAAACACTCACTAAGGGACTTGCCTTTTAACCCTAAAGTTTTTTTTGTGGAAGAGAATAATAATGCTTCATATGGAATTTGGTCAGTTGACCATTAGTCATCTTACTCTAACCATCCAGATGGATGAGATGGTGCTGGAAGACAGTTGTGGTCTGAGCAATGAACAAGTGTTGCACATGCCAATAGGTCACACACAGATTTATCCCACAGTTGGGGCTGACAAGCAGTTTGGGCAAATGGCTGCAAAGCAACAAAGATTTTGCTGTCATGACAGCTAACAGAAATAGGATGGCTCAGAAGAACATTCCCCGTTTAGTTATACCTAAACTTAACAGTGTTTATTCATTTTTTACCCTGGAAGTTTAACAAAGAGAAAGGTTTGGAGAATCTCTGCTAGATGAGAATCTATTGTCAGCTCTTTCAAGAGTAATATATCATTATGACATCAGAATAATATCTAAGCAGATATACTTGGATTTGATTTCTCTGTGGAGTGGATTTCAGTGAAGCTGAGACTGAGTACATAGTTTCACATACATTTACAGTAGTCTAGGAAGTGAAGTAATGAAACAGAAGTCAATTTATTCTTCAAGAATCACAACTAATTACTAATGTCATCATCTCAGACTAATCCTCCTTGAAGAACCGATACTAAGCTGTGATCAAGGTGGAGAACAAATTCTCTTGGGACTTGCATAACTCTTGCTCTAAGAGTCATTGCACTCTGCAGAGTTCAGAGCTCTGTGAAAGAGGAATACAAAAACTTCTTTATATACAAATAAAACCATTTGGAATTATGTTCAAAGAGGACACATGGCGATTACAACCACAGTTGTGCGTTTAAGAACATGGAGCTCCAAAACCGTATCTCAGAACAGAGTATATGACCACCGCAGCGATGGGAACGCATTCTAGCATGTTGTTCAGATTTCTTCTTCTGAAGCTCTTCTATCTTGTACAAATACTTAAATATTCATGAGTGAGGTGACAATGACGTAACAGATTACACGCTCATGCACTTATTGAGGAGGCAGAACAAGCAGCTGTCAGATCCTGTTAAAATAATTACGCAAAGTAGAACATCCGCAGTGGAATGACTGAATGAAATTACCTAGAAGGCACCAGGCAGGCAGAAGGTGAAGAAGCAATGTTTCTTGATGGAGGATTTAAACTTAAGCCTTCCTCATATTGTATAAGTGTTCTAACTACTCACTGAGTCCAGTGCTCATGGCCTGGTTGCAACTAGTGCTTAAAATTTAGTACTGTATTTCTATAGCTTACTTTCCTTAGAAGTCGCTACACTGTAAACAAAATGTTGTTTGACATTGAACTAAATGTTTCTTTAATCGAGAATGAATGTTTTTCAGCCTTTCATTACTATGAGAAGGAAAAAAAAAAACAAAACCAAAACAAAAAAAAAAAACACAACTGAAAACAAAACAACAACAAAAAAAACTAACACGTAAAAAAACTCGCGCTCCAAACAGAAAATCTTTTAAACAGTAAAAATACTCCAGCTCAGGCATTTCTTTTCATGTTTGACTCAGCCACTGAACAAAAATTAATCTATTGCACAGACTTAAGAGAGATCGCCCTACTGATAAAGAACCAGCATGACATAAATTGTCAGTCACTCACAGAGGCACAGCAAGAACTGCACCAGTATAGACTGGGACAAGTATGGCAACAACAGGCTCAGTGTCTTGCCAGGAATACAAAGTCCATACCATAGCGGGCAGCCTAGCAGCATCAGCAGGCTGCGGCAGGGTCAGCTTGGAGAGCCATTAGCAGCCCAGTGTCAGCAGCAGGAAGCACGGCAAGGATATATGAGTGAGCAAAAGACAGCAGAAAATGGTTCTTTAAACTTTTAAAAGCCACAGTTTTCCCAAAACAGCAGCCAGGAGACAGGGAGTTGCATGGCAACATGGAAATCAAGAGGGATATTTGTACGGTCATCAGCTCCCAATATATCAGATGGCTCTGTGACAGTGAAACTTCAATTGTCATCAAATTGGGAAGCCAAATGTCACCTCCTTGAAACACATCAAGTGCATCCAGTAGTCCAGAATATTTGATGACGATAGAAAACCTCTGATATAGAATCATAGAATCATATAATAGTTAGGGTTGGAAAGGACCTCAAGGTCATCTAGTTCCAAACCCCCTGCCATGGGCAGGGACACCTCACACTAAACCATGCCACCCAAGGCTTCATCCAACCTGGACTTGAACACTGCCAGTGATGGAGCATTCACAGCTTCCCTTGGCAACCCATTCCAGTGCGTCACCACCCGTACAGTAAAGAATTTCTTCCTTATATCCAATCTAAACTTCCCCTGTTTAAGTATTAGCCCATTACCCCTTGTCCTATCACGACAGTCCCTAATGAAGAGTCCCTCCCCAGCATCCCTATAGGCCCCCTTCAGATACTGGAAGGCTGCTATGAGGTCCCCACGCAGCCTTCTCTTCTCCAGGCTGAACAGCCCCAACTTTCTCAGCCTGTCTTCATACGGGAGGTGCTTCAGTCCCCTGATCATCCTCGTGGCCCTCCTCTGGACTTGTTCCAACAGTTCCATGTCCTTTTAATGTTGAGGACACCAGAACTGTGCATAACACTCCAAGTGAGGTCTCACAAGAGCAGAGTAGAGGGGAAGGATCACCTCCTTCGACCTGTTGGTCACGCTCCTTTTGATGCAGCCCAGGATACGGTTGGCTTTCTGGGTTGCGAGCGCACACTGCCGGCCCATGTTCATTTTCTCATCAACCAGCACCCCCAAGTCTTTCTCTGCAGGGCTGCTCAGAATCTCTTCTCTGCCCAACCTGTAGCTGTGCCTGGGATTGCTCCGACCCAGGTGTAGGACCTTGCACTTGTGGTTAAACTTCATAAGGTTGGCATCAGCACACCTCACAAGTTTGTCATGGTCCCTCTGGATGGCATTCCTTCCCTCCAGGCTATCAACCAAACCACACAGCTTGGTGTCATCGGCAAACTTGCTGAGGGCACACTCAATCCCACTATCCATGTCAACGACAAAGATGTTAAACAAGACCGGTCCCAACACTGATCTGTGAGGGACACCACTCGTTACTGGTCTCCAGCCGGACACTGAGCCATTGACCACAACTCTTTGTGTGCGGCCATCCAGCCAGTTCTTTATCCACCAAGTGGTCCATCCATCAATTTGATGTCTCTCCAATTTAGAGACAAGGATGTCGTGTGGGACAGCGTCGAACGCTTTGCACAAGTCCAGGTAGATGATGTCAACTGCTCTACCCCTTTCCATCAGTTCCGTAGCCCCATCATAGAAGGCCACCAAATTGGTCAGGCAGGATTTCCCCTTAGTGAAGCCATGCTGGCTGTCACCAAGCTCCTTGTTGTTTTTCGTGTGCCTTAGCATGCCTTCCAGGAGAATGTGCTCCAAGATTTTGCCAGGCACGGAGGTGAAATTGACTGGTCTGTAATTCCCCGAGTCATCCAATTTCCCCTTCTTGAAAATGGGGGTTATGTTTCCCTTTTTCCAGTCATTGGGAACTTCACCTGACTGCCATGATTTTTCAAATATGATGGACAGTGCCTTAGCAACTTCATTTGCCAGCTCCTTCAAGACCCGCAGATGGATTTCATCAGATATCATATCTTTGGACTATCCTGAACAAGTTATTAGTATTTTTGACAGATTTATACCCCTGTATTGTCCAAAAGTGTCCATCTACTGTTGCAGACATATTCCTGATCTCTCTGGAAAAGACTGTCAAGTGAAAAGTTATAAATGTCTGTGTATGTAGATGCTAGATAAAATGACTGAAAGACTCTTACTACTCCTGCCTGGGGTGGCCTAGGAAGCATCACGCACTTCCTTGTCGTACAAACAAGTATCTCCAGGAATCCTTAAGGACCATAACTAGGAATCAGGCTAAATTAGATTTTTTCAATTATTTTCTTTCCCTGAGAAAAACAGGTTGATGCAAAAGCGAGATTTGGCCCTAATAAGATCTGGCAATAGTCAAAAAACCTCACATTTGACCTTACAATAGAAAAAAACAATAACAAAAAAAGGACCTATTTATCACTCTCTTTCCCTCTCCTCCATTTTCTTGGAAGCTTCTGAAAAATAGGAGCCTTAATAGGGTAAGTGGGAGTGCATGAAATATTGCTGTACTTTGGATTATTTTGTGCCATTAGTGACATAGCTCATGCAGGTAAATATTCATTCTAGAAATAAAAGCAATTACAAATACAGTTCCATGTTCAATATTATTAGTTCAGCATTTTAGTAAACATTAAGATTCCTATAATGAGACCTAACATTGAACTATTTTTATTCCCTATAAAACCTAATTTAATTAACTTATCTGGGAAATGCAGGTAATCCATTATTCGTTTGACACTGAATGTGAAAACAGATTCAGCAGTGTGCAGCTGGGAACTTGTTTGTACATATTTCTGGGGCAAAATGAAAAGTAGGTGGACAATGAATATAATGAAAGGCTTGATACAAGCTTAGACTGCTGATTTTTTTAATGGAAATTTTTTTAATAGAAGAGCACAAACATGTATTTTTAAAAGCTGGATGAACAAATAAGAACAGCCCTGGGCAGATCTAATCTGCACAGCTAGCACTTACATTATGCATTAAAGAACTCAAGCTGACACTGACCTTGACAACACTTAAAAAGGAAGAATTTTCACAAGGATGAGCATGTCTAATGCTGTGTCTTCAGTTTTGTGAACAGTCTTGTATTTTTTTTTTTAGTATTAACTGTACTTTTTGTCACACCTCCGTTCTTTGTACCCTAAAATTATCTGCAAGCAATAACATACTAAACACATAGGGTGGATAAAAGAAAAGCAGTATAGTGTATTATACAAGCATAATTGAAGCCTTCATCATCTTTAAAAAGATCCTCTTCTGAAAATATACCAAACCATTTTTTTACAGCTTTCACCATTCTAAAAGCTTTTTTACAGATATATTGCTACTGGCAGGGTTTTTTAAACACAAATAATAAAATATACATGTAAAAATAGAATGATATACAAAAAAATAAGCATAGGATTATCCACAAATACTTATTTCATAGGTAGGGAAAGAAGAGTTACATCTTAATTTTCATGGCACTCTCTTTATGACACTGGTTCCAAAATTACAAAATCATAGAATCAGATAAAGGTTTGGGTTGGAAGGGACCTTAAAGCCCATCCAGTTCCAACCCCCTGCCATGGTAGGGACACCTTCCACTAGACCAGATTGCTCAAAGCCCCATCCAACCTGGCCTTGAACACTTCAAGGGATGAGGCATCCACATCTTCTCTGGGCAGCTTGTGCCAGTGCCTCACCACCCTCACAGGTAATCAATACCATGTTCAAGTTTGTTTGACCATCACACTCCATAGGTTCCTGGAAATTGTTGATTTCTAACACTACCAGCTTTTTTACAACTATTCCTGCTAACTGTTCCAAAGCTGGGCAACTCAGAACTGCCGGAGTTGACAAGGCTTACAGAAATGTGGTCAGAGAGGCATACTGAGACAATTCACCACCCATCCATTGCCAAGGAACATCTCCAACCATGAAAATATCAGACAAGACCAGTGATTCACCACATCTGGACAGTTATGATGTACTTCTGCTGCACAAGAATATAACAGGTGAACTTTGGCAAGCCCAAGCGTATACGTTTTGCTGTAGCTAGGCTGATTGTAGGAAAGCCCAGCTCTAGTTGCTTTCCACCATGCTTGCAGAACCTCAACAAATTCTAGGATACAAGCAGATATGGAAAGAGAAGAAAGTGAGGCAGAAAGAAGAATAAGCTGATACATGAGGTAAGGGCACAAGGAGTTGCCTCCAATGGTGCATAAAACACTGCTCATTTTCTCAAGGAAAAGTCTGCTCCAAAAAGTGTGAGAATGTTTGGAATGGAAGAGAGAATAAAACTCAAGATCTATCTTCAGACTAGTCTATAGGACATTACCTTTCCCATGGATGGTTCCCTGCCTGCTGCATATGTACAACCCATCCCTCCACTCATGCATACTCCTCCAAACAAGATTGCAATAGAAAACATTAGTTTATCTACAGTGCAGAAGTAAAGATTGCTCTCTTTGAAAAGCTTTTTTTTTTTTTTTTGTCATTTTGCTTTTTTAAAATGTGACAATCATAAGCAATAAATGAATTAAAGGTAAAAAATTAATTGTAAGATCTTTGGGCAACTCGGGTCACCTTAGAGCCCACCTTACTGTATTGGCTGGAGTCTCCCAGGTCAACTCAATCTAATTCCCGCTCCTCCATGTGGAGTCATAACCTCTGTTCAAACTGGAAAATACATCCTTGCCAGTATGTTGCATTAGAGGCTCCAAAATGCCACTGTTAATGAGAATGCATTTTGATTATACTTTAAAACCTGGTAGGTTATACAGGTATCCATACCCATGCTGATGCACCTATTTTTCAAGTTTCTTTGGTAGGCTTTGCATATTTTTGCATATTTAAGCTTTGACAGAAAGTACGTTAGCAGAGAATTAGTCTAGGCATCTTTCTTAGTGCATACACTGAATATAATTCGGATTGAATTTTCATTATGACTCCTGGCTAAAAATATTTCGATAATTCAAGGGGCCCTGAGAGGGAAAATGTTAAATAACCAAATGGAAGATTCATTTCTCTTTAGATATCATACTTAGTCTCTTCCATCTTAGCACTGACTCAGACATCGAATGGTACCGTATATTTTATAAGATGACTGTTTTCTTTGCTTACTTTATTAAATCATGATGAAATAATTTTGCTTATGAAATTAATCATAACTTGTAAATGTTCAGTTGCTGCATTTCACATAGACAGCTGTCAGCCTTTCATCTATCACCCAGACTGTCAACAGACAACTAGTGTCCTTATTTACAATTTCACTTGAATCATACTCAGAAGAAATAACTTTGAACAAAATTAACTTTCAGTGGTCCCCAGTATTATTAAAACTAATTTTGAGTTTACCTGATGCTCTGCTAGAAATGCTCTGCTGATGGCTCAGGAGGAACATGGCAGATGAAGCAACTTCAGCAAGGGGCAATAGCACGTATGCTCTCCAGTGGCATGTGGGAATAACATGGTGGGATGTCCATGTTGGGAGAAGAACATTAAGATTAAAACTGGATATGAATTGTAAAAGCAAAAGTTGATCTCACCCTTAACTACATGAAACTTCCCAATAATGCATATTCACAAAATGCCCTGGTACCATCTTTCTTGATGAAGAACCTTTTACAATATACAGTCATTCCAGCCCTTTCTCTGATGCCTTCCCTCAAATGCTTGTTGTCTGCTCTTGTTTGGAAACTCTCTTCCAACACTAGAAGGTGTAACTGGGCTTCATTACCTGTTTCAATTCAATTCCCTGGAAGAGGCAATAGCTATACTTCTACTATTCAGGTGGATTTCAACAATCTTGCTTTTGTTCACTTATTAATCATGCATAATTATCCAAAATACACTCAGCAGTGTTAGCTCTGCATCTAGTCATTCAAAAAGCAGACAAGAAAGATACTTTCAATTACTATTTATTAAAAAATCACATGTATTGGTACATATAACAGAATTCAAGGCTTTCAGTGGGCTATTATTGAATCCTTTTGTATTAAATAAACCATAGCTGTATCTATTGTTCTAGCAGCTGACAAAAATTATTTGGAAATTATATTTAAGCTTTTCTGCATAATTATTAAAGTATAATGGCACTTTGCATCTGCATTTCTGTTAGAGTCAGCATTACTAAGCTTAGCTATCTCAAAACATATCACCAGATACTGTGTATACAATGAAAAAATTCAAAACCCATACACATTTCTTCAATAAAATATTCAAAGGTGCATGGCAAGATCTTTGCCTGGCACACACCTGCATAGCTCCAAAACCCCGTGGAACAATGCCAATTTACACCGCTGACGTACACAGTTGAACACTCATTTGCTTCTCTCTGGCGTTACAAGGAACCTGAGCTCTTCTAGCCCACAGGGGCTGGGGAAGCTGAAGCTGGCCAAAGGCCAGTCTTGCATTCCCAGTGCCAGTGCTTCCTCTGTTATTTAAGATTAGAGCCTCCTCTTAGCAGCTATCTTCAGCTGCATGACCAGCAAACCAAAGATTACACAGCAAATCACCTGATGTACTGCATCCAGCTCTTGGGCCCCCAGATAAGAAGGATATGGACCTGATGAGCAAGTCTAGAGGAGGCCACAAAGAGGTATGGAGCATTTCTCTTGTGAAAGCAATCTGAGAGAGTTGGGCTTTTTCAGCCTGAGAAGAGAAGGGTCCAGGGGGACCATAGAGCAGTCTTTCAGTACCTTAAAAGGGGCTGAAAAGAAATCTGGACAGGGACTTTTGACAAGGGCCTGAAGGGACAAGACAAGGGGAATAGCTTTAAAATGCATGAGGGTAGATTAGATATTAAGAATAAGGTCTTTACTGTGAACGTGGTGAGGCACTGGCACAGGTTGCCCAGAGAAGCTGTGGCTGTCCCATCTCTGGCAGTGCTCAAGACCAGTTTGGATGGGGCTTTGAGCAACCTGGTTTAGTGGAAGGTGTTCCTGCCCATGGCAGGGAGGGTGGAACTATATGATCTCTAAGGTCCCACACTGTAAAAAATCCTCCTATTGTAAACATCAACCATTGTAAATATGAGATGTATAAGCTAACAGGTAAGACATCACTCCTGAAAGCCAGTTCATGTTGGGCAGCACTCAAGAACCTCTTTGCCTGGTTGTGAGGTCAAACCTCCTGGAGGGGGCATTCAGATGTCTACAGACAGCTCTCCTTGTTTTGTGCCAGGTACACAATAAAGAATACTTAGCTGAAGAATTTTGATCAGTTGCTATTTGCTAGGATTCAGAGAAACATAAGCTGATACTTCTGCCAGAACACTGAGAAACCAGAATCCCTTGACTTTTTATTTACAACTGATAAAATCCAGAGATCTCCTGCTTACAAGGACCAAAATTTAAGTATGAGGAAGACAAAGCAGTGCCCCCCAGTTGCCATTTGGGGATTGCTACCAGTCGTAAGTCCACAGGCTCCTCCCCACTGATCTAAAGATCAGCATCACCCTCCAGGACACCAAGATGGCTGCTGATGGTGGTGAACGTGTCCCAAGGTGAGTCCATCCCACCCCTGTCTACCCCACATTGTGTACTGAATTTGCTTTGCTTATAGGATAATCCTTTCCTATAGGCTAAGCATACTGATATATTTACTATTGTATATGACATATTCTGAAGGTTGCTGCTAAATCTTTGCACTGTTGCCATGGACTCTAAAGAATAATTTATCTATAGGTATATATCCCTATCAATTCAGGTTGCTCAGCTTTCCTGGGGTCAGCTGCAACCAAGTGTTATTATTTGTACTGAAGTTTATCATCACTCCATCAGTATTCTGTAATGCTCACTATATGGAAATTCTCATCCACTACAATGTAAAATACTCTCTAAAAAGCTTTGAGCAATCTCATAGAGGATTTAAAGTTTTCATCATGATATCTGTTATTGGATTACTCTTGCTCTGACATTTGATTTTTTTTTTTTTTTCCAGACTTGACCCATGTTTATTTCTTGCTGTGCTCTTGTTCGGTTAAAAATGGATCTATTTATCAGATAACGCAAATATCAGTATATTAACCATTATTAGCAGATGTCCCTAACCAATAGCTGTATGCTTCAGATTAGCCCAAGTTTCCCTATTTTTCTGAGATACATAGCCCCAGAATTTATGTGCTGGTATTTTGCTGTCATGTTGTGTGAAGCAGAATCAGTGCCCTCAGAATAATAATAATTTTGTCCGGGAAGCTAGGGACCAGGTTAGGAAGGCTAAGGCCCAGTTAGAATTAAACCTAGCCAGGGATGTTAAGGATAATAGGAAGGGATTCTACAGGTATGTAGCAAACGAAAAACAAGACTAGGGACAACATAAGCCCCCTAAGGAAGCTTTCAGGAGAACTGGCTACACAGGATTTGGAGAAGGCTGAGGTTCTGAATGACTTCTTTGCCTTGGTCTTCACTGGCAAATGCTCTGACTGCACCACCCAGTTCTTAGAAGGTAGATGCAGGGGCTGTGAGAATGAAGACCTTGGGCCCACTGTAGGAGAGGATCTGGTTCGAGACCATCTTCAAAATCAGAACGCACACAAGTCCGTGTGACCTGATGGAATCCATCCGCGGGTCCTGAAGGAGCTGGCGAATGAAGTTCCTAAGCCACTGGCCATCGTATTTGAAAAATCATGGCAGTCAGGTGAAGTTCCCGATGACTGGAAAAGGGAAATATAACCCCCATTTTCAAGAAGGGGAAAATGGAAGACCCGGGGAATTACAGACCAGACAGTCTCACCACTTGTGCCTGGTAAAATCTTGGAGCACATTCCCCTGGACAGCATGCTAAGGCACATGAAAAACAAGGTGCTTGGTGACAGCCAGCATGGCTTCACTAAGGGGAAATCCTGCCTGACCAATTTGGTGGCCTTCTATGATGGGGCTACAGAATTGATGGAAAAGGGTAAAGCAGTTGATGTCATCTACCTGGACTTGTGCAAAGCGTTCAACACTGTCCCACACAACATCCTTGTCTCTAAATTGGAGAGATATTAATTTGATGGATGGACCACTCGGTGGATAAAGAACTGGCTGGATGGCCGCACACAAAGAGTTGTAGTCAATGGCTCAATGTCCGGCTGGAGACAGGTAACGAGTGGTGTCCCTCAGGGATCGGTGTTGGGACCGGTCTTGTTTAACAACTTCATCGCTGACATGGACAGTGGGATTGAGTGCGCCCTCAGCAAGTTTGCAGATGACACCAACCTGTGTGGTCCGGTCGATATGCTGGAGGGAAGGGATGCCATCCAGAGGGACCTTGACACGCTTGTAAGGTGGGCTGATGCCAACCTTATGAAGTTCAACCACGACAAGTGCAAGGTCCTACACCTGGGTCAGAGCAATCCCAGGCACAGCTACAGGTTGGGCAGAGAAGAGATTCAGAGCAGCGCTGCAGAGAAGGACTTGGGGGTGCTGGTCGATGAGAAAATGAACATGAGCCGGCTTCAGTGTGCACTTGCAGCCCAGAAAGCCAACCGTATCCTGGGCTGCATCAAAAAGAGTGTGACCAGCAGGTCGAAGGAGGTGATCCTGCCCCTCTACTCTGCTCTTGTGAGACCTCACCTGGAGTATTGTGTGCAGTTCTGGTGTCCTCAACATTAAAAGGACATGGAACTGCTGGAACCAGTCCAGAGGAGGGCCACGAGGATGATCAGGGGACTGGAGCACCTCCCGTATGAAGACAGGCTGAGAAAGTTGGGGCTGTTGAGCCTGGAGAAGAGAAGGCTGCGTGGAGACCTCATAGCAGCCTTCCAGTACCTGAAGGGGGCCTATAGGGATGCTGGGGAGGGACTCTTCATCAGGGACTGTAATGACAGGACAAGGGGTAACGGGTTAAAACTTAAACAGGGGAAGTTTAGATTGGATATAAGGAGGAAATTCTTTCCTGTTAGGGTGGTGAGACACTGGAATTGGTTGCCCAGGGAGGTTGTGAGTGCTCCATCCCTGGCGGTGTTCAAGGCCAGGTTGGATGAAGCCTTGTGTGGGATGGTTTAGTGTGAGGTGTCCCTGTCCATGGCAGGGGGGTTGGAACTAGATGACCTTGAGGTCCTTTCCAACCCTAACTATTCTATGATTCTATGATTCTATGATTCTATGAATAAGACATTCTGTCTGAAACATTTATATGTTTCCTCCTTTCCTACTCTGCACTGAAATTCAAGGGATTTCCTTGTCTAATGAGACGAGTGTATGGAACTGAAAGTACCTCAGAGGAAACAACCTCCAATGTATTCATCCTATTTAGTAATCTGAACCTAGTTTCCTGAAATTCTCTCCTACACCTCTCTAAACATTAGTAACAAATCCCTCTAAAAATACTAATTAAGTTTTTAAAACCATATAAACTCATAGAGGATTCTAAGAACATCTGAATACAACAGAAAATTTCTACTTTATATTTTAATAGATGAAAAATACATGTCAGATTTGATTAATAATACATAAACTTTAAAAGGGCCTCATATTTCCATTAAAACTTCTACTAGTAAACATTCACTATAAATCCCTTTGCTATCAAGTATTCACAGGAGTATTCTTAAATAAATCGCTAGCAAACACTGCAATATTAATGTCTAAAAATATCATAAACCACAAAGATCAAACCATCAACCAAAAATCTGAACATAAAAACATTTCAGATGTTTTCAAGCAGAGTGGTTCTATTTGAAGGCTGGTAAAAGCATTCGGTATCATTTCAGATAAGGATGAAGCTGTTGTTTGGGCCTAGCTTTTCTTGACAGCCCAATCCTGATGGGGCCCTTGCGTGTTTTAAGAGGCTGTACTCTTATAACTTCACGTGACAGAAAGTATCCTATATTAAAAAGGAGAAATAAAAAGTGAAGGTAAACCCAGAATTCCATATGAAATACAACAGAATTACATAAATTACATTAACATTATTTGCAGCTTCTCAGTCTTTGACTGCATTCTATCTCCTTTCCATTTGGTTCAGCTGTGGAGCATCTGACTATTCTTTTGGGTTGAAACTGAAATGCTAACATTAGATTCCTTCCGATCAGAAGGATCCCTGACCTAACATTACCTAACTTTCCTAACAGACTGGCAAAAGCATACAGTATGCTGCACATTACCATCCTGGGACAGAGCAGACATACTGAGAGGAACATGCTTTAATACTTACCACTAGTCTGAAGGATTTAGGTGTACAAATCCAAATTACAGAGCCAGGAATTGCTCTATGATTCTATGATTCTGTGATACTGGTGATAATAATGATGATGCCTTGTCCTGTGCCACTCATTTTACAGAAAATGGGACAGGAGGATGTGGATTATCAGTTCCAGTCTATTAGGTAAGGTATAAATCACCTGGTAATCTGGAGTATGATTCAGCACCCTTTAGAAGTTGTTCTGTTTTGCATAAAATAATATACTCAGTGGGGAAGAATAGAAGACCATGACCTTGTAAACTAGAGATTAGGATAATAAATCATCCAGAAGAAGCAATAATCAATCACACAAGAAGGTGTCAAATTTTTCAAGATCTTTTCCAATTCAATTTTCCATTATTCTATGAAATGATGAAGCACTGAGCAATTAGCTAAGATATCAAATAGTGAGCCCATTAGATCCTTAAGCATTCAGATGAAATCCTACTAAAGGAAGAAAAAAAAAATTATCTAAGCCTTTCACAAGAATTTTAAATTATGGGATGAAAAACAACCCCAAAACTCTTAATTCAATGATGAGATAGTAGTGCTGAGATGCCTTTTGTAAGACTCGTAAGAGTCAGTTGGAAGAGGAACTGCATGCACTAAAAGTAAGTCAAGTGTTATGGGTTTATATGTGGCCAGTAATGCACAGTAGTGAGTCATGATGAACTGTAAAACTGCTGAAGTATAAATCCTCGTCCCACCTAGGTATCTCCTTTCCAAAACAGTTTCTGAGGCAACAGTCACTTCATGTGACCAAGCCGTGGGATGTAAAACAAAGAACTCATTGGTATCATTAAGTAGAAAATCACTACCTCCTAATCTTCTAACTATGCGAGTAATATGCGGGATTAAGCCATGGAGTTTTGGCAAGTAAACTGGCAAAATTAACAGGCTTGGATTCCATAGCAGAAATGGTGTTCATATCCAAGGTAAATAACCAACCCTAATCATACAACAGCACATGTGATGGCTCAGAATCCTACTGAAAAATAGAGACAGCCACACATTAGCAAAACTTCTGACATTAACTCCTATCAGTACAGTAAATATAATACTCCCTCTGACAAAACCAGCTATAGTCCTTGCTTCAGAATAATTTCTAAGAAAATGTCTAGTGGCAACTGTCTCTGCCAACCATAGATTAGAGCACAGAAGCAATGTACCTCCTTCTAGAAAAGATGCTAAGCAGTTCCCTATTTGCTATCAGATGAGACTGGTGATGAGAGGAATGTTGCATTTTTCCAGCTTCTTCTACTGTAAGTATATTAGATACCTGTTGATTCTGATAAAGCTCTTGAAATAAGGTATAGAATGCCTTAGAAATAAGCAAGAAACCTGCAAGATTTCTCAGAAATCATGGGATAAAAAGAAGTCAGTCATTGCTAAGGCTGCCTTACAAAGGTTCCTGGAGAAGCTCAGATGGGAATTTTAAAAATATTAGAAAGCAATGTGAAGGGAATAGTTACTGCTAAGGAGAAAATGTCTGGTTTTCTTTGCCCTTGGTGCTATAGCTGAAAACAGGAAAAGAAGAAAGGAAAGATAAACCAGATTCAGTCATCTTCTGATCTTCTGCAGGAGCTACAACTTTCCATCTAGCAAGCGTCAATGCCATCTGAACAAAACTTCCAAGAACAAGATGTTACAAGATGCACAACACAGCATTCTGGAATTTGAATTTTCTCTAAGCAATAGCAGCACCTACTACAAAAGTCAGCAAGTAGAATCCACTTGCTCAAAAAAAAAAAAAAAAACAAATAAACAAACAAAACCAAACAAAACAAAAAACACCAACAAAAACCAAACACATTATAGAGCCATGATAAACTGTGACAAATAGTGATAAACAGTGAAAAACGTAGAGCAGAATTCTCTGTAGCAGTTTTCATTTGTATATGAGATATTATCAAAAGGTAACATATCTTCAATACAAAATAGGTAAGAAGAACACCAGAAGTCATCTGTAAATGTTCAGGATTTTCAGTCTCCTCATTTCACAGACTGGCCTGAATGAAGGAAACAACTTTCTGAATTCTGAGAACAGCAAAGCCTGCATCAGTTTTAAGAGGTGCAAGAGGTGCAAATCAGGATTTGGCTTAATGAAACAGAAATTATCTATAGCCTTTTCTTTACCATGTTTTAGTATTTCATTGCAAAATAAACCAATAGTCTTGTTTTACTAAACATTTTCAAGTGTTAGGGAAAAAAAAAAGTTCTTTCTGAAGTGCTAATAAATTGATTGGCAATATCCTTCTGAATTTCTTTCCATGGTATATCCAAAAGTGCAAATCTTCCAAGAAAGGTATATCAAATCACATTCTCCTGGTAGTGTATCTTCACTATATCACAATAACTGGAGGCCCAAAGGCGTTTGTTCAAAATGGCTCAAAACAAACAAACAAGGAACACCGCATTGTTAAGAGTTCTTTTCTTCAGTCCAAAGGACAAAACCTCTTATCTGCACGACTTGCTTTGTGACCCAAGCCAAAGATAGGACAGCTTCCTAGTAACCTACGATTAAACAAAACATGATTGCTATAGAGAGAAAGATATAAAGGAGTCACAAATACAAATGTTTGAGAAACAAGTTTATTAGCACTGGTATTTGTGGTATAAAGAGCAGTGTAATATTACTCTTACCTCCCTCTTTCTGTAAATTACAGGTTTGCTCCTTAAGAAGCATGCAGGATAAAAAAGCAGGGTCCCATGTGTATGGCTTTCTATAAGCTGTATCAAAATTGCCTTAAAACAGAAGCAGAAATACATTTAAGATTTTAACTATTTTCCATAAACAAATAATGAAGTTTGTTTCATTTAGTTACCAATTTGTGTTTCTTGTTGATGTAAAAGGTGTACGTGCATCTTACAGGAAATATTAATGAAGCTAGGAAGTCTTACTCTGAGGGGCTTGTCAAAAGCTATCCAAGCACCTCAGGAAGATCTCTGCATAGATAAAATGATGCAGTTTTTAATCCTCTGATGGCATGTCGTTTTCTCCACTTGGATATTTATTCCACACTTCGGCAGAGAAGTGATCACTCAGAGAGCAATTTATCCAGTATCTGTTAGGTTTTCATTCCCTGGGACAAGGCACCCAGGTGTAACTGGCAGCACATTCTACTGTGAAAACTCCACTGAAGAGAACTTCCTCTAGGGCTTTTCTGTGACACTTTTCCAATCGTTTCACAAACACTAATTACCTTCATAACCCCCCTGCAATCCTCACCTAATAAATTTAGAGCCAACTCCCTGAGAAATTTATCTCAGATGCCAAATCTGAGATGGCTGTATCAGGTATTTCACCAAATATGACCAAAGCATGTCTCTTATTGATTTTATCTGCAGCTGTGAGAACCCATCACTTCTGCATAATGAATTTCAGGTACAAAATCTAATACACGCACTGTTGGAAAAGTGCTTGAATAATTTATTTATCATCTAGAAGTCAGCTGTAAAAGAAGGTACGGCATTCAACTGGTTCTTGGAAGTGTTCAAGGTTAGGTTGGACAAGACTTTGAGCAACCTGGTGTAGTTTGAATGTCTCTGCTCACTGCAGCGGGGGGTTGGACAAGGTGAGCTTCAAAAGCCCCTTCCAACTCAAACTATTCTATGATTCTATTATTTGATTACATCAGTTGTAAGGAAACTGTTGTCTCCTTTGTGAATACCGTATCAGGTTTTAATGGAGTCTTCTCTCTGTGAATGTGCACCCCTGGAGGTGTTCAAGGACAGGTTGGACAGAGCCTTGGGTGATATGGTTTAGCGTGAGGTGTCCCTGCCCATGGCAGGGGGGTTCGAACTAGATGATCTTCAGTTCCTTTCCAGCCCTAACTATTCTATGATTCAATGACCTCACTGAGTCTTTGACTCTTTTAGGGATTTTAGGGCTTATCAGGATGAAATCAAAGACAAAAGAAATAATCTGTAATGGCATTTTTATTAAGACAGGTTTGAGCAACCCTGAAACTGGCTGACTGAATTCTGAGCTACAACGGCTATGGCACAGTGTGCAGGCATGCAGTAGTAGTGTAGGCTTTTTGCATTTGGCTATTCACAGGCAAGTACCTTTTGTCCAACAAATGTTTTTCATTTCAATGAAAACTCTGTTATTGTCATGGAATTATTTGAGGAACACACCTTTACAGCGAACCAAATATTGCATAAAGTTTACATTTTCTTATTAGCATAATAACCAATAGTTCTTCATGCTTACCTTCTGCAATAGTTGAATGTAGCAATTCTTCAGTTGACACTGTTGAAATACAACATTCCTCAGATACTTTCTGGTCTTCATTTTCATTTGACATCTTTTCATTTAATGAGCTTTCATTACTGTCAGTTATGTTTTGCCCTTCTATAGTGCCACAGATTGTAGAAGTACGTCTTTTCTTTTGAGAAACACTTGTCACTTTTGCATCTAACCCCTCAGAATTATTTAATTCACAATAATTGTTGCATGAGTTTGTTTCCAAACTAGCTAAATTGTTTTCATTTCCCTTGCTAATTTCATGAAACATATGTAGCTCTTCTAGCACTAAATCAAATTTTCTCTTCAGTTCAAATTCGTATGTTATTTTATTTTCTAAAGGTAAATACTGATCTTTTACATCTTCAAGACATCCATTGTTTATTATGGATAAATGCATTTTTAATTTCTCTTCTGCAGCAATGAATGTTTTAGCTTCATGTTCTGAATATGAAATAATCAAGTCATTCATTACAGTGTCGCATTGACTTTCATTAGTTACATGCATTTGTTCATCGCTTATCTTTTCCTGTTCTTTTACATATTCAGGATGTTGTTCCAAAGTTGCTGGCTCTCGGGCTGTTTCCTTTGTCTGTCTATGCCCTTGCAAGGAAAACTGCACCATTTCTTTAGCCTGTAATGGCAAATGTGTATCTGCCATGGCAGGACTTTCTGTGGCTGGATATTGAGTAGCAGCAGGATTTTTTTCACCTTGTTTTAGTTTGTCTGCTCTTGAGGAATTCCCACAGTGTCCATCTTCACTTACTACTCTGTCATTATTGACAAAACAGCTGCTGTCTAATGGCAGACTGACAGACTGATAAACATTTGAGGAACCAGGAAATAAATTTTCAAAATTTAAATAAGCATTTTGGTTTTCCACTTTTTCTTCTTTGTTTGTCAAATGTGGACTATATGTATCTATTTGCTTGCAATATTCAGGTTGGTTATCTTGTAACAAGAAAGAATGACATTTTTCCATAGCTGGTTTTGACTGCTCAGGTAGAATTAAAACACCATTTGATTTAGCAGGCAAATTATGAACCTTTTCTGAACTGGTGACTGCATTTTCTTCAAATAACCCTTTTTTGGCAGAATTGTCATGGGTTACAACTAGGAACTGGTCAAACTCTTCAGAGTCAGTGGTAAGGGGAATTTTTTCATATGTGTCAAAAATACAGAAAGATTTTTTTGAAAGAAAATTATGAGAATTTATTTGCAACTCTTCTGACTTAACATATTCTTTTCTATCAGTATTTATATAACCAGAAGTATCCAAGTATTTTTTCATAGTATACATGTCATCTGTGACCTCCTTTGTAGATGTCATCACGGTTCTGTATCCAACTGTATCACGTTTCTTAGTTTCACATGGAGCAAAAGGGAAAGCTTTAAATACCTTCCCGTGAAAAGAACTATTAAACACTTCACTTGGTTTCTTCTCCTGCTTTACTGATATTTCCCAATTTGCACATCTACGATTTACCTTTGCAAATTTCAGTTCTGAACAGGCAGGAAAGTAGCTCCAAAATCTAAGATTTGCTCCTATCAGATGTTGTACTTTTGTGATAATGCAGCAATACATCTTGACCAGTGAAGAACAATCAAAAGCACCCTGCAACAAGATTACGCATTTAGCAACTAAAATTTGCTTTTTAATACCATTTTTGTGACTGACCGACCTCAAATAGGTACTAAACCCTTCACTCTCCCTGGGTAAGAGGTGGTGCTTTGTGACATGTCTTCTCTTATACAATCCACTTTTTTTGTCATGAAAGAGGGTTCCTCGTTTTAGGATAGTGGACTCTTGTTCACCTAAAGATGTAGAAAAATGTCTTCTCTGGCATTCATTGTGAAAGGCAAAACCAATGCTTTCCATGGATTTGGAACTTAAAAAGCCTGGATAAGTTTCATTTTTTTTACAAAATTCTGTGTTTTGCCTCAAAGCATTATCTGTGCATGAGCTTAACTGATTTTGTTTTCTCTCACATAAAGGCTGTTTCTCCACTTGCCTGGACTTTTCTTCTAATGTATTTCTGTTACTGAGAAAGGAAGCAAGAATTGCCTTTAGTGATCCAACCTTCAGATGCTTTGAAATAACAGCCAGCAAACAAATGAGTATTTTATTGTTGAGATTCCTATTTATATTGCTCTTTACTAACTTTTGAGCATCACAGTGCTCATTTAATGTTTCACGAAAATGAAACCCATGTGTAACACTGTAATACTGACACATGGGCATATCTTTGTATGGAGATTCAGGCCATGTCCTGACACATCCAAACAAGATGTTTTGAAATGAAAGCTTCAATTTGAACATTTCCTTTCCCCTAAATATATTGCAACTCACTTTCATAACTGGAAAATTCTGTGCGATAGTGCGAGGACAATTCCTTTCAAATATCATAGTTTTAGTTAAGTATCTTTGGAAATCTAGTATGTCTTTTGTAGAGAGTTGTGATTGTGCTTCATACAAACTAACACCAGTGTTGGACTTATGCCCACCACAGTCTATATCCAACTTACTTTTCTCTAACACTTCTGTTATTGCTGGAATACTTGTCTGTATATGATGAAATGTTCCCGCATTCTCATTACTGCTCTTCCTCCCTGTTCTTTTCAAAAGATCACTACCACTAACACATTTCTTATTCTGAATATTTCTATCACTAATGTAAATGTGAATCTTTGACTTCTGGTCATCATCATCTTCTGAACTCTCCAGCAGTTGGTCTTTGAATTCATTTTCAGCAAATGTCTGATTAAATTCAATATCAGTGCCATCGCCTCTGAAGTAAGTTACAGAGACTCTCCCTGCTTCTGCCAAAGCACTGTGCTCTTGTTTGCTAATTGGTGGGCAATTATTTTCTCCAAATTCAGAACCAACTGTTGAAGCTTTTACACTACTTTTATCATTTTTCAGTTCTTGTTTCTCTATCTCAGATATTTTTTGTACACTGTGTATCTGTTTAGACTGTACCAAAGATGGTTGGGCTTGAAAATTCTTCCAGTCTGTTTCCTTTAAGAGAGTTGATGTTATTTCACTATTTGTTTTACTTGAAATGCAAGGAAGTTGAAAATTGGGGATTTCCAGTGGTTGTATACTTTTAAAGGGTTTTAATGTTGGAATGGTGTATGATGAAAGATTTTTTTCTTTACTCTCTCTTTCTGCAGTGGTTTCGTTATCACTACTGGAGTAATATTTATCTTCTATAGAACACACTTTTTCCAGAAAATTATTTTTCTCATGTTCTATGTGTGAAAACACAGAACTGGTACCACATAAAAATGGAATTTGCAGAAGCTGGTATTGTTTCCACTTCTTATCAGAGACAGACTTAAGATTTAACAATTCCATCTGAAACGAGTCTCTGTTTAAGGGAGTAGCTGAAGAATTTTGTTTCAGTTCATTTTCACTATTTCTTTTATTGTTTTGTCCTATATTGCCATTCCGCTGCACTTGGGGTGGATTTAGTACCTGCAGACTTTTACAAGTATTGGCATCACTCCACACACTGAGTGACTCTATTTTGAGAGGCACACTCGATGAAATGCCATCTTCTGTAGTACTCTGGTTTTCATTTTCAGAACTGCATTTTTTGCTGGACAGCTTATTTTCTGATACACTACATGGCAATATTTCATTATTACAAGTTTGAAAATGGACAAAATTTCTCATACCAGTTTTTCTTGTGTCACAACTTTGCTTTTGTAATGCCCAGTTGCTTTGCCTTTCTGATAAATATACAGGTTCATGTGGTGATGTCTGGTATCTGTTCACACAATGTGTGCTTTGCTCTAGCTTTTGCTGCTCCTCTTTCTCTATGCTTTTTTGATTACTTTCTATTTTAATTCTCTTTGGGTATAGGTAGCATTCCGTTTCATCTGATGTTGCAGAAAAAAATCTTTCAGAACATGTACTTTCCATGCCCACCAGTGTAAGTTCCATACTTGCTGAGGCAGTCCTGAAAATTAAAGAAATATTAAAGTATTAGGCATAAATGATCTTGTAATGAATTCCAAAATGTACAGGACACAAAGTCAGTAATTCTATCATCTACCCGTTATCACACTGATATTTGTTCCGCATACATTCCAGGCCTGAGAAAAAAGCAGGATCACTGAACAATGTTTAAAACCAAGATCTAGAATTTAATATAGAAGTAATTTACTAAAGTTGCAGAGTTATGCAAAATTAACATGGGTGATAATTTCACTGTGATGCCAAGTTAAAGAGATTAAGTGCATTTCTCGTGCATTTCTCATGCATTTGTTACACTGTATTTTTGCCAAAAATTAACACTGTGAACAAATACCACGATGAACTCTTTAGAATCTGGGGAGTGGACCCTTGTTAAAAGCTGAAAGAAACTGACAATCTTGTCTTCACTGTGTGATAATTTGTAATGTGGAAGTGGAGGTAAGTCTATTAGAAGTCCCCCGGTATGACAAAACACTGTATCAGATTGTATCCCCATACACAAAGAAACCGTGGTGTCTCAGGCACAGATCTAGATTGTTAAATGTACTGATGCTGAAGCGCGTGTCTCTTCAAGTCAAGTGCACTCAGCAATTCTATTTAAAAATTGATCTACCCAGTGTGTGGAACATAATTTGCACAAAATGAGATTTCATAAATTGAGGGAATTTATTATACTTGCAGCAGACCGGTTCACCACTATGCCTGAACAATCCAGTCACCGTGCAGAGCTGACCTCAGCCAGCAACAGGAAGGCTCTCAAAACGTTTCATGAAGTATGTAATTGACAGAATTAATTTGTTAACCAGGGCTGCATGATTAAAGAATCAAGTGGCATTCCTCATTTGACAGGTTTACTTCTGCAAGCGCACAGGAAAACCCATTTTGGCAAGAAACACTCCTGCGACTGCGGGATATACTTGTGAAGTGCTGAGAGCAAATGAATCCTCCGGCTTGTGGTGTTTTGGCCTCCCTTCCCCTTGCTGCAGGTGACTGGACCCCTCTGTCCTGTCCCTGAGGTGATTCACCTCTCTGGCAGACAGCAACCCTGCTCTCTCCTCTCTGAATCAAGTTTTACCGGCAGGAGAGCCGTCTCTCCCGCCTGCTTTGCACAACCTCTTGTAAGCTTTCGTTTAAAGGATGTTTAAATCCCTCCCTGCAGCAGGGCGGCTTCTCTCTCAGCGCCCCACCCGCCCTGAGGTACCTCCCCTAGCGGCATTCCCCAGCAGCGCGGGGGTCTCCGTCAGCCCGGCTGCCCTCTCTCTCTGGAGGCTGCCTCCCCCCTGGGCTCTGCCTGCCCGGCACCCCGCTGCCCCCGAGCAGGGCCGCCTCGTTTGGGAGCCCCAAGAAGCAGGGCTCGTCCCTCGCACCAACCCGGGGGACAGCCACCCAGCCCACCGCGCCGACTGCCCCACGGCGAGAACAGCCCCGCTGGCGGGAGGAATCCCTCCGCTCCGCTCCGCTCCGCCCCGCACTTCGCAGGTCGTTGTGCCGCCTCTAAGGCGATGTGTCCCTCCGCCATGAAGGAAAGAGGCCGGTGGCTTCTCCTCGCCCCTGCTGTGATTTTTGCGCCAAAAGCAGCAGGCTGAGGCGCATGGCTGCTAAGAGGCTGTAGAAACTGCACTTTGGCTGGAAAATCCTTTCTTTGGTGCCTGAGGAATGAGAGTCACCGACCAGAGCCAAGCACCCTGCCACCGATTATTTCTACAGTTATCATTTTCCAAATTGCATAAGTTCAGAAGCATGAGATCTCGCATGTGAAAACACTCTTGTCTACGGCCCTTCTCTGCCATCCTTTCCTGGTGAACATACACCAGAAAAGACATTGCTTCCTTTGATTCCAATATCTAAGGGGCTCTACAAGTATTCCAGAGATGGACTCTTCATCAGGGACTGTAGTGATAGAACAAGGAGTAGGACACAGGAGAACGGCATCAAACTGAAAGAGGATAGATTTAGGTCAGATATAAGGCAGAAAATCTTCCCTGTGAGGGTGGTGAGGCACTGGAACAGGTTCCCCAGAGAAGCTGTGGCTGCCCCATACCTGGCAATGTTCAAGGCCAGGTTAGACTAGGCTTGGAACAACCTGGTCTAGAGGAAGCTGCCCCTGCCCATGTCAGGGGAGTGGAAATGGGTGATCTTTAAGGTCCCTTCCAGCCCAAAGGATCCTATGATTCCATTATTCTCTTTTTGTGGTTTTTTTTTTTTTTTTCTTCACAGTAGCATGCATTGATTCAGCCAAGGCCTTTATTCCAAAAATAACAAGTATTCATGCAGCTTCGCGCTTTTGAAATAGGTGTTTCCTTTTCAACCACTGAAATTTCATGTCCAAAAGGTTCCTTCTTTGAAGTTTGCACTAAACCAGCAGGTTGCTTTAGTACTGTTAAAGACTGGCTATAAAAATAGAAACACCCTTAGGGCCTGAGGCTGCAAATATATGTTTTTTAAAGGTTTATCATCCATACTACTGTGAACAAATCCATTGAAGCCCAACAGATCCATTGTTCCTGGTAGTAAACGTTACATGCAGGAACCATATAGAACTAAGCCTTAAAATACCTTTCTCTTCAATATTTCTGCTTCTGTTAAGTAAATCTGGCTAATACCTGCCTTCTAAAACTTAAGAAATGTTATTAATTGAATTAATCTTTATTTAACAAGGTACAGTTCCTGCCTATTTTTAAACAATAAACTATCTGACTGAAATCAATTAGATTGCATTCACATTTTAAAATACTGAAAATGGAATGGAATGATGGTATAAACAAGATATAAACAAGAAATAGGAGTTTTAGGCGTGTAAGAGAGATGCACCATGACACTTATGTTTGATACTCCTCAGCATTGGAATAGCATTTAGGAAGCATTCCTGGAAGACAAATTACTGTATTTTTTTCTGAAGGGGAAATGCCACAGTGTTCACAACTGTTTCTAATGTCTTCTGAATAGAATATTCCCCCATTTGCATGTCAGTGGGAAGTCCCTTAGTATGCATGGTAGGTTGCAAGTAAAAAGGAGTCAGTTTAAAATTACTCATGTCTTTGAACAGTGAAAACAACCAGGATTAAATGAAAAATAAAGAAAACTGCCTTTTTCTGGCATCTGCACAGCTATAGATCAAGATTGTTTATTAAACCCCATCCAGTTGTTTCACATCTATGGTTTACTTTGTTGTTTATAACTTAGACACCTAGCATAAGCTGATAGGCTTCCACTGAAGCATATCTTATATGCACTGCACTTTTCAATTTGCAACTCACAAAAAAAAATATACTACTTGTAACTGATAATACAAAATGAATATAGCATATTTCTACTAATGGAGTGGAAAAAAGACATAATTGCTTTCTTGCTACTCAGTTCAATAACATTTTAACAGGATGCAAACACCACATTTTGGTTGTAGAATTTTTATAATTTCAGTCTTTCACTTTCTTTCAATTGATTACATCACCACCACAGTTATCAGGTATATAACTACTGTCTTATATTGCACATTGACCAAGTGGGTTGTAGAGCAGCTTTTTGATGAAGTCAGTAGAGAAGTTTTGGGTTCTAATTGAGTAAGCAGTTCTCAGAAATACTCCTTCAATTATTTAAGTCTCTCACAAAAAGTTCTGTACCTCTCATTCTTTTTTCTTTTTTTTTTTTTTTTTTTAACTCAAAGAGAAAAACATTGAAGAAATATTAAAAAAAGAAAGGTCGGGAATAAATATTAGAAAATTAAGTTAAAAATCAACAAAACCAGCACCAAAAATAATTATGCTAAAATATTACAATCTTGATTGGTCAAATGAAACAGTGCAATTTGGCTTAAGGCCTTTATCTCAATTTAGCCTTGTCCTTACAATTCATTGTAAGTAAACTGCCTTTTCAGAACATGAAATTTCAAGACTGAAAGTCTGTTGTAATCCATCATGTTTCTATCATGAACTGTAATGCTAAAAACTTTCCACTGTCAAAGTAGCTCACCTTATAACACTGATTCATCAAAGGTTGGAACTAAGATTCCAAAGGGAATTAACTGCTTTACCAGGAAAAGATTCATTTTGATACCTGTTTTATGAGCAGGACGTTGGTCCTTAATGTTCTTAAGACTGTATTTTATAAATTAAAGACTGTATTTTATAAATTACCTTTTTCTTGTCATCTTACTGTCACATGTCGTGCAACCACTTCATCATTAAAAGTATTCTTTAAAATGTTGGTGTGTGAAAATACTTCCTATACTTTTGATTACAGCTGCTGTATCTGCAGCCCTAACTCACATTCTTCCTATCCATCCATGCTTTGAAATAGCTTAAAGGAAAACTTTAGTCCTTCCCTCTGTTCTAGAGCAATCCATCTTTTCTACTCTAACTGTTAAGCCTGCTAAATGTTCTTATATAATTAAAATAGAACTTCAACTTTACCCAATGTACTTAAAATCACAAGGAAGCTAATGTCTCTCTGTATGCACTGCATACATTAATTCCATATTCTCAACAACGTGTCCATACTAAGAAAGAAAAAGCATCAAGTAGGAGGTACACTCTGTTGCTGTCAGCAAGCAATGGTCCTAGTGCAATTTAGTGATGTGCTGGTCCTTCAAAGCTGGACCCAGAATAAAACTGTCTTGAAAATCACGGACTCCTTGAAATGTTATTGAGTAAAAGTTTACTAACTGCTCAGTGGCATTTCTTGAAATGCCATTATTTTTATATTTCCTCCCACTTTTTATCTTCCTTTTTGTTTCTGCCATCATAAATGGTGACAGCTCTTTCATGACGAACAGAAAGTCCTCAGAAAAGAAGGAAGCTGTTCCAAAAAACATTATTTTTTCCCTTGAAGCCTTATACCGAGCTAAATTGAAAGGAAAATACTGCTGTAAAACAAGGGGAACAAAGTGTGTGAAGATCCACTGTGAGATATTCAGAAAGCATTTTATTTAAGAGTAATAGAGAAATGCAAGATAAAGCCTCTCTTTAGCTCTTGGGAACAGGAGTGTATCTGCCACACATCCTCCTGTCTGTGCACTGGTCTCACTGCTGCCTGACTGCCATGATGATGACTTGAATTCTTTGACATTGGTTTGGTGCTCTGATTTCTGCTGGTAACAAACTCTTCTGTTGCTTTCAAAAGGAGTTCTTTTACATCTTGAGGGATATAAAAAGAACATGCTTAAGAGGTGTGTAAGAACTTAAGCTAGACCTATTTAACTGTAGGGTGAATCATACCCCTCTATTTTGTCCACTACAGTGAAGTTACTGCTTGACTGCCTCATGTCCTATGCATTTGACAGCTGTCACTTTGAATAAAAACTGCTGTTTCTTGGACTTGATATTTTGGACACATTCTCTTCCCATTACCTGATGCACTGTTTCATCATACTGCTCCATTGCTGCAACCGTTATCATTCTCTATTATATTCACTCCCTGTACAATCCTAAAGATGTTCTCATTTTCCAGCTGAAATACCATGTTTGCAGCTTAATTCCAAAACAGAAGTAGCAAAAAAGGAATTTTGTATACACAGCAGTAAACACAGAGATAAAAAGGATCTTCATCCAATTTTATCTGCCATTATCCATCTTCTTCGCAAAGGGCAGTGAAAATAGTTCTGCCTGCCAGACAGTTCAAAACCTCTTTGTTGAAAGTTGCTCCTCAATTCAGGTCACAGGCATTCAAAGGCACTTGGAATGCAGTGTTGTTCTTTTCATGCTAGCAGGGCAATTAACTAAATCCATATGATCCCTAAGCCTCATTTACTTTTGCTCAAGATACTGCATAGAATATACAGGCTTGTTCATAGAGCCACAGACAGATATAGGTTGGAAGGGACCTCTGGAGATCATCTCAACCACTCTGCTCAGAGCAGAGCCAGCTTTCAAATTGCATCTAACTCAAGTCCTTGATCAAGCTGCTCAGGGCTCTTCTAGACAAGATCCAAATATTTCTAAGGTTGGAGATTCCCTGGTGCTTCTGGGGTGCTTGCTACAAAAAGCTAGTTATAGCACTAAATTTTAAGCAATCCATCTTCCCTTTTCCAGTCTTTGTCTTCTTTTAGTCTCTGTGCTTACCAAATGTGAACTAACTAAACCATCTATGTGTAATACATGACTAACAGGCATAGCGATTCACTCACTCTTACAGTGATATCTATTTCTGATAAAAAGCTAGTTAAGAATAACATTACATTTAAATAAACAAGTCTTCTTTAAACACATCATGAAGTTACAAAATATTTACACATCCTGCTTTACTCTTGAATAGTATTTACAGCGAAGAGGTTACATTTCAGAGTCACATACTAAAGCTAACTGTTAGCCGTATCTACTTATCAGTAGATTTTAATGTCCTTGGAAATAAGCCTTGTTAACAACAAACACAGCACCCCTTCTGCCATTACTAACTGGGTATAGTGCAGAAGTTGCAGTTGGCTGCTCAGGCAGCTTCTCAGTCAAATGAAGCCATTTAAGCGGTGACAAATCACTGCAGAAACTCACAAGAAGTACTGCTTAAGTCCACAGTGTAAAAGCTAAGTATGAGCTGCACACACATAACATTCTGTGTAAAACATCCATGGGACAACTGTGAAGTTTCACAAGGTAGTTTTCCTGTATAAGCAAAAGGACAACAAAATAGGTAGCCTTGTACCTTAAGGCAATACAACCAATGCAGATTACTGATTTTGCTTCCTGAACTTTCACACAGAAATATTTGGTAAAGTGCATGATGAATCATTTCATTACAGTTTGGGGATGTATCAGAGGCAGGAAAATAACAAACTCTTCTAGTTCTTTTGTCAGGGGAATTCTAAAGTCTTGTTCAGCAACTTCCCATCTAGTTGCTTAAAGTTATCCAGATTCTAATGGATTTTAGCATCTTTTTCATTGGCAAGAGCAGATGAAAATTAAGTGTACAAGATGAAAGTGCCTTTTGAAATGGAAAATTAACAACCAAAGTGCACTTTGAGTAGAGTGTATATAGTTTACCTATGGCCATCAAACTTCATATGAAAATGAAACGATGAGCTTGACAAAAGTTTTATTTGTTCTCTTTTATTTCTGAAAGACCTGTGGGATCTATGCTGCTTGACATACCCATAAATTACCTGGAAAACTATGTAAGACAGATCACAGTTACTGGAGATACTCAAAATTATAGCTGATAGTGGAGAATCCTAGAATCATCCTGAAATACTGAATGACTGCATAGTAAAACTATAGATAAATTTCATTATTGACAAATGAGAGCTAATATGTAGAAGAAAAATAACCCCAACTGTACATGTATATTTAGTATGTCTTTACTAGCTATTACTACTCAGAAAAAAAGATAGAGTGGAATTTGGAGACAGTCTCTGAAAGCAGTAATCAACATTCAACAGCGGTGAAAAAAAAGGAGAAAAAGGAAGAAATTATTGGGAAAACTGTACTGATATTGTATTTCTATAATCCACAGCATGTCCAAATCTTTAATAGTGAGTGGTACTCTGTTCGTTCCACCTGAAAACAAATGGAAAAACCCAAACCAACCAATCAAACAAACAAAAAGAACAGAACTGGAAAACATAGAAAAAGCGCGATCAGTGTGAAAACTTTCATATGAGAAAAACCTCAAACATACTGAGACTTTTAACTGAAGAAAAGGGATGATTAGTGGGAACGAGATACGAGTCTATAAAGTCAATGGTAGCATAAAACAGGGGAAAAGGACTATTCATAGAAACTTCAGAGTGGCCATATTGGTTCATACTCAGGTCACTTCAGTCCAGTGTCCTATCTGACAGGACTGGAAAGCTCAGGCATGTTGTAAAGAGAATAAGAATGGGATAAAACATGTGCATCTCCTAAGTCTCAGTCTACGACAATTTCTTGTTTGGTTACTGTCTAGGTATTCAGTATTTCCATGGATTTCTATATTCACTAGATTTCGTTCCAGTCTTCCTTTAATTCCACATAAACTTTTAGCACCCCCAAAATTTAGGAACAAAGGATTTCACAGTTTAACTTCAGTAATTTTAAATCTCTCTTTATTTATTTGGAACCAGTGATTCTATGATTCTATGATGCCTCCCTTTCTTGTATTAAAAAACACAGTGAACACTCAATCCCTACATAACCCTGCCATGCTATTCATGTTTGTCAGACCTCTATCACAGCTTGATCAGGCATCTGTTTTCCAGGTTGAAGAATCTTATTTGGTTGACCTCACAACAGAAGCAACTCCATACCTCTGATCATCCTTGGTGCCCTTCTCTGAGCCTTTTTTAATTCCCCATATCCTCCATAAGATAAAGGATCAGGAGTGCATGTAGTGGTCAAGTTGGTTCACATATTTATGCAGCAATGTATTAATATTCTTTGGTTTGTTTTTTATGTCTTTCCTAATAATTTTAACATTCAGCTTGGGTTTTTGACTTCTGCTGATCACTCATATTTTCACTGAACCATCTATCATATCTTGAAGAGCTGGCTTCTCTGCAATAACAGTCATTTCAGAGCCCATCATTTTAAATGTGAAGCTAGGACTATATTTTTTCCCCTCTGCAGCAGTTTACATTACTTCAAATTGAATTTCAACTGCCAGTTTATTGCCCCATCTCACAAGGTCCTTCTACAGTTCTTCAGCTGTGGTTCTGATTTTTACTACTCTAAATAAGTCAGTATCATTGGTAAAGTTTGTCACCGTGCTATGAATTCCCTTTTCCAGATCATTTTCAGGTGTATCAAATAGGATATAAGAAACTCCTTGCAGGACAAGAATTGAGGTGTATCACTAAAATTAATGCTACAGAAGCATAGCACAAACAAAATATAGTCATTTTCATGTATAATTAAATTGTGCAGCTAATTGTAGCATGTACTGATGAGGCTCAAAGGCTTCAAGACTAAGATAAGATTCAGGAAGGCTACCTCTGTATCCTATTAAGCACAATGCCTTGACTGCAAACTAAGAACCAAAAAACTGCAAAATGTTTTCAGAAACTAGAGAGTACCAAGCGAAGGACTATTTAACATTTGCAGTGTTTCTTATACACTTTCTCTAAGCATCAGATACTGGCCACTGTTGGAGACAATATACTGTGCCCATCTGTAAATAGATCAGACATACACATCTTATCCAGTACGCCCATTTTTCCATTCTTTGATTAGATGTATATTTCAGGTTATTATTAATGCTTTAAAAATATGCTGTATTTTTACATTTTCAAGAAGATACTGGATTCTGAAATGTGCTACTAATGAAAAATAATAAAATCTAAATATTATTCAAATAATAAACAACTGGCCCTAAAAACTCCATGGATGAATATCCTCTTTAAATCTGTTAAACATTTTTGAATGAGTTCTTCCTTTTATTTTTATTATTCCTGTTTGAACTAATTCCAAAATGTATACCTGTCCAGTGACAAAAAAAGAAGGTATGTTGATCTTTCAGGAAGCAGAACAGCATAATGGTGTGTTTTGTTCTAATGATAGAAGGTTTTGATTATCAGAGCAATTGGCTGGAATTTGAAGAAGACATTATTTCACGGCAGTTACATCCCTTAAGTTTTTTAAAAATAAAATGTCTTATTTGGACATCAGAAACTGTTTCCTGTAATGGCATTGCAACCAAAGACATTATATTTGTTAGCAAAATATCTACTCCCAATTATTCAAATATGCAGTCCATGACTAAAGCTCTCTTCCAGACACACATTCCTCTGTTCATATATATGAGCCATGATAAATATTGTCTGAATTCATTAATTTAATACGATTGTAACAAATTTGGCATCCATGAAGCAAGATTTACATATCAAGAAATAAAATGTATTGCTTACACTGTAAACACTGGGAATTGGCACATTATAATTGATAGATGCATTATTTTTTATTTTTATTCTCCCCCACCATCCTGATCTAATAAATAGTATTAGTTGTAGGCATGAAATGTAGGCATAAACTACAATTGTTTAGTCAAGTGTCAAAATCTGTTTGTTGGGGGTTCACTTTTGGCAGGCACATAGAACTAATAAGTAGCTGAAGTGTGTCACCGAGCATGTGGGCAACTTATGTGTTCCCTGTTAATTTTGTAAAGTCTCCAGATGTCATGGCTGTTAATATAAATAATGTGGGTGAAAGCTGTTCCTGTTTTCTCAAACACTGGGAAAGATTAAGCTTCTGAACTACAGGAAAAACTCTTATCCTAGGTCTTAGCTGTCACTCCAAAATATGATTTACTATCATCAAAAAAGTAAAAACTTTTTTATAATGTATGTATCACATCTGTAGAAGCTTTCTGTTTCGGAAACTGAAATTCTTATGTTTCTTTGATTCTAGGCTGCAAAACATCTGACAAAGGTATATGTAGGAAATCTAGATGAGGTGTATCTAGTACAGCTAGGTCAGAACAGCACATAATGTCCTGATTCAATGTACTGAACTTCACTTTTTCTGACTTGTATAACTGAGCTTTTAAAACCTGTCTTTTCATGCATTTAATATAGAACCATTGGGAGCTGATTATGACTTATTGTGAATAAATTATCAACTATATTTAAAACGATGACTAAAAGATGAATGATGTAAACAAAGTTGACAAAGATGAAACTCGGAGAATTACAAAAGCAGGAATACTGTTGCTAGTATTTGAGGAAACTGTAGGCTATAATGATGAAATATTCTAAATGGCTCAGATTCAAAATCCAAATATTTTTCCCTGCAGAAGCACAATTCACAATTATCTGTTGATTTTGCAGTATTCAATAATAACACTGGGGACATCTTGTGCAGTATTTTTAAGGTGAAACCAAGTAAACCTAAAATGTTTTATCCAAATTAATTTTAAACATAATGGATGACACTTTCCTCTTACTATCTTTTAATGTTATCTTTGTCCAAATGAGATTCTGTAGTTACAACAAGATATAAAAAATACTGTAAATTGAGATGCATATTTTAATTTGTTAGCATGTAAGACTGTGAAGTGTAGGAAAAACAAATAATGTCGTATGTGAAAGAATGGGGGTGATGATAAAAAATGTTATAAGACCATTAATATGAGCAATCCTCTACTTGTCAAAAATACAGTAAAAATAAATAATATCTATTCTTATTTTTAGGAAGGGAACAGCATAGAATGCTGCTGTTAGGAAATGGTTCTACAACATAGGAACAATATAGAATTCTTCCTTTTTATTTCTTTAAAGCTGCAACAGACAATAGGTTGTTATGATAACAATCACTGGCTATTTTCTCATTTTCTTGAAAAAAAATAGTAGCTCTTTGAGTAGTTTTATGTATAAGATGCTTTCTGACATGAAGTTACAGTGTAGCTACACTGATAATTTATCTACATATATTTTTTTACAAAAATCTTCACAGACACAGGAAAACACTTGAAGAAAGGAAAAGTACCTAAAGTAGGCAGACATAAATATAAAACATACGTTCATTGGCCCTCAGTTCTGCCCGATGAGTGGGCTGCATGGGAGTATGATTTCCTGTGATCCCAAGTTTTCCTGACAGTGCTGTAAATAGCAAGAGCATTGTATCTGTCTTCAGCAAGCCCCAGGAATCAGGCATAGCATACAGGTAGGCAGGCTATTCCTCTCCACTATTGCACAGCATGTAGTGATTTGATATAGCTGAAGGTCAACACTATAAATGAGACATCCTAGCAACTGGTAAGTGGTTTCCACACTGACTGCTTGCTAAAACAACTGCTAGACTACGTTGATTTAATAAGCAGTTTGCTTTTGAATTCAGCAATCATTCTTTCTAATCTATTTTAATATATTCAGGTGTTGCTAGTTTTAAAGAGAGATGGAATTTCAGTAATATTCATGGTAGGAATAAAGATCAGTTAATCATTTTTATCAGATCTCCCTTTTAAAGGTTTTCCTTAAGAGCGCCTTAAGAGAAAAAAAAGGGGGGAAATTATGGCCATGAAAAGAAATTGAACAAGGTCTATAGGGTCCATAAATTCAGGAAGAACTTAATGTTCTTTTTTCAAGCATACGAATCAGAAATTTATGTTCAATAAAAGCATTAGGGGGAAAAAACTTCTTTAAGAACATTGAACCTTTTCTTGAGGTTCATGGTGAACACTGAAAAATTAGATAGCTTCCAGCTCCTGCTTGGCCCAGTCTCAAACATGGTCAACGACCAATGTATGACACAAGGAAGACTGCAGGCATTTCTTTATACAAAGTAACTTGTAAACTGATTGCATCATTCTCACATAAAAGATACACCAATTATATATATATATTTATACTTGGATAAAATTATTGTGTGTATGACTTATGTACATTTATACAATTTCATATAAAATGCATTCTTATGTGTAGATACAAGTATACATTAAAAATGACAGTTATGTAGGTCTTTAGAAAATTCCTACATTCAAATCCCATTTCAACTACAGACAGAAATTTAGAATAGACTAAAGATAAGCAAAGCAAGTTGATTAAACATCTATGAAATAGCTCTGATGTCCTGTTAAACATCAACAAATTGGTAAAACAGACCAAGCCACAGAAAGGCTAAAAAAAAAAAAAACAAACCACCCAACTGCCTAAAAAAGCAAACTAAAAAGCAGATAAGTAATAGCCTAAAAATTTATAAACTAATTTTGTAAAGACAATAAATCATTTAACACATGAGACTGGGCAGTAAATAATGTAGGTTTAACATCTTCATGTGTGTGTGTGCAGTTGCATATACACACACAAATTACGTATATACTAACCCACATTTAAACAACTCACATAGACCATAACAGAAATTTCTGAAGAGAAATAACAATCTCAGTTATGCACTGTTCACATTAAATTAAGTGGGACAAAACACTTACTAGTCTAGTTTGAAACGGCATCAGAATGAAGGATCATGAATTACTAGTTGTTTTACAAAGGCAAGGACTCTAGAACACAGTATGACATTAAAACCTAAACCACTGCTTTCTTAGGATATTGTGCCTAATCCAGTGATCCAGTGATAAAACAAATGAGGTCTAAAGTCTTTGCTCCTTCACTGTGTAGCTAATTATCACCTCACCTCTGTAATTTAAAAGTTGAATGTCCAGCATGGGAGACGCTCATCTAGATGGTGATTGATGTTAAGTCTCTAAGACAGAAAAGATGTGTTGCCATGCAGTGGTATCTCCCTAGCTATAGACAGACTGTAAAATGATTTGCAGTAACAATGACTTTTTTATAATAATGATTAGATTAGGTAGAATTATTTTCCTCTAAACTGCTGAAAGATCAACATGCTGCAGGTCCAAGAGGTAAACCTGCAATTAACCTATTACCCATTTCTTACCAAGCTTATCTAAAAGATAAGATTAAAACCAGAGTACTGATTAACAGACTGTTGGAGTCAAATGATGGCACATGGACTGGATCTCCCGATGTTTTCTAAAACACATTATGTGCAGAAAAGGGAATAAAATCTAAATTAATGCAAATTCAACAGTGAAACAACCGGGTCAGCAATGTAGGTCCCACAGATTTGAGCACCAGGACTGCCACTTTCACAATTAGCGGTGTTTCTTATCGGTCTGAAAACTACAGGGTGCTTTTCATGTAACCTAATTTAGGACATCTGCATCTGAGCTAACCACTTAAAGTTCCCTTTATAGACAGCAGGGAAAATGGGCACTTCTGGGCTGACATTAAATTTTATTTTATTTTAGATGTTTAAGAAGAGATAAACGATTAAAAATGTCTATTTGTTTCAACTGACTATACTGGCAACATAGTGCGACTAACTCAAATGTAGAGGGCTTCTCCAATGTCTAAATTTGATTGAGTGAATCTTAGCCCACGTGTTTGCAATTACATGCTAATAAGTTGAGAAGTTAGTGAAATATTGCTTCTAAAAAGCCTGGAGAGAAAAATAAAGCAACAAAAGATTGTGTAATGAACTGCATTGCAGCATCCAAGGTCGTGAACTTTAACATATCTGTGTATAGGAAGCAGTTGGACCTGGGGGTAAATAAATCTGGACTCAGCGATGCATTAGCTCTTACTATCCCAAGTAAGCTCGTTCAGGATTAGGAGTCTCTGTCTGGAATAGCATTAAGAAATACAGACATGTCTTTTGACCAACACTATCCTTTTATTGACTGTTAACCAGTAGTTAAGCTGCCACTTTTCCACTAGGCAAGCTCAGTGGGATCACAGGGAGAAACATTATCTTCACTGAGACCGATGCTTGCAACAGACATTTAGTCTGAGCCGTCTGGGCTTCCTCTTGAGTTTCTATATTGTGCATGCCTGCAGAATTGCTCCACTCAGAAATGAGAAAGCAGAACATGCTCTGCATTTATTAGCTGACAGCTCTTCATGGCAAAAGAAATAAGGAACAATATCCCTTCTCTGTCTCCTCCATTCATAAAACAAGTAAAGACCACAGGAACTGTATGTTGTTACTGGCTTCGGGAAACCTCATAGTTAAGGTACTGAAGAAATGTGAAGAAATGTCTGTTTTACCTATATACATCACAAAAGCGCATACACATCCTAGTATATGTGCACAGCGTGTGATGAAACTTTGTCTAACTATGCATGCCAAGGTGCAGTAAATGAAAGGGAACAGGTCTAAATAGGTTTGCTGTGCTCATAGACCTACTCAGTTCTTGTTTAGTTATTTGAAAATTATTTGTGCACACGAATTTTTCAACTGGGAAGATACCTCTTTTGACTTAAAATAGCCTTCAGAATAAAGCATTTTCCTTACAAAATTTTTTTTTTTTTAAATTACCCAAAGGCAATGGATAACGTGTATTATAGAGGACTTTGGGTCTAAGGAACCTGAAGGTGCAAAAGTCCATGGGACCTGATGAGATGCATGCATGGGTCCTGAGAGAACTGGAAGAGAGAACTGGCAGATGAAGTGGCATTATTTTTGAGAAGTTGTGGCAGCCCAGTGAAGTTCTCGCTGACTAGAAAAGGGGAAATATAATGCTCATTTTTCAAGAGAGAAAAAAGGAATATCCAGGGAACTATGTGCCAGTTAGTCTCACCTCTGGCTTGGCAAGTTCATAGTCCTGAATGTGAATTGGGGCAATCCAAGCACAGATACAGGCTGAGTAGAGAATGGATTGAGAGCAGCCCTGAGAAGGATGGGAGATCAGCATGACCTGGCAGTGTGTACTCACAGCCCAGAAAGCCAACTGTGAGCTGTGTTGCATCAAAAGAAGCATGAGCAGCAGGACAAAGGAGGTGATCCTGCCCCTCTGCTTCTCTGAGACCCCACCTGGAGTACTTCCTTCAGCTCTGGGGTCCCCAGAACAACAGGAACATTAACCTGTTGGAGCGAGTCCAGGGGAGGTCACAAAGATGATCAGAGGGCAGGAGCACTCCTCCTGTGAACAGACAGAGAGTTGTGCTTACTCAACTTGGGGAAGAGAAGGCTCTGTGGAGAACTTAGAGCAGCTTCCATTACCTAAAGGGGACTACAAGATAGATGGAGAGGCACTTTTCACAAGGACATGCAGTGATAGGACAAGGGGGAACGGCTTTAAACTGAAAGAGGGTAGATTTAGATTAGGTATCAGGAAGAAATTCTACACTACAAAATTAATGAGACATTGGCACAGGTTGCCCAGAGAAGCTGTGGCTGTGCCATCCCTGGCAGTGTTCAAGGCCAGGCTGGACAGGGCTTTGAGCAACATGATCTAGTGGAATGTGCCCCTGCCCATGGCAGGGGGGTTGGAACTGGGTGATCTTTAAGGTCCCTTCCAACCCTGAACATTCTACAATTCTGTAATTATGTGAAGTAAAACATATTCAGCATTTATAGAATAGAATCATAGAATCATAGAATAGTTAGGGTTGGAAAGGACCTTAAGATCATCTAGTTCCAACCCCCCTGCCATGGGCAGGGACACCTCACACTAAACCATGCCACCCAAGGCTTCGTCCAACCTGGCCTTGAACACCGCCAGGGATGGAACATTCACAACTTCCCTGAGCAAACCATTCCAGTGCCTCACCACCTATACAGTAAAGAACTTCTTCCTTATATCCAATCTAAACTTCCCCTGTTTAAGTTTGAACCCATTACCCCTTGTCCTGTCACTTACAGTCCCTGATGAACAGTCCTTCCCCAGCATCCCTATAGGCCCCTTCAGATACTGGAAGGCTGCTATTAGGTCCCCATGCAGCCTTCTCTACTCCAGGCTGAACAGCCCCAACTTTCTCAGCCTGTCTTCATACGGGAGGTGCTCCAGTCCCCTGATCATTCTCATGGCCCTCCTCTGGACTTGTTCCAACAGTTCCATGTCCTTTTTATGCTGAGGACACCAGAACTGCACACAATACTCCAAGTGAGGTCTCACAAGAGCAGAGTAGAGGGGCAGGATCACCTCCTTCGACCTGCTGGTCACACTCCTTTTGATGCAGCCCAGGATACGGTTGGCTTTCTGGGCTGCGAGCGCACACTGCTGGCTCATGTTCATTTTCTCATCGACCAGCACCCCCAAGTCCTTCTCTGCAAGGCTGCTCTGAATCTCTTCTCTGCCCAACCTGTAGCTGTGCTTGGGATTGCTCTGACCCAGGTGTAGGACCTTGCACTTGGCGTGGTTAAACTTCATAAGGTTGGCATCAGCCCACCTCACAAGAGTGTCAAGGTCCCTCTGGATGGCATTCCTTCCCTCCAGCATATCAACCGGACCACACAGCTTGGTGTCATCAGTGGACTTGCTGAAGGCACACTCAATCCCACTGTCCATGTCACAGTCGAAGATGTAGAACAAGACTGGTCCCAGCACCGATCCCTGAGGGACACCACTCGTTTCTCCAGACCTTGTTAAATCTGATTAAAGGAGATTATGAATAATGGTAAGTTAAAATATCTAAGGCCTCTACCAGTCTCTGGGTTTATTAAAACTCATCCAACTCCATATTGCTTTCATTTCTTTGCTGTTTATGCTGTTGTACAGTGTTACCACATCCTACTGAGTTAGCAGCAGCCTGCAGTCATATAATAATGAGCTAGGGGCTATCTTTTTTCACAGTGAGTTGATTTTAAATTAATTTAAACTTACTCCATGATTTTTGGTTCACCTCCACTGACGGTCTCATTATTGAATAAAACAGCACCAGGGAATGACTTGAATTGTGCTGACCAGCAATTTAGACATCATGTAGAACATGGGTACAATAATCATGATCAGTAAAGAATACGAAAATTTAAGGAAGTTTAATGATACAGTGTACAGTACTGTATAACATGAAATAAACTACCAAATTCTTAAAAATGAAATAGAAATCTATGTTGAAGTCGAAAAATGATTTTATACACATAGCAAACAGTTGTCATTGCTATATGATATCTAATTTGGATAAGCTAACAGGAGTATGGAATAATGCATTAATTTTTTTTCATCTCCAGGTACATATATATATCAAGCAACCACAGAATAACAGCTAGAAAAGTTGATAATGCTTATTTGAGACAACAGTATTGCAAAGGATCTGCTGCATTTGTTTGAAGTATTCTGGCTTGCTACAGAAAGATGTTTATGACAGCAACATGAGACTGTTCCCCCTTTTGCTTGGCTTACTTTGCTACCAATGATAAACAAATCACAAGAGCAACTAAAAATATTAAAGTTCCCTTTCTCCTATATAAGATAATAAGCCACATTTGAACTTTAAAATACCATATGCACACAGCTACCCTCTGTTTTGGTAATCCCCTCCTTTGGGAGCAGCCAGCTGTTTTGGAAGAGGGCTTGTGCCTCAGGTAACAGGCTATTAGATGCAGCAGACAGCACGGTAGATTCCAGGGCTGAAGGAATGAAGAGTGATGCAGCATGATCATAGGACTCTAAGAAGGAAGACAGAATTGAGGGAAATTTAACAATAAGGGCTAACCACAGCTTAGGGTGGTGGAAGTTATTCAGGAACGGTCAGGGAAGAAGAAACACTTCAGAATAGTATCTGGTGTTGAGCTAAACCACTTAGGGTGGTTCTCACAGGTAAAGGGTTTTCAAGTTCTTAGACGTTTTCGGAGGCAGGTTCTTTTCATCTTACTCATCGAATATAATAATCTGTTAGCACATGTATATCCCAGGTGCTCCCTGAGGTCTGACTTTGGGGGATGGCTCTTGAATTCTGCAGCAAGCACACATGGTGATGGGATATACTTGTTTACAAGCTTAGAAAGTGGTTGTTTCTTTTCATTTTTATCAGATAGAAAAGAATGAAAATCTGTACAGTCATTTCAGTATTAATATTTGTCATATTTTTATATTATGTCTTTTAATATTTATAAATTCGTATTTTCAAACTTACTTCAAATTACTATGCTGGTACTGCACAGCTTGTTTTCAGTGTGGCACTACCTTTTTCACAACTGAATATGAAAAATGTTGTCTGTATTAACACTATGGGTCAGTATTTTTTCATGTATCTAAAGCCCTGTTAGCTATGGAAATCATTGTAATGGGAAGTTACAGAAACCACAGATATAAATTACTTAATAATGACAAATTCATGCCTAAGAAGCTCATCAGCGCCTGTTAAGTATCCTTTAAGTATCCTGATCCAAATGTACACTCCAGCTGTGCATGCTCCTAAACTTGAAATTACTAGAAAAGGAGATTTTTTTTTGCAAAAGAAACATTGTGTAACTGCTTTGCTTTTGATAAGCCTTTCTTAAGCTGACATCTCTGATACCAGGTATCAGACTAGATGCTGTATGATGTATTTCAGGGAGAGAAGCAGCAATGTGATTTTGACAAACAGAGATGTTGGCAATAGAAAAAAATTACCTGGTATTACATGTGAAAAGACTTGTTTTCATTGCAAATGGAATTATGAAATAATTTTTCAAAGTTTTGTTTAACATCTCTTTTCTCTGATGAGCACACCTGTCTGTTGGGTTTGAACCTATTTTATGTCCAGTAACCTAGTTTCTGAGCTGTATCTCCACTTTTAGCAGTAAATCCTGCTTTTGCGATTATATGCAGAGTGCTGATTCACTGCTGTTTTCTTAAATCAAATTATATTTAAAAGTATTACTTATGAAATACAGATTGTTATGAGAAGTCATTGTGTCCCACAGTGCAGTTTCATTATATAAAGATAACTACCTACATGTCCACCAAGATCCGAGTACATTTTGTCCATAAGCAAGTAAACAGTCCTGCTGCAACTTTTATCATAGAATCATATCATAGCATCACAGAATCATAGAATGGTTTGGGTTGGAAGGGACTTTAAAGATCACCCAGTTCCAACTGCCCTGCCACAGGCAGGGACGCCTTCCACTAGACCAGGTTGCTCAAAGCCCCATCTACCCTCCCCACCATTTTTTAGTAGAAAGTACATTCATATGACACAGCATGGAAGTGTATTATAAACCATACAGAACTGTATGAGAAACATTATTAATAAAAATTATGCCAAAAATGCAAGAAAATGGAGTAAAATAATCTGGCGTCCAAAAAAAGATTAGGTAGCATCTTGTTTGTTTTGATTCATGATGGTAAGATTAAGTATTTAATTATTAATAAATCTGCTAACCTTGTGACATTTGTGGCATTTTCCTTTATTTTTATATCCTTTATTATTTACTATTATTTCTATAGCTGCATTCCAATTTTTTACTTGTCACCAGTATAATATTTTCACAAAGGACAATCACTCGTGGATCAAATAAGCAAACAAAGCCCTCTTGGAACATCTCAAGACTGCATGACCATTCTGACTTCACAGGAATTATTTTGTACATGTAAGAGTTCTGCCTTGAGCAAAATGGCCGAGGAAAGCACAATGCTATGTTTAGGACATCTGCAGAAACTGAAATGCTTCTAAGTTTTGTCATTCCTATCCTTCTAAACCGTTATTTACTTGAATCTTCTTGAATTTCTGAGCCATTATTTACTTGAATCTTCTGTTTCTCAGGTCCAGAATGTCAACCTTTTCTTTCCACTTGAGCAAATGCCTAACTTAAGAACAGCAACTGGAGCAGCTTCTCTGGGAAACAGCCCTACTGAAGGGAAACCTGGGCTTGTGCCATTTAGCATTAGACGCTTCATTTAGGTGCCTAAACTCCAATATATTTTTTTTCTTGTCTTTTGGTAGCCACGTTCCAAGTCTGAATCACCCTGTCAGGACTCCTTTGTGTTTTCACTGACACCAGAGGCAATGCAAGGAAACAGGCAAGTAATTTAGCTATCACCAAATGTAGGTATCTAAAGTTAGGCATTGCATGTGCTCCCCAGTTGACTGAATTATACCACACCAGAGATGATGTTACATAAATGGTATTTTCTTTACATTTCATTCCATGAGACTGAGAAACTGAAGACTAATAAATAGTCTCATTAATAAAAAGACTGAAGTATAAATTATTTGGTTTGACACATACAAAAGGGATGTATATACATAAAATCATTACATTTCATAAAGAAGAAAAACTGGATTTATTTTTAAAGTAAGTCCATTTTGGTTTATCTGCATTATTAGGGGAATTATTTAAAAATGAATGAGAGATGAATGTGAAAGATAACACATACACTTAAAATGTAATTTTTAATTTAATTTTATATAGCACATTAAAGCAGCAAGACAATCTACAGTCACTTTGAAACTGATAATCTCAGTCACGCTCATCGTTTGCTTTTGAATTATCAAGAATCTTACCCTTTTCCAACTGCAGTGTGTTGCAGCAGCTTTATTTAATCATAGAGCCTTGAAGCAGCTCCCTTCTGCCAGTCCTTGCAGCCGCATTGCTGCTTTCAGTTCCCCACGTAACAGACAAGTGTATTTCAGCTTGTAGAAACTGCATGAAGGCAACACAGAAGGCAGAAACAATTCTTTCAAAAGGCCTAGCAGAACATAAAGTATACAGCTACAGATGTAGATACAGATATTTATTCCGGTGTTGATTCTCGTAAAATATATTTGCAAATCTATCCCTAGCAACTATTGAGCATAAAAGGGAGAGAAGAAAAGGCAACCTCTGAAATAGTATTCTGCAATTAAATTGGTGTCTGTAAAACAGGAGGTCATGCTAAAAAAATAAATAAATACCTAATTACCACTAATCCACCTACTGAGACAGTGACTCCTCTCAGAGACTACTGTGTCTTTTCATATTGAACTCTCAACTCTGGAGCAAAGAACAGAGAGAGAAAAAAAGGACAGGAAGAGCCTCAATTTTGTTTGATTTTTGAATTTCCCTCTGGAGATACCTATCTATCTCCCTTGACAAGATCACAGGTTTAGGGCATCACTTGGCTTCTTTCAAAGGCATAAACAGAACGTTTAGGATTCAAGGAGACCCATGTAAGCTATGGTAGACTGTAAAAGGGAGTATGCACATTTTTGTGCCTACATTCATTCATAAGTTAAGAATTCTTATATTTACATTTACTATGCTAAATAGAAAATTTGGGTAAGATCCTGATTTGGTTTAAATTGCTGTAGCTCTGTTATAAGCTTCAGGCATAAAAGCCTTTAGATATAAGCTTTATATCTGTGCTTTAGGTTCAAAAACCACTTATAGTTGCTACATGTCAACAATTAGTTTCATTTGCAATTCGAAAGAACTGTTTAACAGGAAAACAAAAAGTCCTAAAACTACACGTATGATAGAGAAGTGCCATAGATCTAATTCCCCACAGTCTAAAATACATTATTGTCATTTACATAAATTAAAAATGAACATTAAGTGGCTGAAAATGCCAGCAGTCTGAACTGGTAAACTTGTATACCCAAGTTACAAAAGCCTCCAGTGACTGCTTACAGTGTAGGACAGCACAGTATAAGGCATGTAACAAGAGCACAACTCCTGACAATGTCATTATTATCTTTTAAATGATCACCCTATGCATGGTTTACTAGGCAACATTAATTAAATTGTTGATTTACAGAAAAATGAAGGGTTTTCATGGGCATTTTGGACTAAGCAGTAATACCACAAATGGTGAGGTTTTATATATATATTTACTTTTCAAATGGCATTTTGTATTGCATTGTTACTGTACTAGAGTACCTGAAAAAAGAAAAAGCCAAAGTTTTCTAGAATAATACCTCAGTGTACTTCTCTTTTTGAATGAGCATTATGTTTTCAAATGCATTTGAAAACATAATCTATGTAACCTGAACTTACCCAGAATTACCTCATCCTCAACTAGGATGGTTATACATGAAAACACGACAGTATCTTCTGCTTAATTTATACTTTTTTAGAGTAGATGGAAATTCTGTGACTGGATTCAAGGGGAAAAAAAAACCCCAACAAACCAGACATAAGAAAAATCCCTTTTAAATGTGCTTTAGCCACAATGTCTTAAAATTCAACCTGTAATTTTTGCTTTTTGATGACAAGCAAATGGTCAGCACCTTTTTGAAAAGGATGACCCCCAATGATATTGAAAGGCATGTCATCAATAAGCACCAGTCTCTTAGTAGATGACCCCAAGCTAGCTTTCAACCAGCTGACTGAGATATTTGCTGTGAAGCAGCAGCAAAACCCATCTAAGGCACCAAGGAAATACTCCTGGTTTTACAGCTGACACGGAGCTCTACACTGCCATAGGTACCACTCATGCCACTAGAAGAGTTACTGAGATGCGATGAAGTCATGCAGTAACTGCTATGTGGACACAGTCAAAATGGGTCACACAGAATTAATGTTGCACTGCGATGGTGAAAAGACAAACTTACAGAGAACTGAACAAGAGACAGAAAATATGAGGGAACAACACGGTTAAAACTCATCAAGCAGATGCCACAGCACGCTAACTTTCATTATGCTAAAGATGATTATTAATGATCTGGCAGGCCAAGCAAGCAATGGGGTAGCAAAATATGAAGATGACAGGAAATTATTTATATTAATCAGAACATGTAAAGCAGGGATTTTGGAGATACTCAGTGAAGTTAATCACCTCCTAACTGTTTGTGTGTGCCAGGTCTGGAATCAACCTAAATTTTTAGCATTTTCAGGCTGCATTTTTGCACATACAGAAAATCAAAACACAAACTGAGAGGAAAACATTGGGAAATTAAAAAAAAAGTGTAAAACTTTAAAATTATTGGCTTACACACACAAAGTAATTCTGGGTGGGTGAAAAGCTGGTGATTTTGGTATCACATAAGGATAAATTACGAGTTCAACTGTCTACATTAGCAAGCTGAAAATACTGTAGCTTCCTGTAAATTTGTATAGTAACTATCACATCAGTTTGTGTTCCATATTGAAATTTTCAGGCATTTCAACAATAAACTAAGAATTGCTACCATCATATATTATACAGTCTTCATGTGTTTCTATTTTTTCTAAAATTATGAGTAGCAAGATAAAAATGGGCATGGTTTGATCTAAGTACTCCTTCTTATGCATGTGATTATTTTGCCTGCCCTGCTGCATCCACCCGCTTTCCCCAGTGTTGCACTTAAGACATGCTAAATATGCTTAATTTGTGTTAACAGTCAGTGACAGAACTTGTCATGCATGACAGTCAACATTTACCTATGTCATTGCCATAGAAGGGTCCTACCAACTGCTGTGCGATGTCTAGTGAAAGAGCCTTAATCTTTACTCCTCTCATAACAGAAACTACTATGAAGACAGCGACCACAGCAAGGGAAGGGCAACATTAGTTGCATTCTATATTGAAGGGTGATACCGGTTTAATTTTATATGAAAGGGTTGAATAACATCATACAAATTAAACCATCTAATAACTTCCTTGCTATTGTAAGAAGCTTGTAGAAAAGTGCCACCAAGGAAACTGCGACTTGTCACACAAGATGATGCCTCCACACATGCAAGAAGTTCTTCCCTGTGAGGGTGGTGAGACACTGGCAGCACAGGTTGCCCAGAGAAGCTGTGGCTGCCCCATCCCTGCCAGTGCGCAAGGCCAGGTTGGAAGGGGCTTGGAGCAACCTGGTCTAGCGGAAGGTGTCCCTGCCCGTGGCACGAGGTTGGAACTGGATGAGTTTTGAGTCCCTCCAACCCAAACCATTCCGTGCTTCTATGAGGTTCCACACGCGGGAGCCAAGGGCCATCAGCCTGGCGCAGCCCACAGCGTGAAGCCTTCTCCCCGCACACACGACGGCTGCAGGCGGCTCCACACGCTGGGTGGAAGAGCCGCCAAACGAGGCGCAGCCGCAGGGCGAGGCCGCGTGCCCGCACACGCACGACGGGGCTTTGCTCGGGCCCCCGCAGTGACACGCACGGCCCCGCTCTCGCCGCGGCCCCCGCCCCCCTTCCCGAGCCCTCCCGCCGCCAACGCGACGTCTCGTCCTGCCGCGCGCGCGCTCCCCCTCCCTCACGCCCGCGGCGGCGCGCGGCCTGGCGCATGCTCGGGCGGCGGGGCGGCGCGTGCGCGCGGGGCGGCGGTCTGCAGTGCGGGGCGGGCGGGCGGCGCGCGGGGCGGAGCGGGGGCGCGCGCGGCGGCGGTGCGAGGCGCGGCGGGAGGTGCGGCGGCGCGAGCGGCTGGCGGGCGCGCAGCGAGGCGCCGTCCCTCCGGCCCCAGCACCCCGGCGGGACCCAGCGGCCCAGCGCCCTCCTCCGCACCGCGGACAGCTCTCGGCGCCCTCTGTAAGTGCGCCAGGGGGTCAGGCTGGGGGGGGGGGGGGGGGTGTCCGCGCTCCGCACCCGCCCGCCGGGCTTCGGGGCGTGCGGGAAGCTTCTCCGGGGCGCCGGCAGCGGGGCTGCCCGCCGGGCGCAGAGGTTGGAGCCGGGGACGCGCTGCCTCGGGCTGCCCCGCGCGGTATCCTCCTTCCCGGCAGGACAGCGGGGGCGGGGGCTGCCGGGGTCGGCGCGGCCGCTCCCCATCGCTCGGGGGTCCTCCGCCCGGGGAGCAGGGAAGTGGATACGCGCGAGCGGTCCTCGCCGCGGCGGGCGCGGGGGTGTCGCCTCACGGGCGGGATGCGGGGCAGTCGCGCCCGAGGCGATTTGCCGTCAGCTGTTGCGAGATAGGAGACCGAGCCCCGCATCGATCCGGATATCGATACCGGCAGCATCAAACGGAAGCATCGATCTCTCGCTTCACGGTTTGCGCCTGGAAATTGTTTCGGGGAAAGTGGAAGTCTTTGGCGTTGTTGTGCGTTTGGAAAGAGCCAGTAAGGAAAAAGATCATAAACCCTAAAGACCGTGCGAAAGCGAAGAGCAGGAGCAGTCCTCGCAAGGTCATCACACCCGCGGGGAAGGCAGGGGTGCTCCCGGCCCTTGTGGCCGCCCTGTCGCCGTTGTTGCTGCCCGTCACAGCGGCTTTATTTCGTTATTTCGTTTTATTCGGCACGCGGGGCGGGCGCAGGGCGAGCCCCGGGCGCGGCGGGAGGGGCGGGCGCGGAGGTGCCGCGCTGCTACCGCGCTCTCGGGCACTGCTCGGAGCGAAATGGAGGTGGGAGGAGGTGACACAGGCTGGTGTGCGGTCCCAGCCGTCATCTCCCACACGAAGGCTTGGGGAGGAGAAGGAGACGACGGGAGAGAGAATTCCATATCCAGAGATCAAAACAAAAGGAGGAACGGAGCAGGTTGAGGCAGATCGTGAGCCGCCGTGGGGAAAAGTGAGGCGTTTTCCGCGCTGAACCACGCGGAGAGGAGTGGCGGGGCTCCGCGAAGTGCGCGGCCGCGGAGGGCCGGACTGAAGGTGTGGGGAGGGTCAGCCCGGCCGGCACAACTTTGCGCGCAAGCCCCGCTTGGAGACGAGTTGTACGCGCGGGGTGATGTGCCGTGTGTGAGGGTCGAGGAGGAGGAGGCATGCCTGCCTGCGGGCCGGCACTACGGCGTCCTCCTCTCCCTGCTTCTCCTCAGCCTCGGGAAGGGCTTTAGCCCCCTGGCCCCGCTGGGAAGGCCCGGGTCACGGCAGTGCGGTGCCGGGGCCGCTCCCCTAGCCCACGGGGATGCCGCACCGGGACATGGGGCTCTGCTCTGGGCGGGATTCTTGCCGCCGACTCTGGCGGGGCCGCTGGAAGTGCCCCAACAGCGCTGCCTTGCGCCCTGCAGCTCGGGTCCCTCCTACCCCGGTGGAAAGGTCCACCGCCGTCACCCCGGGATGCCCCGTGCTTCCCCAGAGTTCTCCGTTCTCTCCCCACTGCTGCCACCGGAGACCACCCCCTGGACGGGCAGTCCCATCCCTGCATGAAGCCACTTGCAAGGTCACCCCACAGCCCCTCTTCTGCATGTTGTCCCCAGCCCCACTGAGCTCTTCATCTCCTGGGGTGTTGTGTGTGTCCATACTCCCGCAGCGCTCCCCAGCCTTGCCCCAGCCTGGGTTGGCAGCTTCGGCCTCCTACGTGGGGAGGAACGGTTGGAGAATGGGGAGGGGGAAGGGGGAAGGAGCCTGATCTTATGCAACTGCAGCCCCCCCGCGGTCCCTGGAGGATCCCGTTCAGGAGTTTTTGGGAGGTGGAACGGGGCTCTCTGCCTTTCCAGGGCGAAGGGGGGAGCCCGAGCTCGGCTCTGCGGGGAAATTGCGCTCCCAAATCCTGCATCGCCCGAAACGGTGCAGCGAGGCCGGGGGGTGAGGGTGAGGAGGCGGCGGCGATCACCTCCACCGGCAGGCTTTTCGGCTGAAAAAGCGTGCAGATAACAGGGTAATTAAAAAACCTGCCCTTTCATTAAAACTGAAATGTGATTACTTATACATACGAACCTCAGCCAATTAGCAAAAGGCCAAATGTAAGAATAAATTCCATGTTCTTGCAAAGGAGATGATAATGTAACAGATACAGGTGCTTCTCCCAACAATTCTGCTGGCAAAATATTTTTAGCAATATTTTGTAGTGACCGTTTCTGTGGATAGGTATTGTCTTCCTTCATATATGAGAAAGTTCGTCTCTCAGAGGTACCACCACCTCTTTATGAAGAAGAAAAAGAGGCATGTATTTACTAACCGGGATACGATAAGGAACAGATTCCTCACTTTCAAGTAAAACTTTCAAGTGTGCTCAGCCTTTGTAAAATACATATTCACTGGCCCTTTCAGAAGACATGCTTACTAGTAGTTGTTTCTGTGACACATTTTCAGACTCATTAGTTTTCACTACTACCCTTTTTCTTCACAGAATGCCTTTTTCAAAACAGAACAATGTTTATTTAAGACCACTGGTTTACTTGAAGGGTCTTCTGTGTTCAGTGTGTTCTTCAGTGTTGGAGCAGCACTATGCATTTTGTGGACTGTGATCAATTTTAATTAATTACATTTCACTTCTCCATTCAAAGAAAACATAAAGTAGTGTGGACTAATGCTGCTGTCAAGGAAAAATAAGGAAATACATTCTTGATCCTTGTTATATACCTGCCATTTAATTAAGGACTGAATCCTTATCTTCTTGCTCAGCCACAAACCTCTCTGGTATAGAACTGCAATATTTAATCAGTTTTTTAGGTCGCCCTGTCTTCTTGCCCTGTACAAATGCATACCCATACAAAGAATTGCGCCAGTGATTTTTCACCATGCTTCATGTTCTGGAGCATCCAGTTATTGACAGCACAATAGCTGTTTCATCGAGCGACATCTTCTTCAGACTCTCGTGGCATTACATAACCTCACAACTGCAGAGCAGTGCAAGGGATGTCCCCACTGCTGTTGGTTCCATTGTACAAGTCCCGCTCTGCACTCCCCTGATGTAATACACCGACAGAGTCATAGCTTATACCATGCCACAGTTCCAACTAGAAGAAAAATTAAGCCCTGGCCAGAATAGTAAGGTAAAGTCCAGGTGGGATGTGATGGGTAGGACAGGGCAGAGCAAAACAGAGCACAGCTGAGGATTGCTGGTTCAGCCTGCAGGAATCAGGCTGGCTGCGTGGGTTAGAAGCGATGCAATGAAGCTGGCATTGGATCTGTTTGGGAAAGCACTGCGTGTGTCCCAGGGTGCGACACCCTGCTGACTGCAGCATAGCTGGGCTGCACCGGGGATCCCTATGCTCCTTCCAGCACCATCTTGCTCAAGGGCTCAGGGAATGAATGGGCTGCGGTACCAAGCTCCTGCAGCTCCCTTCTCCATGTGTTGGGATGGTATAGCCCTCTTGACTTTTCTGCCTGTACTCAATGCAGCTGCAGGCATGATCTGAATCTAAGAATGTAGATTCCTTTTAACAAACACGTGAATATGGTGAACTTTGTTATGGGAGCTTCCAAAACTGTCTACTTTTCAAGCTGTTGTCCTGGTTCTGTTTTGCACTTTTGCAATTCTAAATTTATGTCTGTCTGCACTGCACATTCCTGAGTTTTTTCTGTTATATTTGTGCCTCATGCTCATGTTTTATGTATTCACTTGTGTAAATTCTGCAGATTCTTGTGGATTTCTATGATTCTATGATTTCCAGAATTTTATGCCACTTGGGAACACAATGCTGGCTCATCCTCCAGTTGTGAATTAAACAGCAGTTGAAATTAGAAACTAAACACTAATTGAAATTAGCGTTAGAACATTTTAAATACGATGGGCAGATTTCTTTTTAAAGTACTTGGAATTGAAACACGTAGCACTTACATGCAAAACTGTGCTCGTCTGTGATGTCAAACGTTTTCAGCATTGGACTTCATCCCTTTGTTTTTAATTTGTTTTAGCAGCATGGGCTGGGGCTAAATTTCCTTTGTTGTTAGAGTGATCTAAAAAGAATCGTGTTGCAAAATTTAATTGCCGGCAGATTTTTCACTTTCCTTTAATTTTGTATTACACTAGGAAAGAAGAGCAGCCGTGTGGTCTTCACACATTATTCTTCAAGCCTAATTTCGACTCAGACTTCACTGATTAGCCTAGACTGTGTTATCTGTCCCCATTTTCTTGTGGGTCCCCATTACTTGCATTTGCATACCTTTTAACATTCTGTACATCCTTAACCTTTTTCGTTCTTCCTTTGGAGAGTAACTTTGTTTCTTCTGTTTGTGTACCTTAATTGCATCTTTGAATTGCTTTTCTCTTTACCTGTTATGTTCTTCACTGTTTATTTCCTTTAATCCTTGGGAAAGATCATGTCTTACTGTGTAGCTTTTCTACGTGGCATTGCTGAAAGTGTTTCTGATATCGGAATACAGCAGACATAGGGAAGACCATAAGCATATGTAGTGCTGTAAGATGTAAGGGTCCAGATTTGCTTCCATTACAGGGAGGCACTTTCTTACTTCAGTTCTGACTCTTATCTTTATTCATAGAAAAGAGAGAATCTTATCTTTTGAATTTTATACTATTGCTCTGAGAGTAATATCTATAATCCCTTTCAAAGATACTGAAACAGATGATAAAAAGGATACTTGTTTGTGGAATGCAAAATGCCTGGGTAGTGCTTCAAATCCTACTGCTTTTTAAGTTATGATTTAAGTTGCTAAGAATATAGATGTATTTTTTCAGTTTGTGTTTTAAACTTTATGCGGACATAATCCACAGGGTTTCTGCTTTCAGGAGTGTTTCCACATTTAGGTATGAGTATGACCCAAAGGACAATAACACACATGTAGGAAATTAAGGCAGATTATTAGAGATGGTCTCATAGCTGAAGGTTGTAAAAAGTAAGTAGTTTTGGGGAGCCAGTTGAAGGAGAGGAAAAGATAGAAATCACTTGATATTCCATTTCACTAATGTGTTTGTTAAAAATATCAAGCTGGTTTTCTTTGTGATTATTCCCCTGAGGAGGCTAAGGAACAGAATATGTTTCATAAAATAACTTGTAAAACCACAGTTGATTGAAACAAACAGTGTTCATTAGGTTTGTGATGACAAAATGCCTAAATGACTTAAACATATTGTATTCTAAAATGCTGATATCGAGGACAAAGAAAGAAGTATTACAGATATTATTGGAGATTCTCTGCCTGGAACAAATCCCACTGAGTCACTTTTTCAATCCCAGATTGCACAAATTTAACAAAATGTATTATAGCTTCCCCAGTTTCACTGTTTTGAAAAAGCAAGAGTTTGCTACATTCTTGAGTTTGTCAACAACCTACGATTTTTAAAGCCATGAGAAGCGATAATTTGCGGTAATCAGGTGGGGTTTTTACCAGGAAGATAAAGTATTTAAAAATCACTTTATGATCAGAAAGCCATTTGGAGAAGAATATCTACACAATCTACATTACAAGAATCTAAATTGATGTGCAGGAAAAATCCAAGCTGTAATGGTGATTTGTATAGCTTTAACACTAATATATATGAGACACCAAACTTTTTTATTAAAATGATCTTTAATCACTTTTGGCTTAAAGCAGATGTAATTTTAAATAATGATTTTAGAAACGCATCATTGTTTTTATGCAGCTCCACTGTATAGTTTACTAAATACCAGAAAGAATCATTTTACCTGTTTCTTGTTCACTGACTTGGACTTTCTCAGAATTCATTGATGAAGAGATGTAAAACTGACATCCATAATGGTATGACGTATAAATGGCTTTTCAACTGTTTTGTTTTTATTTGGTCCTACCAGGGTATTTTCATATCATAGTTAGTCATAACAAAGTAGCAAGATACTGTTTACCTCTGAATGACTTGAATCCACCATTGTAACAGCCAGTGGGATTATCTTGGTTCTTCAAACTTTGATAAGGAATATACTGTCAGCAATGTACAAGTCATAATCTATACTCAGGGAAAAAAGCAAACTCTGATGATAATTTACAGAGCTTTTAGACAAATGCAAGGTTTTAAACTTTTGGATGAAAGCTACTTTAATTACTTGTAGCTGAGTAGGAAGGCGTGTTTTAGAAAGCTCTTAGATTCATATATGTTTAACTCTGCAAGGGGAAATAATATGAACCTTAACCAAGTGTCTAGCAGAGTCCGTAGCATTTGACTCAGCAGTGCTTGTCTAGTCTTCTGTTCATGAAGCACATACCTTTTTGTTTTTATTGAAAAAAAAAAAAACCAAAAAAACCCAAACCAAAACCCAACCAACCCCCTCCCCCCCCCCCCCAAGCAAACAATCCCAACCAACCCAAAATCAGTGTTGATTTACAAGACCATAGGTAATGGGGTTTTTTTGGGTTTTTTTTGCAGTTCTCCCTAGGATTTTGCAGTAGTTAATTATCCTTAGTGTTAAAACATGCAGTTTGGTTCTGGTGTTCATTACCAGGTCTTGAGCCAATCAATCTATGAAGTAGTTGAAAGAATATTAATCTTAAATAGGTAAGCTATTGAGCCAGGTGCTTGTAAAATACCTGTGACCTGATTTTAGTATCTAAAAAATACTTTCTCTTTTTCAATAAAAGATTAGTCTTCCACCCAGTACAAAACATTTTTACTCAAAAGCGGATATTAAATCACTCACTACAAGATGGAGTTAAATGGAAGTGAGGAGAGCCGAACATTACACTTTTTGTGGACTGCATTTGAGAATATCTGTGTGTTTAATTAGACCTTGTTCAGAATGGAGTCCTCTAAAATTAGAACATCTTGTTTATAAAAGCTCTTAGAATACAGCATATTTCTGTGTACTCTTATCTGCTATATTTAGAAATACAAAGTAACTGAAGACTCTTATTTGGCGTATTAGCAGTTTGAATTAAAATGCTTTTTTTTTTAATAGAAGTTCGTATATCTAGGAAAAAAAATAGTGATTTTGAAAAGTTAGTAAAAGTGAACATTTTTACAAGGTCTTAACACTGAGAATAAAATCAGCTTATATAGTGGATAACACTCAAAAAGTTATTTGTGCAAGTATTGCTGATGCCCAGCACATATACAGTTGATGTTCTTATATACTGCACTTTTTTAAAGAAGTAAATTTTCATTTGAATGTATTTTTTTTTTTCAAATGACACAAATGAGTACCTACATTCAAGGATGGTCTTGAAATACCCTGTTTTGAACTGCATAAAAGGCTTTCAGTTTGAAAGTATGACAGCCTGAACAGGAATTTTAGTTTGATGCATGAAACATTGGATTATACTGTCACTTTTTGCAAACCAGCCTGATTGATATGAAATGACCATTTCTTCAAATGCCTTCTAATGAAGTTTGGCCTGTATTTTTCACCTGTTTTGGGGTTTTGCATCTGGCTTGGATATATTAGTACTCTTGTATCTGATTACATTAGGCACATTTTAAGGTCAAAGGATGCTCTGCAGTGTGCTCCAGTGGGCTTGGAATCTGGTCTTTCATATCCATTCAAAATGAGAACTTTTAGAAGATTGTCATCCTTTTTGGTCTTCAGAACATTAGGTGGCTTACCTTGTTAACACTGACATACAACACATCCTTAAATTAAGAGAATCAAAGAAATCACAAATTGTTTTTCTGATATAAGTACATAAAATACGCCTGCTGCCTTCTGACAGTGAATTTCTAATGATTCAGCTGTATTAGTGAAATGCCAGAGTGCCTAAGAAAGATAGTTTCTAAGGCTTCATTTTCCTCCTCAGGTATGGTAAGTAGATCACAAAGTAGCCTTCATCATTTTTCATTAACTAGTTTCGCTTACAAGAGCTGTCTCTTGCTATTGTACACATTGGGTGAGTGCTTACCTATTGAGTTCAATGGCTGTTTTTTACTGATAATAATTCTTGTCTGGGGAGCTAGGAGGGTTGGAAGGGGTTATGAGGCTTTACAATTTTCTCAGATGTCTGCCACAAAGAGGTGCTACTGAAACACAGATCCATAAGTAATACTAATTTCTACATGGTTTAAGTGGTGAACATTACTCATTCAGGCTTCCCACTCTGTTATGAGAATTTAATCCTGAAATGTCAGCAGATGCTAACTCTGCTTCATGTTGTATCTCATCCTTTAGCCTTCACTGATCCCTTTTTTCCTCCCTCTCTGTCTCTGCTTCCTTTCTTCTTTGATTCTGATCCAACAGTCTCCTGTTGCCCATCTCCCTCTCCTTAATGATACCTGGCTGTGTTTCACCACAGGGGATGCCTCCTTCATCTTGCATTTTAACTGTGGTTTTGTGTTTGGTTTTTAAACTGTTAGCTGTATAAAACAAGGATCTGTTTTAGGAAGTGCAGCTGTATGTACAGAGCTGTAAGGGTAATTTTAAAATTCTAGCAACATATAAAAGATTTTGTAACTGCAGAGTGTGCACAAAGATGCATGTTCAGAGGTTTCACAGAGTGACATTGAACCAATCCATGTCTGATAGCAGCAACTGAGTCCTTCTCCTGCAAAGCTAATCAGGATATATTTATCCTGCAGTCACTAGGTTGTGAATGAAATATGCTGACATACTCAACCTATCCCTAAACCAAATATATGATGTATCTGCAGCAAGCCAGACACAGCAGTACAGAGCTTAGCTGTACTCAAGTCTTCATCCTGCCCTGGAGCAGGTTATGCGGCCTGCAGCACGTTCTGCTTTGTCCTGGTGGGGCTGGTTACAGTGGCAAAGCCATTAAGGTAAAAGCTGGCTCAGGCACGCATCTACTCCAGCTGCAGGGGCTGTGGTGTAGGCACACCTAGAGCACGTTCTAAACAGCTGGGTTTGTATATAAGTATCTCTAGATTGGTGTTTTCAGGGAAAAGTCTGTAAGTAGTCACGGTACAATGCAAACATGTTGAATACAGCTGTGTTCTTTCTGTGTATCTCTCGAATCACTCTCTTCAGTGCCCTGCCTCCCCATACCTCAGTGCAAGGCCCAAGGGAGCTTCTTGTAAATCTGCACAGTAGGAACACAGCCTATGTATTTATTCTTTTATTTTTTTTATTTTGGTTGTGTAATGTTGGAATGGGAAGATGGGATACAGAAGACCGAAAATGTTGCAATAATTTAGCATGACATAATCTGCATTTTTTATTTCTACATACTGTTATCAGTGGTCTCCTTCTCAGTATGTACATATCACTTAATGCTGTAACATCCATGTTGTTAATTAGCTTAACAAAATCTATTCATACAAGTTCTTCAGTCACAAAGCAGTTTGCTTGCTTTAGACAAAAATGAGCTAGAGAACTGTTTGCTAGTTAAATGCTATTTCTTGTGAGATACATTACATTAGTACCTTCTTCAAATATTTTTCACTGAATATAGATTTTTTTTCATAATATGCAACTGTAAATAAATGAAAACAGTTTAACAGGGTTCTGAATTGTTGCATGAGAAACTCATGGTAAATATAATAAAGTAATTTGTATTTTGGTATCAAAAAGCCCTATCATTACTTTGTATTGCTGGTTTAATGTTGGTGAAATACAGATAGTCTATTTAAAATTAAAAAGAAAGGCCAAACCCTGCAACTTCATGCACTTCAAATATGTGAAAAAAATCCCTGTGTCTAACTATGGTTTGAGTTTTAGTGGCTGTCTTATATTCTGTAGTTGACTGAGGAGCAGACAGAAAGATATTTTGAAAATTCCACTTTCTTCCATATAAATTGGAAGATCTTGCAATATGTGACTCACTTCAGCTGTATGCATCTCCCTGTCACCAGTAGGAGTGTATTAGTGATGACCAATAACAGTATATCAATGTCAGCTCCTGTCCAGATAAAAGGAAGAGTTCATGAAACGTTCAAGGTTGCTCTGGGATTTTATGTTACAGAGATACTGAAATTGTAATTCTCGGTGTTGCCCGGTAAGCACAACCATTTACTGTTGTCAGCATTGATACATACAGAAGGACTTCAACATCCGAAGCTGTGTGAGACAACTAACATACTACCTGTTTCTGCAATTTTGCATTTTGTCACTCAGAATGGCAATCTATGACATTCCTGATTCTAGGAAGACCTACACTAGTCTAGTGGCTGTTTTAGTCTTGTACTTCTGTTTTCCATTGAAAATCCCTTCAAGAAGTCTGCAGATATGAGCAGTTTTGTTTTTTCTTATTCTAAATGATCGAAGCTAGTGGTATCACTCTGGACACTTGAGTAATGAGGTACTCTTCTATAAATATTGAATCTAGGAGAACAAACAAACTGAGGGATCAGTTTCACACAGATTAAGGGGGCAAATTCATGTTGTGTCAACTGTGCTATGATAATTTGCCATGCTGTAAAAATTCAGATTACAGTAACTGCAATTTAGATGTAGCTGTACAGCAAAAGGAAGTGTATATCGTCGCCGGGCAGTGGCATTAGCAGCGCTGTTCACAAGCACAGGCATCAGGAAATATTTGGGAGCAAATGGAAGGATGGCTTGATGGTGCTTCATTATTAAATGCTACCATAGAGTTGAATGTCAACTGGAAATTTCTTTTACGAATCAGTCCTACCCTGAAGTAGCTGGACCAAAGTCCCCGGGTTACACAAAATGGGACTCATTCTGTGAGCTGATGCATCAGATCCCTACTGGAAGAACTGGATTGAAGAATGGATTTGAGTAGTGCAAAGAACGTCTTGAAGCACCAAAACACTTCCGTGAGTAATTAGATTTAAATACATGGGAAAATCTGTTGGTTTGAACAGAGTTGACTAGAGATGTAGGTGTAAGTATTTAGCTAGCTCATAGCTTAAAGGAGATGAGACTTGGGGAAAAAGAGAAGGTGTGATCATGAATCATGTTAGAGATGTAGGCAGGATCAGACCTGTGAGGATTTCAGTGCTAGGGAGAAGACATTTTAAATGAATCAAAAAGGAAGGGGGAAGTGAGGAAAAGGAGTAGGATAGCATTTGAAGGTTGCAGAAGGCAAAGGTGTCAACATCTAGGAAAGACAAAAGAGTGGAGACCCTCTCACAAAAAGGGTGATTAATTAGAAAATCACCAATGGATTCACCACTTCTCACTTTTTTTTATGTGTAATGAGACAACTTTGCAGGGGAAAATCTGAATTTCCAGGAAACACTGAATTTAGTGATAAATCCAGCTGATTCTTGCAACTTTTCTTTGGTCTGCATCTTCAGATGTAACAATAGCCAGGCTGTATGAGAACCATACTAGGACAAAAGCATGGCAGGTGCTTAGAGGAAGCCTTAACTGAGATGCCATTAGCTAGCTAGCTGAGCTGTGGTAGCTTTACTTATATGTATGTGTGAGATGGGTGATAGATTCAGCTGTTGGGGAAGAAGAAGGGGAATTGAAATAGTTTTAAGTCACATGCAAGTAAGTCCTAAAAATGACCAGAGGAGCACCCCCAGTGCAGACTCCCTCTGGCAGTGAGTTCTGTGTGGGTGCAGGGGAATTTGCTCATCTGGAAGCATTTGGGACATGAAACTAAGTGGGGAGAAGGATTGAAAAATAAAATGTGAAGCATTTGCATAAGGCTTTAAATGTACTCTCATCATATGATTCATTGATCTTATGATTGAGCTACTGCTTTTAAAAATCCTGCTTTTTTTCTGTAAAAAGCTGTTAGTTTGGGCGTCCTGATTTTGAAGTATTTAAATGACAAGTTGCTCATTGTTTTGCAGTTGTATTTATGTGCTATGTAGTTTTTCACCGCTGATGTCAGTTTTGAATGGGATATGACACCTACAGTATTGGCAAATTTATAGAATTTGACATGATTTCATTCACACTGTATTACATGATGATGCTGAAGACAGAAACGTGACTCGTCCAAGAGCTCTTAGAAAACTGAAGGCAAAGCAGAGGGTGGAATCCAAGACACTGCTTCTCATAGTGAATTGTAGACCATGTTTTACCTATCTGATCACGTGTTATAGTGAGGTTCCTTTCATGGGAGGAACTCAGTTTGCACTGCTGATATGAAAGAGCTTGACTAAAACCTCAAAACCCCTGCTTCTAGTTGCAAGACAGGGTGAAAAAATGTTTGGCATTTGTGTAAATTTTTCACTGTTAAGCCACAAGTGTTTTGGTCCCACTCATCAGTAGAAGCCACTCTCTTCCTCAGAAGACCTGTCTATACAGTTCAGATATCATTCCTACGTTGGTGATTGTTTTCTGCATCTGACAGTGAGATGAGTAGTAGAGGATTTGCTGGTGTGGTGACCACATTTGGTATTTGGAAGGAATGAGGATGGACCTAGAAATTTGGATGAAAGCAGTTTCTCATTGGACTTTTGGTGTGATACTGGTCTCTCTTGACTGAAGTGAAATGCAGTGCCTGATTACCCCAGCACCAGGTGATCTGTGGTCCTGACAGTGGGAGGGTTAACAGTGGCACCAGCTTGGGCTGATCTCTTTATGCAGCCCAGCCTTTGCTGGCTGGGTTGACATGGTCACCGAATCACATGTATCTGCTTGAAAGGGAAGCTTTTCCTGTCGCCTTGCTTTGCTGTTGCCACCTATTCTTTTGCAGGTTTAGCTCACCCGAAAGCCTTTTTTTTCTTTTCTTGGTGAAGAATTATGCCAAGTATTTTACTTTTTTTGCCCTGCCCTGCGTGTGCTATGCAAGTCCTAGAATATACACAGGACACTAAACAAGGAGCTGTTTCAAAAAATGGGAGAGGTTTTCTTTGAAGGGTATATATAACCCTTCCTGGCAATGGAACTGGACTGTCAGATTAAAATCGCAATGTAATCCTTCCCTGGAGTAATGGGACCAATACAGAGTTGTTACCATTGTCTGCCTGTGACCTGTTCCTGAGGCTTGTCTTTCCTCTTGGCTCCCTGAGGTACTTGGTTTGAAGCTAAACAATGCAGTTTAGAAATACTGGCTATACTTATAAATTCTTACAGAAGCAAGTGCTTGTGTGCCACTCATGAACTAAAAATGAAATAAAAGTATTAATGAACTGAAAGTAATAACTGTTTTAAATTTAAATTACTAGGCCACCGTCACTCTAACTTTGGAATATTTTTACAGTGGCAATTTGTTGGTTACAGTGGTATTTACATCTCTCCCAGGTTCCTATACTTTTGGTGCTGAGATCTCAGTCAGGTGGTGGTGTGATAATAAGGACCCACTTAGACTAGAGCTGGCAGCATGGATTGTGCTTTTTTAGTAGACAGGAGATGCATGTCTCCATTACCTCTTGGTTTTAATTACATTGGATTAATTACATAGTACATTCACATACAATTATTACATCAATTTTATCAGTTTAGCTGTGGTCCTTAACATATTTTTCTTAGGTTTTTCTATAATAAAACACAGGTGTCAGGTCTCCAGTACACACATGAAAATTGTTCATGCATACATAGTTGTCAATATACTATGAAAGAATAAGGTCCCAGATCAGTTTCTCTTTTAGATTTGAAGTTATGTTTTAGAAAGAAGCATATGACTTACTTTTTGTCAGTTGTATGCTTTATGGCAGACTAAAGTGGTAGAGTTCTCCTATAATACATAGCTGTATTTCATTTTAGACAGGCTTTGTGGCTTTTTTCCTTGGACATGGTAAAGCATTACCTAGAAGTCTGTGAATAAACTGGAATGTAAGGATTTCTCAGTACAGTGAAGTAAACAGGCATAACCAATCGCACTCTGCTAATCTCTGGTTGTGCTGGATATTTGTTGTTACAGTAAGAGTTGGCAGCAGTAGCTCTTTGTTCTTGCTTGTTACAGAGGTGAATGGGTGTGAAAATGTAAAGACTGAGACCTGGTTAAAGTAGGGTTTTTTTAAAGCACTAGAGCAGAAGAAAATGAAAGGTACCTGTTTTATGTGAAATGGTCTAGAAATTGTGTGTTCCCTGTTTTTCCTTTGAAAACTCGCTATTTCTTTGGCCAACTATAGGTTATCATTGCTTCCTGTTTATTATTGTGGCAAAATATTTAAGAGCGGAGTCATTTGAGCACCAATCACACTGGATATGAGCCAATTCAACTCCATCAGGCTCCATTAAGTTGTTATTAAGTGCTGTCAGCCAAGTCCACGTTATGTAAGACAAAAGATTAAAACCTGCCATATATGAGTTGGTTGTACAATTTTTTTTTCAGCATAGCAAGACTCCAGAGCTGGTACAGCAAACTTTTCAGCTTAGGTGTGTATTCTGAAGTTAGAACTTCACAGTCTGGTTGTTTTTCAGCAAAAGAGCTTTCCAGTTTTATTCTATTGTTGTAGTTTCATACCATTCAACAGGACTTTTTATGATTCTAAATGAAAAATTTAAAGTTATAATTTAACTGTAGTGGGACTTTGCTTTGGCTGGAACAGCCCTGCATCCCATGGGTAGCTCAAAGGGCTCAGTTAGTTACTTGATACTTTGCTTATTTTTCTGCCTGAGGCACTTGGACAGCACATGCATTAATGCGTCGCTGCAGTTTTGCTTTTTCCCAGGGGGACAGATGAATGGGCAGGCAGGAAACAGTGCTCATCCTGTCTCTATTCCTGGGCAGCATTCATTGATTAGTAGGCAAGGCAGCTGCCTGCACTCTGCCATTCCTGCAAGGATTTCTCTAAATCTCACTGCCCCTCAGCCAAAATAAAACCAAGCCTCAAGGAGTGGAAAAGCAGAATATGGCTGGTGAGAAGCATCGAGCAGCCCTTCCTGCGGTGAGCAGATGAAGTAGCTGTTCAAAAAGGAGATTATCATAGGAATATATTTACTCGCATGAAGCTTACTCAACCTATTTTTTTTTCTCTTTATCAGATGCTTTCTTCTGGTTTTATGTCAGGTAGTAATCTCTGCATCAGTGATGTATATATATATTAGCTCATGTCTAGACTGCTTTGGAGTGAAATAAGTACTTCCTTGGTTGGAGAATGAATGGTGTGGAGTAAAGCACAGAGGGTGCTGCTGGGTGCCTGCTTCTGCATCTGGTGTGGGCACAGCCTGCTAGCACCAGGTGTCTGCCTTGGGTGGGCTGGGGAGAGCTGGCCTGGGAACTGGGGCACTTTGGCAGTCCAGTGCACAACTCATCTCAGCACCCACTGGTTTGATGTGACAGTTGGCACCTACCATGAAGACTGTCCAAGTGAATAAAGGCATAAGAAAGCTTGAATAATAACCCATTTTTCCTAGGAAATAAACAGGCTGCATCAGTTATGCCAAGGTCACAAGTTTACATTTCCCCAAGGTCTGTGTGAAGCTTTGAGGAAAAGTTTCTTACTCAGCTGTTTCACACACACAGGATGTTGTGCCATTACCTCTGCTTTGTCAGTTGGCTTCAGAAGAGCCTAGCTTATTTTTCTCTACATTATTCATGAAGAAATTTGCAAAGCTATCTTCTACCTCCATGCAGAACCTCTGTATGTTACAGTACGGAGAATAGAAAATCTATGAACTATTCAACACAGTGTGCATAGCTTGTGTGGGGATCTCAGGATCTGTGGGGAATCTTTTAAAATAAATATAACTAAACTCATTTTTAAAAGGATTCTACAGCTTACTGCAGAATCTGTATAAGTTTGATTATTCTAATGTAGTAATTCTCCTTCCAGTGCAGTTCTTATAAAATCCTGTAGCAGAATCAATTTACTATGGATTCAGTTTACTATTGATTATCCATTGTAATCAATAATAATATGAAATTTCTTTCTGTAAGTATATAGGCCCATTGGTCTTACATGTTCTATGTAAAATGAGAGATCACATTTATGTAGTGAAGTGAATAGCAAAGAGGAGCTCTCCTGTTTCTGATATTCTTTGGGAAAATGGGTGTAAACTGGAACATAGGAAGTTCCACGTTAACATCAGGAAGAACTTCTTTACTGTAAGAGTGACATAGCACTGGAACAGGTTGCCCAGGGGGGTTGTGGAGTCTCCTACACTGGAGATATTCAAGGCCCGCCTGGACAAGTTCCTGTGTGATGTACTGTAGGTTACCCTGCTCTTGCAGGGGGGTTGGACTAGATGATCTTTTGAGGTCCCTTCCAACCCTTGGGATTCTGTGATTCTGTGAAAATAGTTCTTTGTATACATGCTCTTAGTCTATATAGAATTGTTATTCTTTGGAAACATAGCTGTGTTAATAGATGCTTTACTGAAGGTTAAGAAGGGGATGAGAGTGTTATTGCCTTGCATTTCTCATTAATACCTTTTGTAGTTCATACCCACTCCTGATTTCAGTCTGAACTAATACTCAGGTATAAGCATGTCCATAGTGATTGAGTCATTAGAAGAGTTTGAAAGAGTTACACAAACTTCCAAGATTGCAGTTATCAAGGCAGTAAAAACAACTCTCTGTAAGTAAGAATAGAAAGCTAAGCTTGAGACTGAAACCACAGCCCCATAAATGGACTTACTGCACATCATGTTCCTACCCGCAAAATCCAGGAGGTAATTACCTGGCTTAATCAGGCACAAAAGAAGGGCTGTCCTAGGAAAAAATTACCTCATCCTCAGGTTGGAACTAGGACAAAATTTCCTGGTCCCGAGAAAGGTATATTTACCTTTCTCAGGGTTTCCATGCTGCTCATGAGGCAGTTGGTGGTTAATATCTCCATTTTGTCTCAGTGATGCAACCAGCCTCAATTCTTTTTCCAAAAGCTCAACATAGTCTGAAATGCCACTGTGTGTCCCGTGAAGATTGCTGCTTTGGTAAGTGAAGCTTGAAGGACAGCCTACGCAGTTTCCAGGGTGTAGGAAACTTTAGGAAATACTGACAAAATCAGTGTGATGAAATAGATAGTATTCTCTGGCTCTTTGTCTTAGTTTGAAAACATTACTTTTTATGGCCACAGACTTTCCAGTGGGAAACACTGAATGCAGTTCAGGGCAAGCTTTGTCTAGACTTACCCTGGTCTTAACTCCAAGAAACTACTTGGTTCCTTGTTCACTGTAACAGTGCTAGAATTAAATTCTCTTTTCCTGACAGAAAATCACCCCCTGATTTGGTACCTTATGCTCTTAGTGCTAGTGCTGTTAGAGATCCACATCAGCATTTTTTGATGGATAAATAACTGTTGCATTATTTCTATCTGTATCTAATATCCTAACTCAAGTATTTTATCTGTAGCACATTCAATGGTATATAGTTACCTAAAAAGTGCTCTGTCTGAGCATACCACAGGTATCTAGATAGTGGATGTAGTTTTGCTATTTATATCGTAGTGTTCTACAAGTACCACTGCAGTGGTTCAGAGTGATCTATGGCTGTAAAGCTGTAAAATAACTCCCCACAGTTCATCTTGATAGTCTGTTGAAATTGGACTGCTCTGACTATACCCCTTCAGGTTCACTGCCAAGTTCATATTTTATCCTGAAATTCCACAAAGAGACTGTCAAAATATACACTAGCAGCAGCTTGCATTATCTGTAAGGCAGTGGCTAGCATTGTCTTCACTTTAGCCTCTCTATGGCTTTTTTCATTTGAAAATCCATGAAGTTTGACCTTTTGGATACATTTTGCTCTTATTTATTCCCCCTGTTGACTACAGTGGGAACTGGATGAATGTGAGTGAGAAGAGAATGGGTATATCATAGATGCTGACCTGTTACGACTAAATTATCCCTGTTAGTCCCGTGTTGTCCAGCACCAGCCATGTTATATATGATGCATATTTCTTCATTAGCTTTCTTTCAGGATAGAAAAATACAGCTATTAAATTTGTGTTTCAGTTTTCTTAGGAGGGGAAAAAAAGCAACCTGGAAATTACAGGGTTATTCCAGGCACCATTTCAGAGATGTTCAGCCTTTTTGTTCTGCAAATGCGTTTTCTTTGCTACTGCTTTTGAAAACGGTCTGATCTTGTAATTCACTGTTAAAACTTAAAGGTGAGTGTTACCAAAATAGCCAGTCACCAAGGTCAGAATACCCTTAAATCAGAGAGTTTTGCTAATTTTAAGCTTTAGTGTTTTTCAGAAAGTAGTGTCTTTAGAAAGAAGAGGTAGAATATAAGATTGGGACAATATGAATGCACACACATCGCTGCCAATGAAAGCAAAGCTCGCAGGTCTAATTTTAGGCTTTTCAGCCTTGGTATTGTTTCTTACAGCACAGTTATTTTCCATATGATACAAAGGAGTCGTTTTTTCAAGCTTTATAAACTGCTTTAGGAGGCAAAAGCAAGGACAAAGTGAGTACATGTCATGGTCGAAAGAAAATCAAAGCAGCTTAACTAGGTTAATGACAACTGCAATGCCATTTATATATGCAGAGGACAATTCTTCAAGAAAAGCAGGAATCTAGAGAAGCACGTCATGAGACCTGAAAGTAAAGCGAGTTACAGTATCTGAACTGGGACTCTTGGGTGTGACTGGATTTGCTTCAACCTGTTTAATTAACTGACACTGTGCTTAGATGCCTAGTAGCTTAGTCATCTTAAAATGTCAAAAGGACCTGTGCTGTTTGGAGAAGTAGGACTTAACAGGGTATCTACGTATATCTGGGTGCTTGAAACTAAGCATTATAGGTGCAGTGGGATATTACAACTAATTTGTTATGTAACACCAGAGAGATGCTATTTTCTAAAGTTATCTTTTACTGATACATTCATATAAAACAAGTTTATAGAATTAAAGAAACACAGCACTGTAGAAATGCTTGTATTCTTTCCTTTATATTAATTACCAATGATTGGAGCTAGTTGGTACTAAGTCATTCCCCATGGAAGTGTCAGGAAGTCAGTCATACTAACCTGTCAAAACTATTAAGAATACCTTTAAAAATGTTAACATAGTCCCCATTTTTCATCCAAGAGAAGCTTATTAACTCAATGAATGTATGACAATGGCCATACAAAGACCAGAGAAATTGGAGAACATAAAGCTGTGTGATTTTTGTTAATAAATCTGGACCCCAAAAAAGAGCAGTTTGAAACAGGTTGGTAAGAGGCTGCATGGGCAGAAAGACAATTTCTTGGAAAGTCTGCACAGGGGCTTGCTGTAATGTCAATCTGGTGTTTTGTCCCACAAGTTCAGCCAAGATCCGCTGTCCCCTCTGCGGACTTCACCAGCCATGTAGTACTTATGTTTGGGTGATGGGGATTGAAGCACAGTTTAGCTGTAGGCTCTGCAGTTGTCCCCAAACCAGGAGAGTCAGTTCAGCCTGAGCTCAAGGGGTGGTATTTTCTTTTCATGACATTCTAGTTGTCTAGAAGTTAAATGTTTAGTCTAAACTAATTGTGTAGGCTTTCTTGTTAGGCAAACAAAAGCAGGCATCTCCAGAGAGCAATTAATCCTACTTATCTTGTATGCATATTTTTAGCATGGGATGAATTGCCTCTTGGTGAATTGGATGCCTGTTTCTCTCCATTGCACATTGGAGCCTCGATGACTAATTTAGATTAGATATCCAGCTTCTAACGGCTACCACCCAGGTAGAAATAACCTGGATTAATCAAGTTCCCTGCTACTGACTACGTTATAACTTCCCTATTACTATTCTGTGCATGATTTGTGGATGCTGTGTTGGAGAAGAGTCTTCTCTCAGTTTTCTTTGCAATAGTTTCAGATAATTTGGCATTAACAGTGCAATTGTTCATTCTTCTGTGGTCCCTAGTCATATGAAAGTTTTAAAAATTGCAACTGATTTTCTGTTTTTTATTTTCGTCATTAATAATAAAAACAAAAGCCAAAACATTTTCATTCAGTCTCTTGAGGAAACAGATTAAGCTACAGACTGACAGTTTGATGTCATCCTGGATTCTGGCCAGGTTCTCAGGGTCGCAAATCAACCTAGCTCCCTTCAAGTAACAGACAAATGATGTTTCTAAGAAAGTTTGGAGGACTGATAATGGAATACAGTGGAAATACAACATTAGCAAAGAATGAGCAGGCCATTGAGTGGCTTTATTTGGTGGCAGGCACTAACTGTATGGCAAGTAACTTCAAGACAGTAACTGTTTGGTGGTTTGGGGATTGCAGTTCCTCAGGGCTTTCCCAGGCCTGTCAGATTTAAGATTCTTTTTTTTTTCAGCAACAGATGTACATGACAAGCAACACAGGAACAAACTGATCATTCCTCTTAGCCTTAAAAGTTTTTCCTAGATGTTCTGAATAGTTTCTTTGAGAAATATTGGTAGTTTTTAAAAGAGAAAGTACAAATGCAATTGACATCTCTGACCCCAATGCCTTTTCCATTTCCATTTTATTGTTTTATCGGGGCAGACTGGCAGCAGCAAGAGTCAGGTTCATTTCTGTATTTGTTCTGGAAAAACAGACAAACAAAACCAGTTCAAGCCTCCACCTAGACACCTAGATGAGTCGGCAGTGATCTCTGCGTCCCTGCTTACACACGTCAAACAAATAGGTTTGCTCAACGCTACTTTGTCAGGAGTGAGGAGGGGAAAAGGGATATAAAATAACATGCAGAAAATGTGAGTAACAACTTGTCTGCCTGGTAGTTTGAATTCTGTTTTTCTGCATGAGGATATCAACTCATCCCACATTTCTTCCTCCTATCCCACTTTTTAGGTGATTAGATTCACCAAGACTCTTCGGGATCTGAAAATACTGTATTGGATGTCTCACTTGCCGTTACTGCTCTTGAACATAGCTGTCTCTCCTGCTCTTCCTGCCCACAGATGGCTCCCGTGTGTACACGTTTCCTCCTCCAAACAGCCTGTGGTGATTTTGGGTAGTTGGAGGAGTACACATAGACATACAAACCCTGTGCATTTGCGCACATGTAAGGGAGACACTTGTATCACTCCTGCCTTCCTCCCTGCAGCTGCATCTCGTGCCTGTAAATCATGGTGATTCTCAAGTGGCTGCCTTGGGTTGTTTGAGCTTTACACAACATAATTATAAGCTGCATAATTTACTTAGCTTTACAACCTGTTTTTTAACATAAAATGCTCTCAAACATTGTATAAAGTGTACAACATCATTTAAACATGATGAGGCCTGCCCCCCGTCCCTGCTGTTCCGGGCTGCCTCTCTGAGATGCTGGCAGCCCTGCTGGCAGCCTGGGCATCTGTCCCTCTCTGCTCTTTGGGAGTGGTTGTATTGTGCCTGAAGGTGCCAAGATTGTTTAAATGTCAATAAGATGAATTCTCTGTATCTTAAACAAGCAAAGCTCTCTTTTTTTGCCTTATGTATACACCTTGCACGCTGTGAACGTCACTGCTCTCACTGCTTTTGCTGATGAAAAGCCAAAAAAAGGAAAAGTACAGATAAAACACCGGGGTGATGAGAATTGGAATTGGATAGGGAATGAGAGCCAGGTAGGAAGAAAGGAGGGAAGGAAAGTGGGAGAAAAGAGTCAGAATGAACTGGTACAGGTTTACTGGGACTGGTTTGATAAGCGTGTTGCAAGAAGCCAAAAGTACAGGGAAAAGATTGGACAAGGAAAAAGAGGGACAACTTGGGGCTGAGGTGCACAATCAAGGTACTGTTATCTAACTGTCTGTATGATAGAAGAGCCACGATAATACTGCGTAGACACTGTTACCACTAAGCATGTCTGTATAATAAACCCAGCTTAGCCTACATTTATTGTGTGTACATCTATATTAGGTGTCAGCGTTTCTCAGCAACACTATAGTCAGTAATTTAATTGGGCTGTTCAGGCACGTTCCTTACTGCACTCTTAATGTGCACTCACAGCTTGGCACTCACAGCTCCCCAGGACTAATGATAATATGATGTATCATTATTCATGTGCCTGGCTATTTTTATGAAGAATCAAATGCCAACTTGGATGTTTCACAGTGGCAATGTGTAGGGAATGGGCACCTTCAAAATGCTAAGAAGTGGTACCAGGTAAAACAAGGCATGGATGCACAGGCTAGCGTGATGAAGTTCAGTGCCTGACCTGCTTTGTATGCTAGTGTCATGTTCTTAGAAAGTAGAGGTGACAGAGTTGCATTTTGAGCAGGGAAAGCACAGCTAATACTTTAGATGAGATTTGCATAGTTGTTTAAGTACTTGCTGAGATTTTGTAAGAGCACTCAAGCTGCTGGAGGGACAGTTGATACTGAACATCACCTTGACTTACATGGAAAGAAATGAAGCAAGGCAGTTTAGTAACAGCACCTACATTAGCCAGTAGTCCAGAGCTGTAGAAGTGCTTACATGTCATAAATCTGGCTTGAAGTCTACATTTTCGTGTTCCAAGATACACACATTTTACCCCTTTATAAGCAAGAAAAGAGATTTCTTCTACTTTTCCCTGAATTTATTTCCTGATATACATTCACTCCCTTCCCCTTTTACTTGGCCTCAGTAATGGGGCTGCTCTGGTCAGGAAAGATAAAGGGATTTTTTTCCACCATGAACGAGTGGGCAGATTTCCTGAATATCATTTGTTCTGTGTTCTGTTTTGTCTTGGAGACTGAAAAATATCACTACCAAAAGTCCATCGTTTGGAGTCTTGCTCAGTTCCAGAGGGGATTCTGAAACAGATTCTCCTTATGCTGAGTCTTTTTGGAGTAATTTAGGGAGAAAAAAAGAAAGGGGAAAAAGAAAAATAAAAAAGGGCTGCATCTATAACCAGCTCAAACAGTTCTTTGCCTTCTGGCAGCCAAAAGGTTTTATATTGCATTCTCTGGTTTGAGCTACTAGCTGTTCAAAGCTCCTGGCAAGTGCCACAATAGCTTTTAAGATTACTCTGTTTCTTGCTGCTGTTTGGGGAGGGGTGCTTTTTGTTATTATTTTATTTTATTCCACTGTTTAGCTTATTGCTAACCTGTAGCCTTCTTTTCCTTTAACTTTTCCCCTCTATTGTCACACCAGAGAGAGTGAACAGCTCTATCAGTGCAGCATTTAGCACAACCAGGGCCTGATCCAACTATAGACGTGGTAGATTATCTGTTAGTTTAAAGCTTTAAATCAAGACCAGGTGCCTATCTAAAAACTGTACTCTTGCTTCATGACGAAGATTGGAAATAAACCAGGAATTTGTGTGTGAAATTCTACTGTTTCCATCCTAAGTGATCACAACACCTCTTTCCAGGTTGTTAAAATACATGAATCTATGAAATTTCTTCAAGTTTTTAACCTTTAATGATAGCAGCATATTTAAGCCATCTACTTCCATCTAGTTTTGAATTTTCTAAGTCATTTGTAGTATTCACATATGCATATATCCATAGGCATAAAAACAGTTACCACACAGCTTTACAATTTATGTAGAGTGGGGGAAGAAATAAAATATATTCATAAATGACTTGCGGAATTGACTAGGAAAGTGAGAAAGTTTGCATATGATTTGACATTACCCATAACAGTCAGATTTAAATCCAGCTCTAAAGTGCTACAGCATGATTATGTAGTACTGAATACTGGGAAGATAAAACAAGTGAATGTTTTGGCAATAAGAGTAAGGTTATGCATGTGGGACAAAGTATGTTGATAACTATAGATTACGTAGTAGAAAATAAGAATGGATCTGAGCATTAATGAGGATAGATCTCTGAAATTGCCAGTTCATGACAAGTAGCAGTTAAAATGGTTAGGAATTACTAGGACAGAAGCAGGAAAAATACTTTACTATATAAGCATGTGGAGCATCCTGTCTGTAGTTATAGTCACTTGCATGATGAGTAGTGAAATTGATAAAAAGTCTAGAAAAAGGGGATAAAGCTGATTAGGAACATGGGATTAGACTAGGCAGAGTCTGGGTGTTTCACAACTGATGAGGAGCAGGTGAACAAGAAATAGTCACTGTTTCTCACAGTAGAAGAAATAGGGTCACCAATGAAATTATTGTTTAACGTTTAATTAAATTCTGAAACTGATTTCCAGAGGATGTTGTGGAGACCAAGATATAAGTGTGGTCAAAAAGGGATCAGGCAAATTTGGGAAAGCTAATTTAATCAGTGATTATTAGACATGATAGTCTGGAGAGTCTATGGAGAGAGAACAAGCACCTCCAATGTGTGACTCATTCCACCCTAGGAGAAATGTCTTAGATCAACTTGCTGAATTCCTATCTGGCTATGACTGTCTCTGTTGGCCGAAATTACTATATTAGTGTATTTGAGAGCGCTGAAGCCAGGTGATTCCAATCACACCGTGCATGTTACATTCATAAACTCAAGTTGTGGTGTGTTTTTGCAATTAAGAAAGCTGTGGATGCAATTAAATTGTGAAGACGCCTTTGACTATGAAGAAAGGTTATTCTTCTACTTGCCATCCAAGATATTTTTGTTCATTCTTAGCAGTTTAATTTGTGCAACTTATTACAGAAATACAAAAAATTGGAAGACATTATATCATCCTCAGTCACTCGCAGCCTCTAGAACCATTAGAGGGAGCAACAGCAATTTGTTATCATAAATCTTTTCACCTGCACATTCTCCAGCGATGAGTGAAGTAATCATGAGGTAATGCCAAGGAAAGCAGTGTTTGGTATTTCTAGCTTTCCAGCTTCTACAGACTTAAATAGTCCAGAGTAGCTGCCGATGCAATTGCAGCTGCCTGGTATCACGATTGGGAATACAAGTATTTCACCCACTGCTGTCTCCTGTTACCTGGGAGCAGCAGTTACTGTGGAAGTCACAGTCATGTGAATGCTGCCCATGCTGCTCTTCCTTACCTGTTACCTCCAACAGTTCCCCCTTGACTTGCAGTGATAATCTCTGATTGGCTTTGGCGGAACCCACAGGGCTGTCTCAGTGACTCTGCTTTAAAATGGAAATGTGTGTTTATGGTTACTTTTCTGTCTGGCACCTTTTTAGTTGTAATTCCGTAGGTCTGAACTATTCCCGTGGACAGTTCAGCGACAGACAGCCGTAAGTTAGGAAAGAACATCCTGCCCCTTGAGAATGAGAGTTACATGTCATGCTTTCCAGGATTCATAGCCTATAGTAATGTCTTTTTCTTGCTAGGTTTTCTAAAGTAGTTTTCCAGGGGGTCTTTATGTACCAGAGGTGGGCAGTGAATCAGAGCAAAACTTTTCCTAGACAATTTAATGGAACTGCAGGCTGGTATTTTAGATTGCAATTTTGAGACCTTGGAACAGATTTCTGAGTCAGCTTCTTTGTGCTTAGCAACCTGGTGCATAAATTCAAGGAATTCAGACAGTATTTTTCATATTTTTATATTTCATATTTTTATCTGCATCACCATTGCTTTTTTTTTTTTTTTTTTTGGATGTATTGCTACAGCTTGTCCTAGAGATTTAGACTCTCTCTTCTGCTTTTTATCTTTTATTATTTCTCCAAAAAAAAGCAAAGCATGTGCACATACACATGGATTCAGCTGATCAGCTTTATTAGCACAGCCACAATAGCCAGTTGTTATAAAAAATTATTCCAGTAGAGCTCTATTGAAAAATAGTTGGAAGAAATTGTTCCAATTATTTTTAATGTATGAAATGATAAAATTGTGTAGTCTTTTAGCATGAGAAGCTTTCTCTCTTTGGTTTTCTTTCTCTCCCTGCCTCCCTCTGGCTTATCTTTTAACAGAAAGACCATTTGCTGTGATTCATATTTGGGACTTAGGAAAAGTTGTATGTTTTACTTAGCTGTCTCGCCAAACTATTGTTTGTATAAATGAAGTCACAATTAGAAGAAATACCTTACAGATTTCAATTATTGCATATCCAAGATTTTCTGGTTTGTGTTTGTAACTAACTTTTTGTTAGGAAAGCCATACATGAGGCTGAGAGGCTTGCCATTAAGGTAATGAAATAATAATGAAGTTCCTGTACTAGGGACATAGAGTCTCCTGAGAGACAGCCAGCTTTTCCTTTGCTTTGTCCTTTTTGTTCATTTTGCAGTTTCTATCAATATTAATGTCAGAGTGCTTTCTTCTTTTCCCTCAATATATAAACTTGCTAGGAGCTCTGTCATCTGTAAGAACACTTACATTTTCCAGGAAGAATGGGTTTTGAGACTCAGCTATATTATCTGTCTCTATGATTTCAAATAGCAATATTACTAACGTGTGCTAATTAATGAGGAAATACTAGCTAATGGTTATGTGCATTATGGCTTTTTGATGCTGGGTTTTCCTGTGTAACAGATACTGTGTACTGAAGAAATCATGTTCTCAATCTGCATAAAAGCCATTTTTACATTTTTAATTAATTGCATGCTTTATGACAGAAGTTGGATTGGCAGCTCTGGAAAGTAAAACTCCTAAAGGAGGAAGGAAGCACAATGAATACTTCTAAGGTCAGTCCTGGTGGGTTTCACACTTTCTCAGCCTTGATGTTTTTGCTCCAGTGTTCGTCAAGGATACTAGGCAAGGCCGAAAAATGACTTGGAGCTGTGACTTGGTCCTCCTGTGCATTATTCTATAAAATAGAAAAGGGGATGTCATAGTGGTGGACTTGGCAGTGTTAGATTAACAGTTGGACTCGATCTTAAAAGTGTTTTCCAACCTAAATGATTCTATGGTTCTGTGATTCTGTATATGGACAGCCTGTTAATCTAGGTTGGAAACATCTTATTTCCCACTTAATCTTCAGGTGCATAACAAAGCTGTCTTCCTAGCTTAAGTGTGGAAGAAGGCAGGCATTTTTCATGGACTCCAGGGACAGCCTGTAGGTATAAGCCTGATGCAGTAATTTAGGTGAGCAGGGTTTCTCTGTGATGGCTTTTCCCTGTTGCCAAAACAGGGCGCTTTGGCACTTAGCTGGTTTGCTAGGCTCAAGTTAGCTGTCTAAAGTAGGTGGGCAAGATCTCATTCAGCTGATTCAGCTGCTTCAGCAGAGGTGTTAAGTGCATTCTGAAAGGCCTTAAGGTGTCTGGGACATCCGTATGGAGTTAGCAGGTACTAATTCAGGGACCAGCTGGGACACATATGTCTGGGCAGCTGAGTTGACCTGTGTAGCTTCAGTCATACTGACAGGACTCGCTAGGGCATTTCATGCACTTACTGCTGTGAGATGGTTACCAACCGTCCTGCTTAAACTAGATTGAAGGAACTGAAATGTTATTTCAAATGAGCCATCAGACCACTCTAATTAACATTATTACATTTATTCCAAGCCATAAAAATCAAAAGGGATGGAAATAAAACTTTGCATTTCATAGTAGTGTGATGGAAGAATTTTTATTTAAAAAATTCTTTTAAAAAAATTTATTTTTATTTAAAAATTCTACCTTAAGAAAACATTTTCAAGTTTTCTTCTGTGTTTCTTTGATAGTTAGTGTTAGTGCCAGTCTATTTTTCCTGTTTAAGCTGTTTATGTGATTAATTTGCTCGCTTCTTTGTATAAGTAACATTTTTTACTGTCCCTCAACGTCCAACTCAAAAGTGTAAAGCCATTGATTTTGTTTTGCAGAATTATGATTCATCTTCTCAGTAATGCACTTCCTCTGCATTTAATCATGCTCCATCTGAAGCAGTCACAAGGGATAGTTCTGACTATCTGTTTATAATGAATTTGGGGTGAGCGTTGCACCAATGGATCACTAGCCGCAATGACGTAAACACTTTGTTTTGATTTTGAAAGGGTTTTAGTAAAATAAAAAGCTGTGATCTGCTTTCCTGCTAACCACTTCTGTTAATAACTGTCGTAGTATAGTCATGTGGTTTTTAATTGTAGTTGTTTAGCATACAGGTCAAAATCATCAGTTGAAATCAGCTGATTCACAGCCATCATAAAGAAGCAAGCTAACTCCATAGGCTCAAGTGTTCCTTTTTAATGAAGAATTTGAATGGAAGCAAAATATTTAAACTGTATCTGTATGTGTTAGCTTATATGTATATTTCTGTTACCACAACACTATTTACAGACTATGTGCTGATACCCCTACTCAGAGTTTTACTCCATCCTTTGTCAGTCATAGTTGTAATTACACCACACAGGAGCATCAAGAAGATAAAAAGAGACCCTATCATTGCTTTGTGAGTTGGGAACAGAGAGAAAATGATCTAGGCACTGATCTTGCTGCTGATAATCCCAGCTGACACTGGAGGAGGGCCATACAGTGCTCACACTGCCCACTTCTTGCGAATCCAGAACCATGACACAGTGTCTTGTGCTGCTGGACATAGCTGCTGAAGAGACTGTGGTGGAGAGCTGGATTTTAGAAATTGGTTGGAGAAGACCAAGCTTTCATATAGCATTTAGATGGTCAGAATAAAATTTCTTACAAAACGATACTGTATTTAATAATAATAAAAATATTCTTGCTCTTTGAGGCCAGGACTTTACTTGGCTAGGAACTGTACTGAGGAAAAAACATGGGATGACAAGGGCATAATGGAGCAATCTTCAGCAACCCAGTCTCTGCAGTTTAGCTACTTAAAACTGTTTTGGTTTGGGGGGGCCTGGAAAAGGGTGGAAAAGAGTTAGGTTTTTTAACTGGTTTGAAGGAAGTAAATTCAGGAAAGACTGGTACACCAGCATTTGTACTTGGAATGGCATTAATGACACCTGAATAAAGATTGCTTTACATAGGGTTAGCAATCAGCCTTGGCAAATCTGTGTGTTTCCTAGTGAGATCAGGAATGGCATTTTGATTCTAGGTTATCCACTGTTAATTAGCAAGGTAGGATTTTTCTTGCTTCACTTTAAGCATTTAGAAATCCAGTCAGATCTAAGCAAGTACAACGCTGCCTCTACAAGCAGCAGAAAGAGACATTTGTAGGTGATTCATCCTGTCTTAAAATAAGTATGCATGTATTCATCCTGCCTCTTCCAGGCATCTCTCTCTGCATAGGGTGAATCACTCTGAAATCACTTCTGCCATCTCCATTGACTGCAGAAGTACCAAAGACAAACGACTTTTGAAACAGCTAAGGTTTGATGTGGTTAATCCACCTTTTCAGAAAAGTAGGGCAGTGTTGTTTAAGTGCTGTGATGAGGAATATAGATAAAAATGAAGAGTGAATTTTGTACCATTAAGTAAAGCCCCAGTAACTTATGGTCATAAAAAGGGGATGTGATGGATTCAAACTCAGAATAAAGCTGGAAGGTGAGCAATAAAAGGACCTCTTGGTAAACACAGCAACTTAGAGAATTTGGCTTTTCACATATCAAACGTAAGAGTACTGTGACATTTCAGACTAACAATAGAACTAACTAATAGCAAATAAGACCTCCTGTAGTATAAGTGGAGAGAAAGTATGTATTACTTTTTATAGGTGGTTACAACAGAATAAATGAATATTTAAAACCAAAGAAAAACTTAGGAAAAAGAAAAAAAGGGTGTGTATATGTAAATGTGGTCAAGGCAATGGCTAAAGTCTAAAAAACTCTTATCCCCAAGCATTTATCTCAAAAACAACATTTTAATTAACTTTAGTCTCTACAACTGGATATGTAAAAAAAAAAATATATCGCAGACAGAGGACATTATATAGTTTGACATTAAAAACCCTAGATAGATGTTTACAGTCTACATAAATGTTATCCTATTGTTCCAGAAGAAGATTGGAACCCACTCAGGGAAACGGTAATGTTCAGGCATGCCTTGTCAATCTTCCCCCTCAAAAAGGTGTTTACAGCAGCTGCCCAAGAAGAAGTGAAGTACTGAAATACCTAGAATTGAATAAGCCACTCTTCTGGTATGCAAGGCTTGGAAAGTAATCATTAGTGCTGACATGTAACTTGTTCCACTGGCCACCCTGAACTAGAGTGAACATCACTGGAGTGATGTCCAGGAGGTTTTGGATTTCTCTGTTAACACATCAGGGCATCTCATGAGGGAAAGCCTATTGGAAAGTATATTCTAGAGTATAATCTTAGGAAAAAAAAACATGTTTTACTGGATAAAGTTATATAGCAAAGTAGTCCCTGGAATCAAGGCTCTGGTGTTGGAGCATTCTGGATAATCGGGTGATTGGAATGGTATTCAGCATATGAATTATTACAAAAAGGTACAGTAAGTATTCTGCACGCATTTTAAAATCTTTATGAGGACTGTTGAAGAAAAGAGACTGGTGAAGAAAATACTCAGTTCACTGCTGAAAAATAAAGCTTGTTCCTCAGCTCACACCTCCTTGTTACCTACGGATCACCACAGCTGGTAGAAGCTTGGCTAATAGTAAAATGAAACTATGGCACCAGAGGTACTCTTTGACACTTAGCATTAACAAGCATATTGTTCTCTTCAGAAATCAGTCACTAAATTCTCTAGAGAATATAAGTCACCAAATTCTGTCAAAATATTAGAGAAGTGGACATAAAAAAAATCGAAACAACCTAAACCAAAACCAAACAAGTTTGAGTTACTGCATGCAACAAAACCAAGTAACAGAGTGAAGGAGAAAGCAAAATTTTCCTTAAGGACTTCTGATCATTCAGAGCCTAAGCTTTCTTTCGCAATATGGATAATCTCCTTGTAGTCTAAAAACAGACTGAGAGAAAGAGCAAGCAAAAGAGGGAATTTTCCCTGTCTCTCAAAGTCTAAAGCTAAGTGACAGAGCCTCCAAGCTCTTCCGAGCAGTTGGGTCTTGTTGGACAACCCAGATAAGTCTCTGCTTAATGCTGCGTACCTCCTCTCTGTCTACTTTCAAAGGAGGAAAGCCAGCTATGACGTTGTAAGGAAATGAGCAGAGTGGGCAGAAATTTGCAGACCCACATGCCTGCAAATTAGCTTTTACCCAAGTTGCCATCTTCAACACTGGACTTTAAATGGAGCCCTACTACTGTGACCCACAGGGATGCATCAGCAGTGGAGCTACTCGTGAGTCTGGCATTGCCCTTGATTTTCATGTTGAAACTGTGGAGAACTCCCTTTTATTTTTTATTCCAGACTCAACAGAAAACAAATCCTCACTTTTAATGAAATAAATCCAATTTTGCTTCTTAGTCACCTAGAGAAAAAAAACCCTATATACCAGTCGTTGTTATGTTAGATCATCCTCCTACACAGCTTTTACCCTTTCAAATGCTTTTTTATTGCTTGAATCTAATTGAATATCCATCTCATTGCAAATAAAATTTTAAAATATATCTCTCTTCTTTTGCTTAAACCTCTTTTCTCCATTTATTATTCAATTCAGTTGGATAATTGCATTCCTTAATGTTATTACTCTCTATTTTTCCCCATTTATTTTACACGGAGAGATTGCAGGCCTGAATCTGATCTTTGGTAAAGCCAGTAAAGTATCTGAAATCACTGGATTTCTTCCAGGTTTTTTCTGTGGTGTAATATAAATCAGAACCTAGGCTGTTTGTTTCACCCTTAGTTTGAGGTTCATTTTGTCAGCAATAAATTATGACTGCTTCTAACTTCAGTATGGTGTTACACAGACATACACACAAAAATCCTTATCTTAGAATCACAGAATGGTTTGGGTTGGAAGGGACCTTTAATAATCCTCTAATCCAATCTCCTTGCCATGGGCAGGAGTGTCTTTCACTAGATCAGGTTACTCAGCCCCATCCAAACTGGCCTTGAACACTTCCAGGGATGGAGCATCTTCCATCTCTCTGGGCAACCTGTGTCAGTGTCTCACCACCCTTACTGTAAAAAATGTGCTCCATGTATTCAATATAAATCTACTTTTTTCCCAGTTTAAAAACATTGCCGCTTGTTGTATCACTGTAGCCCATGGTGAAAAGTCTCTTTCCATCTTTTCTTCAAGTGCTCTTTACTAAAAGTCTCTCTCAACCTTTCTTAAAAGCTCCCTTTAAGTATTGAAAGGCCTCAACAGCCTCTCCCTGGAGCTTTCTCTTCTCCAGGCTGAAAAACCCCAACTCTCAGCCTGTCTTCATATCAGAAGTGCTCCAGCCCTTCTATGAAACAGTAAGCGTATTTGAAGGAATGAGGCATTTGTGTGGATTGATAGCCTGCTTCTAGTTATCCTTCATGCTCACATTAGTAGAGAAAAGGCAGTGTCAGAAGTAGCCTGAGGAGAAAGGAACAATGCTGGGAGTTGTCAGGAGTTACTATCAGCACATAGCTGGAAATTTGATAAATAGCCTGCTCAAAAATAGCATGAAAATTATTCTGGTTTTGTAGCTTATAGACATAGTTTTCTGCTTTCCCAGCATTTAATTGTTTGGGGGCTTGTTACCCCTGTATATGTATCTATGTTGCAGTCTATACAGTGTTTAATGTACTGCTTATAGATTTGTATTGTGTCAAAGACTGGAAAGACACCCACCACGTGCCTGCTCAATGCCTGGATTTCACATGTTGTCCCCAGGCCTCAGCGTGTTCTTGTGGGAGCTTGTAGGCTGGGAGTGGGCAGAGGGGTGGAGATGAACCACAGCTTTCCTTCCAACCTAATGAGTGCCTGCCAGCACAGCTGAGCTGGCAGAGTGAGTGTTGTCATTTGCTTCTGGCATAGTCCACATGACTCGTTCCCGTTTCCCAGAGCCAAGGAAGAGCAAGAAAAACACGCACCGTACAAGCAAACTTGTTTAATGTAGGGACCTCAAGAGGCTGCAGAGGTGTTGGTTGACTACCCCCTGCAGCTCATGCAGGATTGCTGCGAAAGCAAGAGCATGAGCATGGGCAGGTGTCAAAGCAACCAAATATATTGAGATAAATAGTCTCTTACCTATCTGTAATGGTAGCCCTATTCAGTTAGGTGCTTGTGTGTGGGGACATAGGGTGAATGTCCCTGCACTCTTGGAGTCAGTGATGAGAGGGAGGTGACTGCAGTCACCAGCATATCTTTTCCAAATGGTCCTCGGGATAAGCCCTTTTTCTCTCAGCTACCTGTGGAGGGAATTTAGTGAAACTAGGCCGCTACTACGGATACAAAACATTAGGTGGTATGACTGCCCCATTTTCTTCCCCTGAGTGTTTCACAGAGTCACTGAGGTTGGAGGGCGCCTCCAGAGATGCTCTAGTCTAACCCCTTGGTCAAGCAGGGGTAGCTGGAGATGATTGCTCAGAGCTGTGTCCAGTTGGGCATTGAGTATCTTCAAGGATGGCAAGTACACAACATTTCTGGATAACCTGTTCCAGTGTTTCATCACCCGCATGATAAAAAACTGTTTACTCACAATCAGATACAGTTCCCTGAATTTCAGTTCATGCCTCTTGTCTCTGTGTATCACTGGCTCTGCGGTCTTTGTCTACCCTGTTGGGTATTTAGACACACTTTGGTAACACCTCTTGAGTCTTCTCCAGGCTGAACAGTGTCAGCTCTCTCAGTCTTTCCTTGTGTGATAGATGCTTCAGTCCCTTCATCACCTCTGTGGTAAACTCCAGATGTGTTTCAGCAGTGCTGAGCAGAGGGGAAGGATCACAATCTGGCAACGCATTTTCTAATGCAGTTTGAAAATAAAATGGTTTTATATCATTGAGTTTAAGGAAAGCAAGCAAAATGACACAAAACTGGATTTTAGGGCTATGGTTGGTCATTGTTGGTGCTGTCTTCTTAAAGTTAATATGGTTCCTTTTTCAGCACAAATATGTGATCTTCAGCAGCACTCAGTTTACTTCCTTAGCAACAGCCGGAGTTACATTTGCACTTGGTCCCTTTGAACATTGAATGCTTGCTGAGGAGGGCAAAGTGGAGCAGAGGGGAAGGGAAGAAGGAAACAGGTGGGAATGGAGCTGCATTAGCAACAGTTTTGGGGTGTTTTGAAATTGTTAAACAGCAAACACGCTTCCGTATGTGTCATGTTTTGCTATTGACATTTAACTTCTCCCCATGTCCCCCCTCCTTCTTGTTATGCCTCTAATAAAATTCTGATGTGTAAAACTACTCACACTGCAAGTTTAGTGCTGGCAAGCCAAGTGGGAGAGGCAGACCTAATAAACCTGTGCAGGAACTGCTTTCAAATAGTCCAGGTCAAATACCTTCCCATTGGCCAGGAAGTTTGGATGGTGATTGTGTGGAGAGTGAAGAGCTTTTGAAACAGCATGTGTAGGACACGTGATGACATTGCAGGAAGGGTATCAAACAAACAGGGAAAACCGGCTTTAAAACTTGGTATGGTCTTAAAACTGGACGAACCGTCTTCTGCATGTGACTTAATGCCCGTTACCTCCAAAGTCCCCAGTAAATCATATAAAATCAGTTTGCTTCGCCATGCTGCTGAGTCATTTTAGAGTGACTTTCAGTAGCTGCTGAAGCCCTTTTTTGCTTCCCAGGCGGGCTGGCATAGACCTCCTGAGGCCCAGCAGGGCAAAGAACAAGCAAATATGGCCTCATATTGTCCCTGCCTGCTGCTGGCACAGCCTGAACTGCTGCAGGTTGGGGGTCGGTTGTTTAATAAAACTCCATCTTTTAAATCTGACCTTCCTGTGAGTGTGTAAAAGCAGCAATTAAGGTGTTACTTAATGAAGTATTGAAGTACTACTGTACTGAGCATTTCTGAAAAGCTTATTTCTTTGGGTAGCTGACAGCCCCTTTTCAGCATTTCAGCCAAAAGGATGTGTTTTAAAACTAAACCTTCATTGCTGTTGATACTTGTGGCACAGCAACAGAGTTTTAGTGGTTTTCTTAATCCCTAATTTGGATTCTGTTCCACTTTTGAGTATTAATAAGCATTCTCCAGCCAGAGTATGCGCATTCAGAACACACTTGACACCTTTACTGGTACCAAGTGCAACCCATGTACTATGGTTCCTTGTTTATCATGGATCTCTTCCCCATGGTGGTTCGGAATCAAAGTATGCTGCTATTTGGTGGGGTGTGTTCCCTTTCATGCTTTTTGTCAACCAGAAAATGCAACAGATGAGTAACAGTGCTTGGATTGTCACATTGTATGGTAGGAAAAATTGAAGTTGGAAGCAGATTTATAGTCTAAAATAATAACATTTATTAAACAAAGAAATGCTTGCAGAGTGACCTTTCCTCCTCTTGAAAACTTAGTGATTGTGCAGCTGTTCTCTCCTGTCTTTTCCTAATGCATATTCATAGATTTTTCATAAGGAAAAAACATGTTTGCGAAACCATGATTATAAGTTAATTAAAAATATTTTTAATTTTAGAAAATTAAATGTGTTGGCAGTGGCATACTCATTGCTAATGGGTGATTGTATTTTTTCCATAATAATAAGAGATTCAATGAAACTCTAAAAGATGTTAGAATACGATTAACTAGATAAACTATGTATTTGAGTTTTTATTCCCAAATTAGACAGATTTCCCAATGCCAGAAGTGTGGGTTTATATTTGATAATTATATGACACTCTTGAGCTTTCTTGCAGATTGTAATTCAGTTCCATGAGAAAAGAACTTTAAAGCGAGACGAAAGAATGAGTGCCTCTAATTACAGAAAGGCATTGTGACCAGCTTGGCCAGTTTGTTCAGTCCCTTGTCTCAAACAGATCCTGACAGATTATGCGCTGTGCTGTGCTGGAGCAGCAAATAAGAGTACGGAACCCAGCAGTCCCAAATTATGCCTTCCTCAAATACTGGTTTGGTTCTGTGGAAAAAAAGTAGTTTCTGAAAGTGTTTATCAAGATGTGACAGGACAAGGGGTAACGGGTTCAAACTTAAACAGGGGAAGTTTAGATTGGATATAAGGAGGAAATTCTTTCCTGTTAGGGTGGTGAGGCACTGGAATGGGTTGCCGAGGTGGGCTGTGAGTGCTCCATCCCTGGCAGTGTTCAAGGCCAGGTTGGATGAAGCCTTGTGTGGGATGGTTTAGTGTGAGGTGTCCCTGCCCATGGCAGGGGGGTTGGAACTAGATGATCTTGAGGTCCTTTCCAACCCTAACTATTCTATCATTCTATGATTCTGTGTGAGCTGTGGTTTTCATTTGCTGGAGGCTATTATATGGTGAGGTACGTCAGGGCTGGCTGGAAGCTGTTTGTGATTTATTGGACAACCCATGGCAGAACAAGCAGCTGACCAAAACTAGGGACCTGTATCACAGAGGCAGAAAATTAGTGTCTTGTTTCTTCAGATCTGATAATAGAAAAGTTTATGAGTGGATATGTTTGTCCAGTTCTTTATTCATGTATTCTTGCATTTGTGCTGACTCACTCCGTTTTCTATGATGTTTTGTGTCAACACTACTGAAAACAGCATAGGTACCTTTGGAGAGTGGTGCTGAGATTGTAGGTTCCTTCTGCTTCCACATCTGTGTAGTGCCAAGTCCAAGGGCTGTAAAGCTGACATCATAAAATACAGGAAAAGTTGCTATTACAGAAAATTTGTCAGTCAAAACCACCAGATTTTTGCCTGTGGAAGATGCTTCTTTTCATGTGCAAGTGTTGTTGAGTTAGATATTAATGGGGATAAGAATCCAGGTGAAAAGAGTCAAGTAAAAGCACACTTGGCTAAATTAAGCCAGCCAGAAGAAGCTTATGAATCTATCTAAGGTAGTTACTGTAATTGCTGAGTATCTTTAAGGGTCCTCTGGGTCCTAAGTAAAGCACCTTATGACTGCAAAAGGTAACACAGTTTAAAATAGAAGAAAGAAAAAAGGGGAAATAAACAGACCCCTTAAAGATTAGAACAAATGAAATAGTCTATTGAAATAGTCTGTTGTTTACTTAAAAGCCATCTGAGTTAGAGCTAAAGAAATAACTAAGGAATACTTTAGTCTCCATGAAATTTAAATTCAGGTTATGCAAAATTAGGCCAGTGCCGTACATGAGAAGATGGGGATTGCAAGGATAAAGCTGGGGCAATTGTTCTAAATACTATAAATTGCAAACCCAGCATTTAGTCAAAATGGCTAATTCCTGGACATCTATGTTTACAATTAGCCCATGGAAATTACCTGAAAGGTTGGACTCCCCCATATTTGTACTAAGTTTACCAAAACATGGATGGGAGCTTGGCAAAGCTTCAAAGTAAGTTCAGAGCAAGTAGTGTGTTGCCGTTAATTAGCAGCTGGGTGAGTTGTTGCAGCAGGTTCAGAGAAGATACAGGGCCTTGAGCAAGAGAGCGCTGCGGCATTCCACAGCATTGGTACAAGGAGGATGCGCAGAGCCTGGGGAAGGAAGATCTGCTTGCTGGAGGCCCCCCAGGTAGCGGTGGCTCATTCCCATCTCCACTTACATCTGTGCACAGCACAGCACATTTGTCTAACAGCAGTGTCCCGAAGGCATGGACACATATCTGGCTGGAGTTCCTAGCCCGATGGTTTATGGCATTTTGTACTTTCCAGTGATTGAATCTCCCAGATTTGTACAAGTGAATGCTTTGACGAAAGGCACCTTCCTTCTGCGTGTCAGGGGTGTTTGTGTGGCCAAGTTGTGTGCCGTCTTGGCAAAGAGGTTTGCTGCCAGCCCTTTGTTTGTCTTTGGTTGTCTTAATGGGCTGGGGGTGCGGGAGGGGGTAAGGACAGACTGGGGAGGACCATAGCCAAAAGAGAGGGGGGGCCATGACGTGTTTCAGGAGGAGACGTGATGCTGGTGATGGTATGGCATCAGAGGATGTGTTGGCCACGCACAGACCAGAAAGAATGTTTAACTTTGCACTTGCTCAAGTGCAAAGGAAAAAATAAGGAAATTATGTATTTATTTGTTGGAACAGAGCAAAGTATGTCCTTTGAGAAGAAAAAAACTTCCCCTTCAAAATAGGGGAATGTGACAAAAGCAGTAAGTTAATATCAGGAATGGGTGGTGATGTGGACTAAAAATCAGTGCATTCAGTGTGGTGCTGTCATTAGAGACGTGCTATACTGGGAGACAAAAATGGAAATGCTAAGCCAGGCTTAAGAAAGAAATTATTCATCGTTTTGCAGTTCTGTACAGGACAAGTTAAGTACTGTCTGTCATCTGATTAAAAAACAACTGAAAGACATCTCCTGTCATGAAACAAACTATAGTAAAGTAGAAAAAGTTAAAGAAAAGGATTTCTCAGAAATCCTCTCAAAGGACACACTTGGTCAAATATCAGAGGACCTGGAAATAATCTCAAAGGGCCAACATGAACAGTACTGAAATTACTGTACGTATCTATACGCACATGCTTATTTTGTATTTCTCTGTGGTTTGTGTTTATAAGTGTGTATACAAAATGTAAATAACAAATGTAGTGTATATCTTCAGAGTTAACTGTTTAAATATAAACCATTTATTGCATATCATTATGCAGTAAATATATACATACACATACATAGACATACACATACATATACATGTCTGCATATATACATATATATGTGCATACGTATAAGAATTACATTTATTTTTCCAGTTCGGTTTAACCATTTTTTGAGACCAAGTGTGTGGCTTCTCACTTTCTTTCCTCCCAGTGGAACACCTAGTGCTAACATTACAAGCCTGTCTGTCCATGGACTTCTACTTATGAGAAATAGCTGCTAACATAGATGTCATATCAGAAGAGACTTGCAAGACAAAGTATAGTGGGAAATTGTGGACATGCCTAAATCTGTGAAATTTTTTTTCTAAATTCAAATAAAAAGTTAAATAATCTTTTTCAGCCTTAGGGTGAAGAAAAGCTAGAAATTACAGAATTTGAAGGCAAATGAGCAGTCTGTCTAGGCCTTAAAACTTCTAAGGGAAAGAAGAATGTTATCGTTTACATTGTTTTTAGCCTCTAATATTCAAGCATAGCTTAGGTTCCTGTTCACTATTGAATTGTGAAGTTGTGTTTGACTAAAAGCAGAAGTGAGTATGAAACAAGTGATGAGTTCAAACTTTGTCACTAATTCCAGTTTAAAATGTACACAGCAACTTGGCTAATTGTATTTTTTTTTTCCTTCTTAAGGCAGAATGGGGAAACAGAATAGCAAGCTGGCCCCTGAGGTGATGGAAGATCTGGTGAAGAGCACAGAGTTCAATGAACATGAGCTAAAACAGTGGTACAAAGGATTTCTAAAGGACTGTCCAAGTGGTAGACTGAACCTTGAGGAGTTTCAACAGCTCTACGTAAAAGTAAGTTGTTTATTAAGTTCCTATTATTTGGTTGTAGAAGCTTGCTAAGTAATGTGGTCAAGAGCTGCTAGTCACTTAGACTAGAGAGTACCTTTGCTAGACGAAGCAATGGTGAAGGCCAGGAGATAAATAGAAAGTGCTAATCACACCAACAATTCACGTAGCTCCAGTGATCAGAACCAAAAGTTTAGAGAAGTTGCTGTGATTTACTCACAAGAAACATATTCTCTGCATTCTGTAGTTTATGGTCTTCTTTCACCTTTAAAGATGGTCCTGTTCAATAAATAGCACTGTACCTGTGTAGTACTGCTGGAATATAAGCCTGTGATTGCTTTACCTACTCATATGAAAAGCTGCCCTTTTGGTTTCAGAAGTAGTGAGATTTCATGACAGTATGTCCTGCAGATACATTATGCACTGAGCAGAAAGGATTTCTTTCTGTAAATTCTAAGTATTGCTTTTATTTTTTCCCTGCTATCTCTTTGCCTTTGTCATATAGGAAGGGAAAACCAGGCTGCTCAGTCTGTTTTCTTCTTATTTTTCATTATTTTATCAAGTTCAGTGTAGTCTTTTCCTTACATTTATTATGTATTTATTCTCCAACAAGAAGAGCATGGGGGTAGCATAAGGAGTGTATTCATGTTGCAAAGATAATTATATTTTAATTCAGAATCTAGTGCCTGCCTAAAGGTCAGAGACTTCAAAGTAGCTTTAATTAGTTAAAATATTGGATGGCAGTGATGAACAGTAGGATCAGAGTGGTTCATAAATATAATGTGAGGCTGAATAAAAATTAAAAAGCCTTTCAAATGCAGCAGTTAATATTAAGCCCACTGACAATTTCTGCAGACAAATGGGACTCTTTTCCCTTAAATTAATGCTACAGCCCTTTCCTAAATTTCTTCAGCCTTGAACCAGATCCCTCTGCAAATTATTACCTACCCCTTTTTTCCTTCTATTGAATGGTCTAGTAAAGCCTGCTGACTCCAGCTTACATAAATAAGCTTCTGTCTTAATGTTTATGGCTCAAGATGTTGCCTCATGATTCTTTTTTTAAGAAATGGCTGACTTTGTAATGAGTGTCATTTTCAGATTAAAGAATTTTTAGTGCCTCAAGGTACTGTGTTTGTTATTGACCGACAGCGTATAGCTTCCATTTCAAACAGTGCACAGCCAGCAAGATCAGGCGTCTAATCATTTCTTGTACATGTTTCTGTGGAAAGTAAATGCTCTTCACAAAATATGGGTTCCTAATGAGATAGATCAAGTGTTTAACTTCTTAGAAATCATTGTATTCTTTTTGGCAAATCACAGTAAAGGAATTATTTTATTCTTGTTTTTTAATGCTTTTGTGTGTTGTGGGAAACGTATCTTCTTATAGCTTGAAAATGTTAGGACTTTCGCCCTTCAAAGGGGTGTTTGAAGTGTTCCTAGGTATTTCACAAGACACTTTCCTCATTAAGAAATAGCAGAGAGTAAATTCAATATCCTGTTTACAAAAATGGTAGTGCAAAAAATACTGTGAAGAGCACAGCAGTATTTTGATCTTGAAATTTGGAGACAGCTCTGTAGTGTTACTAAGCTGCAGTATCTAGCTTTTAGTTTTATGGCCTCACACATTTTTAGATATGCACATCAAATAAGATTGTCTCCCTTGCTTTGGTAGTTATGGGTTTTGAGGTTTACTCTGTAATGGTATTGTCATATATTTAGTCCAGTTTATTGTCATTCTATATATAATGTCTATATGCAGAGCAAAATACTAATTTTGCAGAGGACAAATACAATTAGCTGTAGTAAATCCAAAGCTTTACTTCTCATTCTGTCATAGAAATGCTTGTGAAATTATGGCCTTAGGCTCTTCGAGGAGCCGAGAGTTGGCTGCGGTGGTGACTTCTCCTATGAGGATGTTCTGCCTGCCTTGGCTTCAGGCTGCAGACAAAACCCCACATGAGAAATCTGATCTTTCAAGGAGGAGCCACCAGCAGGAGACCCAAACCATTACAATTACTTTTACAGCATTTCAGTTCCTTTAATGCATATTCAGAGCGAAAGTATATGAAGCATGTATTGATTAGTCATTCGTCTATGTGAACTTAGAGTTGGGAGGGATGACATTTATCTGTTGCTCTAAATTGTGTTTTATTGAAGATTTACATAAATCAGGATATTTGGAAAACAAATATAGGACTTACTTTCAATTCAGATTTACATTTTATTAAGATGACATTGTTTCTTTGTTTGTGAGAGTTGTGTATTGCACTTTTATGTGTATTCATAAAAGGGTGTTGGTTGTCTAACTAAGATGCAAAGATAGCTCTTCTTTTACTCACGCACAGTAGAAAACATCTTCAGCTGAAAGAGAAAAAACATTTTTAGATTATATCAGGAGCAATATTGTGAGGTGAATTTCCTTGTTACCTCCACTAATCCTCCGTTGTAATTATAGAGTGGAGTGCACAATCTTAGGGCACAGAAGCTGCCTTTTTTTTTTTTTTGTAATTAAGTCCACACCTAATGTATCACTGTATTTAATGTCAGCTAATAAGCTGGAGTTGGTCTGAATTAAAACACCCAGAACGTGTGATGTTCATGTCAGGTCCTCAACACTAACTCTTCCACTCCATGTATTTGCATCAGTTGTACTGTGCTGTTTACTGACGTAGATGAAGACTGTATTGACTGAAGGGGAAATCACTCTAGCTTGGCTTGGAAGCTATTGAAGTTTCCATTATTCAAATCATTCAATGCTTAAAATAATAGCAGTTACACAGTCGGGCTCTACAGAAGAATTATTTGCAGCATGTTTACTGCAAGTGTCTATAAAAACATTTAATCAAGAACACCTCTTTTAAATAAGTAGCCACTAGGCAGAAATATGTGTTATACTGCTTCGTATTTAGCATTGTCTGCAATCAGTTCTTGGGATCCGGAATCTGTGGCAAGCTATTGGTGCTTGTGTTTCCCTCCATGGTGCTGAATGAGGTGAATGCTTCAGCAGTTTTTGAAACAGTTTATTGAAGAATTGTTTATGTACCGTAAACCCAGAGCCAAAATGAGACCTAAATGCTAAAACACTGAGTTAGCAGTCTCGACAGTCTGCATGGAGTATGGGAGGGGGAGAAATTTGTGGATACCATTCTGGGGAAGCTGGAACTCAAGCCAGCATGTTGTAAACAAACATGCCAATGCAAACCCATCAGGTGATGCTCAGGACAAGAATTTATATTAAATTCTACATTTCTCCAGGGTATATACATGTATTTTCATACTGGGAGTTGTATCTTCCAAATCTCTCCTGCAGAGAACTATATAGGGCATTAGAAGTCAAAGCAAGCCCAAGTGACTCAAGTCCTTTTACTTTCTCTCTTAAGTAACAAAGACAACGTTTATGCAATACCTTTACCACAGTGGTTTAAGTACTCATCAAGCTGTAGAAAACTCTGAATCCATTATTATGTCCCTGTAAGGAGTCTGAGTCTGCACTGCTCACCCTCTCATTGCTCTACCTGTGATGAGAGATGCCCATCTGGGCTGCTGGCAGTATCCCAGTTAACCTCTTTTTCTTTAGGAGATATCATTGGACAGTCTGGAACATACAGTTTCCGTTTTTGAAGGGAGTATCATAACCATTAAGCTTAATCCTTGCTTGCTGTCTTCATTTTCCTTATTTCTATCCTAAAAAGCCCTTAAATTCTTTTAGCTTACGTATAACATCATTCATATTGTGGGCAGAGAGCTGAAGAAGTTAATATTCAGAAGTGTCATTAAAATAAAATATCCCAATAAAGCATTCTGGACTGTTCCTATCATTCTTTAGAGTTTCTTGCATTCTAGAGGGCCAAATACATTTTCCTTCAGTTCTTTTCCATTCACTGAGTTTGGATGCATATGCCCTAGAGTGTGTAAGTGTGCATAATCAATGCTAATATTCAAAGGAATTATGCATGTTTATTAAGGGGAAAATAGACTTCTATATTGTGATACTTCTTGGAACTGGGTCACTGAACATGAGAAGCGTATCTTCTGAATTAATGATAAAACCAAGAACCAGTGGTCCTTTAACTGGAAGGGTAGGGTTAGGAGTGATCAAGATGTAATTCTAGCATTAAATAAAGTCATTGACTTTTTGAATTTATTGCACATCTATTATTTAGGTATGTTTTGGTATTTTATATGTAATGTTTAAATGAAAAAAGTAGTAACGCTCTTTGATGAATTACAATTAAATGGTTTGTCATATTTTTGGCTTTTATCTCACATTTCCTGCCTTGAAGGGAATTGATTTTTAGTCTTTCATTTTAGTCCTTCATTTTAATATGCGTAGAACAAAAGAATCTCAAAAATGCATTGAAATTTAAGTGTGTATATTTGCAGCCTCTTTATCCAGATTTTCAAGGCAGACTAGCATTTTTCTAAAGATGGCACAGAGCTCCTCAAAAATGTTAGGTTAGAACTGCATTTCAGGCTTTCAGTGGCTGTGAAGAACTGGGATTCCAGAACAGCGCAGCTGTGTTTACAGATGCCTCTAATACAGATGCAGTTGCGCTGGCAGAAACTGATTTTCCTGGGATCATTTCTATTAACTGGAAGAGTTGTGCTGGTTTTACGAGTGTGGTTTGGCCACTGAAGTTCTCCCTAAAGTAAGAGCACTTTTTAGGAATATTATACCAATTAATAGTTATACCAGTCCTGTATTGCTAAAGGACTACAGCATGTTTTGAAACCATGCAGATTATCAGAAATACTGACATATCTACTCATGCAGTGATTTTAGCCCATGCTGTTGCTGCCTTCCAGAAGATGACATCTGGGGTGCTAGCAGTCTTTCTGGACAACATAATAGTATGTTTGTTGGATGCACCACCTAAATTTGAGCGCAACACAGAAAACATCATATACATCTATTTATAAGCATGCCTCTAAAAATCCTTAAACAGGTCAATAGTGCTGCTGTGTTACTGAATTGTTAAGACTGATTCAGAATAATGAAACTATTATTGTTAGGTTGGAGACAATCAGACAAAAAAAAAGAAGCAAAGCGACAAATAGCTCTGATCGAGGGACGTTACAAGGTGGCTCTACAAGAAGCAGCACATATGTAGGTAGGCAGATAGAGGCTAGAAAAAAATAACAGCAACATTATTGGCACAGTGGAAGTTCTGCTTTCGGGGGAGTTTGTAGAACTATCTATGAGATAGACATTCTTAATACATTCCTTAACCACTTAATGCAAATCTGCACATTTGAGACAATTACAGTAAAATCATTAGCCACAAATGCTCCTAAGGAATAAAAATACCTTTCACCAGACGTGCAGTGGAAATTCCTGTGAAAGGAAAATTAATACAGTAGAATCCAAAAGGCAGTGTGCTGAAAAGCAAATGTATTTGTGGTCCAGCATTATCATCACAAGGGAGTGCTTTTCAGGATGTTTAGTGCTCCAAGGCTGTATTAAAATTGGGTTCTGATAACTTTAAAAGCAAAAGAGATAGCAATTGCTTTTAATGCAGGACTTGGTTAAAAAAAAAAAAAAAAAAGAAAAAAAAAGGCTTCTTCTTGTTGTCTGGATGTTTTCCATGAAAAACTGCTTTTGCCACTGTTCCTCCTTCTCCTCATAAACATGAATAGGCAGGTGCTGTGCCAAAACACAGGTCTACTAGAAAACCACATAAGAGGCTTATTATATGTTTCAAACAGATGCTGAGATTGTGCTGCATGAATTTTAAAACAAAGGGTCAGAATGTTTCTTACATATAAAACCAAAATAAAAAAAAAGCCTAAGGCAGTGTTAACTTTTAAGCTGATTTTGTATAATTTGAGGAAGGGGAGGATGCTGGTAACATGCCCTTCTACAGCATTTCTGTCTTCGTGCTGATACCAGAAAAAATAATGGCTGGACTTAGTATCATTTTACGGAACATCTATAAAAACCTTTTAGCAAACAAATCAGCAACCATACTGAAAAATAAAATTCAGTAAATAAGCATGGATTCTCATTTAAGCTACAAAGTAAAATGAAACCTGCTTTTTAGAGGAGGACCAGCACGGTGGGTAGCAAACTGTTCTGAAACTCTGGTTGTAAATCACAACACTGCAGACTAAGAGCCTTTAACAAGGTAAAATGGAGTCAGTTTAGATTGAAATCATAATCTCACTGAAGCTAATGAAAGTTTTAGTCCTGATCGTCGTTTAAGCACTTAGGACTGTACTGGGCTCTTGAAATTGTTTATCATCATGAGACCTTAATCCTGTGAAGTCTGGTGCAAACTCCATTAATGTCCAGTCCTACCAGCTGGATCTAGAGTCTGAAGAGCTTCTCTCATCATGTGTAAAGAACATACATACACATTGCTAGCTGTCATTTAAAGGCAGCAGTTCCTCAAAACCTAAGTCTGTATTGGATGAGTGGTGAGAAGTTAGTAAAAAAACAGTTTCAGAGGCAAAGAAGGACAAGTCCTTTTGTTTTTGCAGCATTATGGCTAGTGGCTAATTTTAAAGGCTAAAATATATTTTTGTTTGCTTCTGTTGCAGAGCACATAATGGCCCATATTCTCCAGATGATCTCTGGAGACTAAATCTGGAGAATGAGGAGGTCAGGCAATTCTAAGAGATGAAATCTAAATAGCTAAATCTTAATTGCTACAAATAGCAGCTTGCGGAGCGTCCAGGCTAGTGGGTTGAATATTCCTGATGCTCGAACAATTCCGTAACATATGCTGACACCCTCTCTGTGAGATGCAGGAATGATGGTCACATGAATCCAGAAAGCGGAGCAACTATTCAAAGGCATCTCCACGGCTTGCAGCATCAGCAGATGTGTGGGGATGTGAAGGTTTAGTCCAAACCTCTAATTATTATTGAGTAGTTCTGTAATTCTGTGGTTATATGTGGTTCCTGGAGGCATTCTAACATCAAGTCCAAAGCATTGAAGAGAGTATGTGCACCCAGGGCAAGATGATCCAGCCTGGAATGCTCAAAAATCTCACCATGTACATGCCCTAGTTTCCAACATAGCCTGATCAAAGAATCTGGGCTGTGTAAATTTTCTAGCAATAATATGCAAATTATTTTTACTTCATCTTTTATTTTGAAAGATACTTACCAGTTCCAAAGCCTGTTATGTATTTTATAGATCTTGTTCATTTACAGCTCAGCTTTGCTCTGTGTTGGATTCCTTGGAGGAAGCAAAACAATGAATTTAGGATCACAAAATCACAGAATGGTTGAGATTGGAAGGGACCTTTGGGGCTCATTCGGTCCAACCTTCCAAGCTCGAGGGACATTGTAACTATTTCTGTAGCAAAACGCTGGGTTCACTAATACATTTATGATTTTTCTGAAGGGTAATGCAGGAGGAAGAGAGCCATTGTTAACCCAAGTCCCATAGCTGTTACAGTATTCAGGTCTACTATTTGTTGTAACAGTGCTTATTTTACCAATTTAGTCTTCAGAGCAGTTGTCAAAACTGAGTGGTGGTTCACACCCTTTACCCAACCTGTTGTAAAAAGTGTTTTGGGCTGTTTTTCTCCTGCAACTTCGTATTTCCTGGTTCCCTTCACACCACCTCAGCGCTTCCTTTCCCATCACAAAAAAAAAGGTGTTCTCAAAGCCAATGAAAATCATTGAGGATGTACAGTGGAGTGAAGGAGCGATGATACCGACTGAATTTTTTTCAAAGATATTCCCTTCCCTTGCAATCTAAATAAAATAACCATGAATGGAGCGTATGAAGTCTCTATATTATGTATAGGCAGTTGAGATACAAAAAGGTTGAACCACTTGCTTGGTGTTTTTGGCAGGGTCAGGGTTGAAATTCTTTCATAGGTCAAAATATAAATGACCCTCATTTTACTTCTTTTCAGTGATAGGGTGTTTATTTTCCTACAGAATGGCTTGGGAATGACTTCCTGAGGTCACATGTGCACTCTATAGAATGGCACTTTTGGCCAGACTTTAATCAAATGTCTACTCTAGATCTACACTGTGATCTGCACTCTATAGTTAAACTATGACTGTGTCTTAATAGAAACCTGTATTTTAGGTCTTCAGTAACTTTGATTTGGAAAAATGCATCATCCTTGAAGTTTTTCTGAAGGCTTGCAAGCATGTGTTTTTGTTACTTGAGACAAAGTCAAATAAGGTCTTTCAGGGACTTCAGTTTGTCACATTTCTTGAACTATGAACATTTATGTTTGTTTAAAATAAAAAAACCTGTTTGGTATTACAAAGTTGCTGAAGGAACCTTTGAAACCAGGGCACTTTGTTCCAGCACTTGTAGTGCTGTTTTAAAGTATTTTGTCTTAAAACATTAAGTGTTTTCCTCTAGTATCAAAAGTCTGCTTCCAGCATCTTACTTGTACCCACGTCTGAAAACAGCGTTCTTGTTTCATAAAGTGTGGATGGGAACTTGGTGCTCTGAACCAAGTCACTTCACCCTGATGTGATGTCTCTGACTCCATGCTTCAGCTTTGCCTCCCCCTCTTCTTCCAGGGAACTCATCTGTCCTTCAGAAAATTAAATTACCTGATACGTACTTCTAGATATTCCCAGATGGACAGCTGAGAGTCACTGTAGCTGGGTGTGAACACTCCAAAAACTAAAGGGGTCTGATTAATCTGGACCATGGCTCTTACAGCCGTGCACTGCATCTCAGTCTGCTCCATCTTCTTGTGGTACTTTGAGATGGCAAATTGCTATTGCCAGTGTCAGGCATGCTGCTGTGCATAGCTATAGCTATGCAGGTAATGAAATATCAGGTGGTTTTCAGGGTTTTGTGGCATAGAGAGACATTTTGGAGCTCATTTGGTTGCCAAGTTAAATGCAGTTTTTATTATCATGTAGACATTAGTTGAGATTCTAGTCAGGTTTCTACTAATCATAGTCTGAATGTTTCCAGTACCTTGGGATATAACTTTCTTTTTCTTCAATGAGAGTAAATTTCCATATTTTCATGTTTAATTAAGGCTCATAGGAATAGACTATTTGCACCGACAAACTGATTGCTGAATTGAGATGACTTACTGCTAGTTGGCATGACAGCCAGCTAGTTATCTGAATTTTATATTCAATCACAAACAAAAAATGAGAAAAAACATACGGTTTAGAAGAGAAAGGAATCAACACAAGGAAATTCAGACTGACTGGAGGAGGTTTTGCCATTTTGCTGAATTACACATGAAACATTCTCAGAAGAGACTAGTGTGAAATCCACCTATATAAGAAGTTGTGAAGTTTGTCTGTCTGGTTGTATGGATTGGCCAGAACTGAACATGCAGCTTTAAATAAAATCTCCCTGTAGTCCAGAGAATCAGCAGTGTAAGCAGCAGTGTAAAGCAGCACTATAGTTCACCTTAAAGTGCATATCAAAGTTAATTGAGGATTATTTCCATGTTAACAAAGCTATTAAAAATAATTAAAAATTCTTAATTCATTAATTGAAGTAAGTTTTTATATGGACCTTGCTAGCAGCTTTCAACAAAAGTATATTCAATTGCAAAGTTATTTCTAGATGCCTGTGTCCCCTTTCATTTGAAAAGATATGCTCTAAAATTGCTGTCAGACCTTACTAGGAAATCACACACCTCTATGAATACTCATGACTCTTCACAGCTTTCTTTGACAGATACTCACTAATTTGCTCCTTCTTGCCCAACTGATCAGGCAACGAGATTGCCCTAAAAAGTTAAAGCCCTAACCCAAGATACATGAGTTTCGGCTGTGTCATTCCCGTCTCTAGTGCCAATACAAAATACAGAACTGATTAAAAGGAGCAGTCCTCAAATTTGCTATGATGTTCACAGGCTCCTTCTACCATTGTTTCTTGTGTCCATGTTGACTAGATCTGTGTCCCTCTTCTAAATACTTTTTTGGTACTGGAAACACTTTTAATTGTGTTGATGTTTATTAATGCAGCAATTATAGTGCCTAATTTTATAATGTATGTCAGTGTGGATAATTATGTAATTAAACCATGTAACTGAAATGATGGCGTTGTCTAAGAATAGACCAGTTGTTTAAACAAGACACTGTGCTGTGAAAGCCTCCCAGGACACCACAGGTGAAGCCAGCAGATGACTTCAGGAGATGCCCTCCCTCCTCGTATGGATCTGTTTTCACCAGAGTAAACTCCAGCCAACTGCTTTTGAGCCAGCTGCTAAACATGGGTAGCTGGAAGTGGTGCTCTTTGGATGTGGTCCCAGTGAAATGCAGATGTCCTCAGTTCCCTTCAGAGTCTCCCTACCCACACACACATGCCTTAGCCCCAGCAGGAAAGGATGCAGTTGTTCCTCCCACTAAATCTCTGTTTCCCACTTTCCCTCTCACAAATGCTAGTGGCAATTTGGCAGGTTGGGTGCCTTCGCCTGCACACCATTAACACTTCTAGCTTAATTCAGGAGTAAGACACATCTCCTTTCCTCAGGGTCCTATTTCTACATTTCAGTACAAACCATCTTCAGCACACTGAGTCTTACATTACACATGGGTTGGTAAACTTGGTACGAACATTATATACACACATTAAAGTTCTCCTGGTTTCTTAATTAGGACACTTATGTGGTAATACACCACTCTGAGTTCACAGGTGTTTAGTGGTGACCAAATCCTAAAGTTTTCTTGGAGGAATACAGTCATACCATTTCATGTATATGTAAAACCACAGGAGGGTACTGCTCAGCATCAGCTTCACAGTAATGGTACTGCACACATAATTTTCATCTTATCTCTTCTGTTGTTCATTTGTGTAGAACAAGGTATGCCTTAACACTCCACTTGTTATTTAGGAAGTTACAGTTTCTAGTATTTGACTTTTTAGAATATAATGTCAATACATAGCATTTGTTTTCTTAAAAAAGAAAAGTAATACTTCAGATAACACTTGGCCTGAGAAAGGTACATTTTCTGAGTTACAGTATTTGGTGGTTCTTAAAAACCCAGCAAGAAAATTGTGGCTAAAGTCTAGAACAGCTTTTTAAAGCATACCTAATGTCTTCTTTTTTTTTAAGTTGGAAAAAATACTGATCTACAACATAGGATTCTGAAAATGGAAGTTTATAATGGTAATAATTATATTTAAAGGTCCTATATGAATCTTGGTTTGAAGAAGCAATTATTTATCTATCAATTAGTTGTTGCAGCAGTTAAATATGGTATATGACAAAGGAAGACCAACAAATTAGTGGCCTTGTGTTAGAATAGCAAAATCTGTGCCACAAATTAGCCCCTGTGGTGATCTGGTCTATGTGCTCATTTATTTTTAAGATTCTTTTCCCCTGGAGTGTTCCTGTATAGCAGGAAAGTGGTGTTTAACGGACCTGATGTTATTTTCACAGAGACATAAATTCTGGGTTTGTCGTAATGTACAGCCAAGGGTAGGGAGAATAATGACAGATTCTGCTTCCTGTACCTACTACCCTGGGGTATCTTGGAAGTGTGAAAAATCATAGAAAAGGGCACGTCCTCTAAAACAACATGTAAGGAAACCCTGTTTTCACTCTCAGAAAATTAAGTTGCTCATACAGAAAATTACCAGCAGGTTCAGTGCAATAAAACTGAATTAAAAAAATAAAATAATGCTCACAAAAGGTAAATGCTGGTATTCAGCAGTTTCTTTTGATGAGGTGTACCTCTTTGTTACCTCTCAGTAGGAATAATGACATTTTCCCAAAGAAATCAAATCCATTTCCAAAGGCTGAATTTAACACATTCAGTATAAAAATTACATTGACATGTAGTCAAATTTATTAAAGACTTTTGAAAATGCTTCATTTGGCACACAAACTTCTAATAGGCACCCTATAGAAGTGGACTACCAGTGGGAAATTAGCTCTTGAGCTCTATCCAGCGGGAGTTGTCAATGTGAGATAAAAGAACTGCATTCTGTTTATCCAAGGGTGGAACTTTTCTTGCACAGGCGCAATAAATAGTTTTTGCTAGTAATACAGAGGCTGCCAAATCAACCTATCTGAATAAAAAGCATGTTGTGCTTTACACATGGGAAAAGTGCTCCAGAACAGTTAATCCCTATGAAAACATTATCCCTGCGTTATCGCCAATAGCACTTGCCTTCAGGCAGTTTTCAGTTATTTGTTTCTATTTTCTATACATGTACCCAATGTTCTTTATTTCCACGTGATTGTTCATCTCAATCATTTTCTTTGCTCTGATCTATTCTGGCCTCATGTGCCTGCATTTTACATATTGCCAGATCACTATGGGCTATATTTAAGTTTCCAGATTCATAGAAATACTGTTCTTGCTATGAAAGCAAGTATGCAGTCCTGAGAGGGCCACTGATTTCTGTGGGATGGCCCATGTTACTGTGAAGTGCACCAGTGGGCAAGAACCTTTTCTCCTTCCTTTTTGTGAGAATAGGTCTTTAGTATAATCCATGATGGACTGAAAATGCACTTTTGAAGTATTAAAGCTTACTTAGAAAGTTGGGGCTGTTCAGCCTGGAGAAGAGAAGGCTGCGTGGAGACCTCATAGCAGCCTTCCAGGATCTGAATGGGGCCTGTAGTGATGCTGGGGAGGGACTCTTTGTCAGGGACTGTAGTGACAGGACAAGGGGTAACGGGTTAAAACTTAAACAGGGGGAGTTTAGATTGGATATAAGGAGGAAATTCTTTCCTGTTAGGGTGGTGAGACACTGGAATGGGTTGCCCAGGGAGGTTGTGAGTGCTCCATCCCTGGTGGTGTTCAAGGCCAGGTTGGATGAAGCCTTGGGTGGGATGGTTTAGCGTGAGGTGTCCCTGCCCATGGCAGGGGGGTTGGAACTAGATGATCTTGAGGTCCTTTCCAACCCTAACTATTCCATGATTATACTGTATTAGGGCCTTAATTCTTGCTGTCACTGGGTAAACTCACAGAATGCAATACAATAAGAAAGCAAGTTTTCTCCCCCAAGGAGTAAAGTGCCCTCCTTCATGCAGTAGCCAGAAGATGCAACCTTGGCATCTCCAATTTCCTGCATAGTCCTGGCTGTCAGGTATGCAAGGTCTTGACATACATCCCCATCTTAACCCGAATGTGCTTTTCTTCTCAGCTGGCTCTTTTCCTTCTTTCTTAGGACACTGGCTAGGTGAGTGGTGAAGATAATGTGATGTCTGTACCTTTGTCCTTTTCTTCAGCTTTTGAATTTCTGCAATCCTGCCTTGTTGGGCAAAGGATACTGTGACTTCAACGTAATCAGAAGCTTGTTCTTAGTTGTGCTCATTCAGCCTATGATGAGGGCTTGGTTAATTTGTTTTAACTTTTCTCTCTCTTTACCTAAAGAAAAGGGCAGCATGACAAAGCCAGTCTGGTTCTTTATGCAAAGGAGGACCTTATAGGTGAAAATACAAGTTTACAACATCTGGCAAGATTCTGCATAGCAAAGCAAAATGAATGGGCATAGCTGAGTGCTCATTATTCATTCTTAGTGGAACCAAGAAACATTTTAAGAAATGGAACTATCCAGAATCTTTTACTTGCGCTAAAATGAAATGTCTTCAGAAAGAATTTTGGAATATCTTCCTTTTAATCTCTGAATGTATGCATTTCTAATTTACTGTGTCAGAAGTTGGGTTTTTTTTCCTTTGTCATTTTCGTGTTTAATTTGGGGGGGGGGGGCACTTATGTCGGTTATATGAATGGTGTGGTGTCAAGCAGTACAGGTTTGAGGAGTGAAGGGAAATTAAAAAGAGGAAAAATTGAAGCTGCAGAAGTGTAAACTTGGAAGATTTAAAATTACTTATATTTTTTTAAACCTAAGTGGTTTAAAAATCAAGATAGATGGTGAAGAGAATGTTGGCAGTGGGGACATTATCTAGGTAATCCATTCCATGTTTAATGTTATACATCTGTAATAAAAGACATGGTTCTGAGAAGAACTGTACTGCAGTCTTTAAATGAGGTTATAAATTAACAGACTGAATAGCCAGTGGTCCTGTTCAAATCCATAGGAGATTTGACACCTTTTGCTGGACCAAGACTTGGGTTGCATTTTACCAGGTTCTTGGTTTATAACATGATATACTCTGCAAAAGAATGACAGATGGCCTTACAACTATATTGTTTTGTGATGAGAATATGTTCACAAAAAATTTTTGTCTTTTGTATGGAAATTCCTTCTCTCTTGGTAACTTCCACAGCAAATCTGTTACAAGCTCATCCTGAAATGACAAGTATAGTATCTGGAAGTGCACAAGATGCTGGACTGGGCAGTCCTGGGAAGTCCCCATTCAAACCATTGTGGGGTTTTTCAGTTCATTGGCCAAACAAATCAGATTGCCACATCTGTTTAGCCAAATGGTCTTTCTAGTGTCATGAGGCAAGTACACTCTACAACTAGCACAAGGATTATTCACAACTTACTGCAGAAAAAAGAGCTATATTATGGAAAACCACTGTTGATAGCATTTGATGGTGATTTCCTTTGCTAATGGGCAAATGAACGGAGCACCATGTTGTCCTGGATTAAACACATGTCCAGCAATGGTTGGAGTATGTAGGTACTAGGTAGCAGCTCAAGAACACTGGTTGGTTCCTGGAGTGTAAATTATGAACATAAATTTTCAGTCAGTCATGGCCTGACCTGCTTGATTGTATCATATCTTTTTACTTCTTTCCTTGTTTTCCCAGTAGCTCTCAGCAAAATAGTATTGTTTGTGTTTTGGGCTCATTAGACTACTACGTTCTTCTGCTGGATTCTCTGTACATATATTAGTACTGTTAGGTCTATACTGCATAATTAAAAAAGACGATGAAAGAAATTATCACAACTGCTGTGCTTCCAGCTAAAAGAAACTACCCGAGGTCTTTTTCCGACTTATCATTCAGTTGATTATGGCCTTCTAAGGAATTTTCTCCCAAACGCTGATCCAGCAGTAGTTAAATCCTAAAAAATTGCAGTGACTGGCTATTACGATGGAGTCAGTTGAAAGTTCAAATGTTGTATGACACTTTGTATATTAAATAAAGTGGATTTTGTCCCCGTAGACCTTGAAAATTCTGTTATTATAGGAGAAACATATGGAACTGTATTATTACTGAAGTAACAGTAAAGGCATCTCCAGTTCAAATGGGCAAGTCATTGTTACAAGATAGATGTATGAGAGAGATGGCAGAAACCGTTCTTTGAAGGAACCTATCTACATGTATCTGAAAGGTGCCAGTGAGCTGTTAGAAGGCTAGAATTGGGAAAAGGAACCCAGACACTGGTGAGAGGTACTAGAAAGAAAAACGATTTTACAAGATCTTATAGAGACTTCATAGTGTTGCTTGGAATCCATAAGGATGTTTTTTTTATATCAGAATCTTAATTGTTTTCCGAGCAGATAGCAAAAATCAAAGAGGCAATTTCTCTTCACACACTTCTTTTTTTTAATTGTTGTTAAAATCAAGAATCCACTGTGGTCTTTAGCAAGATTTTCATCTCCTTTGGTGGAAGCAAGATCAAGTCCTGTAGACTTAGATGGACAAAGGGAAAATACAAGCTGAAGTGCATGAAGAAAAATTGTACTTTTAGGTGTGTGTAAGCTCGCTCTTTGCTTAGCTTAGCTCTTAGCTTTCTTTGCTTTGCCCCCCCCCCCCCATACGGGGTGGAGGGGAGGGGAAAGGTTGTTTCTGACTTTTTATTAGTTTTATGATAATTATAATAATTACTTTAAAAGTCACAAGCCAGGAAATTCTAAATGAGACAGTGTAATTATAATATATAACCGTAATAATGCTTCCTTCCATTCCTCACTTGGGTATTGTGAGGCTTAATTAGTTAATGTTTGTACAGCAGTAAAATGCAAAACACTATAAAAGCATTAAGCATTTTTCCTGTTTCAGTTCTTCAGTGTAACTGATTATCCTTCACAAGGTTCATAAAGGGGATAATTTAAAAAGATCTATGTAAGCCAAACTGTGTTTTATATCTGTCCTATTGGTAGTTGGAGTGGCAAATCAGCGTTTAATTGCATCAGTATTTCTCATGAACATGCTGACACTGTGACAATGGATTTGGGCTAGAAATATTTGTTGATTATCATATTTCTGGGCCTTGCAACAGAATAGAAGTGTTCTCCTGGGAGCCAGAGACACAGCTGATGGAAATTAGTAGAGAATGAGTGACACAAGCTGACAAACCATCGTATTTAGAATCATAGAATCATAGAATAGTTAGGGTTGGAAAGGAGAACAAAAATCACAAATAAATTGTGTTCAGTTGGAATAAGTAAAACCTTTTGTCAAATACTCAGAATAGGAAAATCTCTTATTTCTTCCTTTCTGCTTTACAGAGTTCAGTGAAGAAAAAAAACATTGTGCAATGCGTAAATCTGCAATGTGTAAACAACAAAGAGTTAGAGCTTGGGGAATGAGGCACTGTAGACTACAAATTGATATTTTTAATTATCTTTAAGTCAAAGGAGTCCCTAACAAGGCCTGTGTATCAAAATAACTGCTTTCCAGACTGTAAGAGTCAGCCAGGGCTAGAGGTGGAAATAGACTGAAATTAATTTTCAGGAGATTATTAGCACCTTTGTGGATAGCAGTCAGACCTGTGAGTCAAAATCCAGTTCATTGTCCACTAGATTATTGCTTATTTAGTAACCTGCCATTGAGCTTCTGCAGATATGCAAGGGCTGGGATTAATTTTACCAACTGAAAGCTAGTTGGTAATTTAGACTGCACTAGAGTCAGTGGAAAGAAAGACATTTCCATTTACTTTGTCTGCCTTATACAAAACCGCTTTTGTTTCTTTAATAGCTAACGTACTGAAGGAGAGTTCTCAAAGGAATTAATCTGATCTTAAACATTTGGTTTTGGAAGAAATTAATGATACTATGAAAATTATGTTCTCCATTCTTTATAAAGGGATTCTCAAGTTTCACAGTTGTCTTTTAGATTTGGACAATTTAGATGCCTAAGATGTATTGCATGCTACACGTGCAAAGTATTAAGCCTTAAACTGAATGATGAGCATGGGCATAACTCTCCCGCATGCTACACACCAGCAAAGCAGAAGATACTTAAGCACCTGTAGAAAGGGACAATGCTTGTTATTGACTGGGGTTCTTCTCAAGTGTATTTGTTTCAGTTTGAAGACCGTTCTAGCTGATGGTACCATAGAATTAGGACTGTTGTAATCCACACGTTTCTGTGAGCATATGGACCTGTCAAATACAGATTAAAACAGGTATTTTATTTTTTTTTTTTTTTTAGCAAAGATTGAGTGCTAAGCAGTTGGCTTTAGATTGATTCTCATGGACACTTAGATCAATGCTTTTAAAAATAAGTTTTAACCAAAAAAATTGAAATAATATGAAATGCCAGTTCTATAAAGGCAGCAAAAGTTTTGCAGTTGGCTTTCATGAATCTATTATTTCACCCAGTAAATGAAATGGAGTGTGGTCTGTTTTACTGGTAATCATATGATGGATAAATGCTAGAGTAATCAATACATAAAACCAATCATAATTAGATATTGACTCTTGCTTTTTTGACCTCAGTCTCTTTATTATATGGGTTGTGTCAGGCTGGTTGGCTTTGTATTCGAGAATGTATTTTGTTTGGAAAGAATTTTTCTAATCTAATATTGCCACTTACTCTGCTTCCAGCTGGTTTATAAACATCCGCTTTAAGCAGGCAAGAGCTTTCCACTTTTGTAACCGCGAGAATTTCCATTATTGCATTTACATGTGTCTCAGCCGCTGCTAAGCAACTGGGCTAAGTTACCTGCCAAAGCTCTTATTTAAATCCCAGGTCTGTAAAAAGGATGGATAGAAATATAGATATGTAATACACTTAAAATAGCAAGTGGGTAATGTGGTTTTGGAAATACGTAGAAATGTGGAGGTATAAGAGGAATATAATTCCATTCTAGAAACATGTAAATAAGAGTAATATAATGCATTAGAGAAAATTTAGTCAATCAGTGGTTATATTTAGGTGATTTGTTCTTGAAAATAAACTGTTGTCAGATTGGTTTTGCTTTGCCAAATCTTACCATGAATTGTTAGGTCTAGATAATAGGAAGCAAGGAGTAAGGAGAACATCAAGAAGAAAATTTGAATGCGTATAGTGTTCCTAAATAGACCAGCTGTATAGTGGCTTTGCTTCTTCTTTTAAAGACAGATTTATTTGTATTTGGAAAATAAATGAGTAATTCTCAAGTGCTTTTCAAAGACTTGATTGACTTTCTTTTCTATTAGTGGTTTTGGTTTCATGCTTTTGGCTTGACCGGGTTGGATTATTTCTAAGAAATGGTTTGGATGTTAGAAATGCTGTTGCAATTAATAGCATTAGCATTTAAGTGTATAAGAGTGCATGATGAGTGGTGTACCACCACAAGGCACGGAGATAGTCTTTACCCTGCAGACCATATAGTCTGCATTTAAGGAGGAGCTGGTAGATGGGGAGAAACGGGCCATGAGAATAAATGTGAATAGTGAAACAATACCAAAAATCCTGGAAGTCACAGCCCAAATGACAGCTGACCATTGTCAACCCTTAGGTAGCCAAAGACATTTTGAATGGGCTGAAATACCTGCAGTGGGCATGCACTGGAAGAATGGGGTAATGCTGCTTGCTCCAAAACTGTAGGTAGTTACAGGCAATGTCACTGCTTGAAGTGAACAGCTGTTCTACATTTATGCCTTGGTACAGTGAAGAGAAGTACCATGAAGGCTGCAGGTTGAAGTGACAGGACAGGTAAATGAATTTTGCAGCAGTGTTGGCTGCAACAGTGGGAAGATAGATTTTTGTAGAATGAGCAAGTTCAAACTCTTTGGACAGAGAAAATAGCAGATTTTTGCCATGTACAACAGAAGCAGAATTTTTTATTCTCCTCTGAAGTTTGTTCATGTTTTTCCCTTCTTTTGAAGGTAATTTATAATTCTTTAAGGCATTCCCTGCTTTGTAACCAATTTACAAGCCAAGTAACCCGTTTATCTGTCATTATTAAATCATTTAAGAGGAGATGCCTACAAAATGGTTACTATTTCTTGCACTTCAAGACACAGTCTGGTGAGAATGTAACGTCATAAAATATCATTTTAAACACGCAGTTTATGCAATCAATTCCTAATGCTTTCTTTAATTTCCCTGGTTGGCTTGGAAATGATGTGTATGCTTGTCATCCCTTAACACAAAAGTCATGAGAAACGAAACATTTTCACATGTTTACTGTTTTGCTAACAAAACTATTGAAATGAGGCCACAAAACTGTTGTGACATTTGGGGCAAAAATACTTAGGCTGTGAAAAACAATGAAACGAAATACTACACAGAAAAATGATACACATTTATTGCTGTGGAAAACGAGTAGAACAACTGAATTTGTGCTGTAGCTTAAAAGATTTAGGACTATTTTATCTTTATGGAATAAAATTGCACTGTATTTTTTAGAAAGAAAAATTGGCAAGTGACATGGAAAAAGTGACATACAAGAAAACAGATTAAATCAATGGTTCAGACTAATTGAATGTAGAATTTTTTTCTTCAGCACTTGGGAACCTATGTCCAGTTTAGCTGTATTTCCCCTGTCAGCATCGCTTGTATGAAGTCTGCAATTTAAGCATGGGCATTTATATATTTACAATCTGCTGGGGAAGAGTCAACACCATGTATTCCTTCCCTACCTCTCAGAGGTCTCTGAAGGGGTAGTTGGGTATGTATATGAAGATAACCTGGTTGATACTGTTTACTTGACTTTCCAGAGTATTTGACAAAGCCCTTCACCAAATGAGATATTAGTGTCTCCTAGATTTTTTCAAGTTACAGGAAAGAGATGAGCTCTTCCCCAGGATCACCCAGAACAAGGATCTCATTTACTTTCTCTGATTTGACCCTATGTGAAACCTGTCACTCTCAGCTGAATACAGAGGACCTTCGGGAAACAAGTCCCCCTTGGATAACCCCGCCCTTTGGAACTGCTTCCTTTAATATCCATGCTGGGGCTTTAACTGGGTTTTCTGGATTCCTGTGTCTGACAATGCTTTATTGTTTTTGTTAAATGTAATACGCTAATGCTGTTTTAAAGGGCACTGTATTCTCAGCCTTAACTGTCTTTTCTTCTGGGACATATTAAAGCTGTGGGGAGAAGCAATGGTTATCTCATTTGAAAATCTTACTGCTGTTCTCAGAGCAGTAATTGATATCTCACAGAGTATGGCTACCTTTTTCTTTTCTCATGTGTATTATGATTCATAAAGGGGGATCTTATTACCTCTTGAATAGCAGTGCCTGAAGGTGCCAACCTGAAGTGCTTAGAATAAAGAGATTGTGTCATTGGCACCAGTGGAGAGAAGCCATGGGAAGAAAAATAAACCTCTAAATAATTTGATTGCTTCTCATGCCAGCACTTTCATTAAAGCTCTCACCTGGGCTCATGTGTTTTAACTTAACTGAAAGAATTTGAGCTAATGTACCCAGGGAGAAGTTGAAATGGAAGATAAGACTAAAAATAAATGGCATCATGGATCACAAATAAAAGACTTGTAAGTAAAACAAAAACAAAGCAGCCAAAAAAGATGTGTAGATGTGGTGCTTAGAGACATAGTTTAGTCATGGTGTTCAGTTTACAGTTGGACTCCATGATCTTAAGGGTCTTTTCCAACCTAAATGATTTTATGATTCTATAAAAAATACATATGGATGACATTGGTGAAGGCAACTCCATTGTTCTTTTCAGTAGCCCTGTTGAGAATGGAGGAAATGTGTCCCTGAATTAACTAACCAAGAGAATGAACCCCTTAATCCCACTGATTCTGGATCATCTGCTCCCATCTGATCATTCTGTCCCATCAGCAGGGACTTGTGTTTGCCAGTGATTGTGCTGGCAGCTGCGCTCGCAGTGACCCCGGCTGTGATTCCCTGGGGGACAGGGATTATGTTATCACTCCTGAACCAGCAGCTTTTGAAGCTTGGACTTTAGGGCATATCCAGCAAAGGAGGGTAGTCTTTATTCCTGTCCTTTTCAAACCATCACCCAAAAGTGTCCTTGCAAATTGCTGTGTTGAAGGTGTAAGAAACAGTGCTGGAAGCTGGCTCTTTCACTTACAGGTAAAATAGGGGCAGTCTGCTGCTAAAACAGCCTACAGATAAAATAGGGCCATTCTGCTGCTAAAATAGCCTACTGGTAAAATAGTAACAGTATACTAATACAGTGACAAGTCAGAGTCAGATGGACAGTTCTGGTAATGGATAGATAGAAGGAAAAAAAGAGTCCAAAAGCTGTGATGGTTTCAGTCGTCTGTTAAAACAATATTTAATTCCTCTGGAGAACCACCCATCACTAAATTAAGAAGAAATAAATCAGTGACTGGTCTTGTGAGGCAATTTTCAAACTCATTAAGGACATACCTTCCTCTCATTGTCTTCCTCTTTAAAGGACATCTTCCTTTTGTATATAAAAGCACTTTTGGAGAAAGAAGGCTTACTGATGCCAGTAAGCCATCTGATGTTGTGCAACCAAGAACGTGTGGTTTTTATTTTCCCCTCTATTGCTAACGGAGGGCTCAACATGTGATTTGTGTAATCAATAGACTGTGAGCAGTGCCTGTTCTGCATGGCAAGCCTTAGTTTTTACAAGTCAAGGTCCTATTTATTAGAGCGTGTTTGCTTGGGTTTGATCTCGTTTTCTCTGTGCCAACATAAGAGAAGATCATACTTTATCTACCTTTGCCAAGGAAGAGGGACCTGGGATAGATGATGTGGTGCAATGTCTTAAGCTTCCCTATGTTACAGTCTGGCTTCAGAAGTGAAATCCATGTGCAAATGAGCTACATGAAGGAGACAAAGCACTTCCCAAGCAAGAGCTGTTAATTGCTTGTGAGTGGCATGATTTGGAAAAAGGAGCATCAACAGTCTGCATAGAAGTGCTACTGGGGGCAGTTTCTGCACATGGCATGTGCACAAGAGATCCTGGGTGTAGCAGCCTAATATAAATGTTAAAGAAACAACTGACCTAACTAGACAGATTCAACAGGAAACGAGTTTTCTTTTTTTTCTTCACACAAGGTGTCTGTCCAGGTGCCTGCTCAATGTGTCAAGCAAGCTGAAACACTTGTACATATTTTCAGGGAAGAGCTGATTCTCTGATGAGAAATGTCCAGGAGGGGGAGTTAGGTTAAGTCCTGCTCTCAGGAAACATTGCACCCCATGACCTGGGCTGAAGACATTTGTGTCCCTCAGTTCTTGATTCCCAGAATGGAGAACCCTTCCTGGAGCAGGGCACCAAGTCAAATTCAGCCTTTCCACAAAAGTAATGTTTCTGCCTCCTTTATAGCTCCCAGCGTAGTGCCTCAGAGTATTCTGGGGTTTAAGGGGTAATCTTACCTCTGCTTGAGAGTATTTAAACTAATTTTTCCAAACTCCCATTAAGGTCCCCTTGACATTTGGCTGTCAAATCTGTCTGGACAATATTTGCTGTCTCTTCTCTTAAGGAAATAAAGATGATGTGATTGAGTTGTGTGCATGTTTGCATCTGTCTTTCTAATTTCCCCTAATGAGTTTTGAATCTATGTCCATGATTCATACAGTTTGGTCAGAGGGACAGAAGTCTCAAGAGAAAAAAAAAAAAATCCTACAAGTTTTATATAACAAATGTCCACATGAGGTCCTAATACCCTTACAAAGACACCAACATGGACTGAAGCAGTCTTAGATATTAGAGGATTCACATGGGCACTTGATAGCAAGATACAGTGATGAGTCTGCTGCTCAAGAGGTTATCTGTCTCCCATTTAACAAGTTTAATAGCTTGTTCAATATTGTACTTAATAATGAAACTCAATTATTGAAGAGCTCAATAAAGTATTTTATATTAACCAGTTAAGATTACAAAGCTTATGGAAGCAATCGAATTCTTGTTTCTCTCCCATTCTTTTAATAATTTAAAATAAGATAAAATGTATTACATTATTTTTATCTTATCATTCTGAATTCAAATTTATTGCTTAAAACCTAGTAGATTGTAATTAACAGCCTTGCATACAGATCTTGATAAATCTCCCTGTCTATTATAAGTATATAAATCAGGGCTTCAGGTATGCACTACAGACTATTTTCATGGCTTTTTAGTTGTCATACATCCCTTAGCACTCCAGTGATGTGATGTGGTGATTGTGTGTGGAAGAGGACACAAAATTATTCATTCATAATGGTAGTAGTCCTTTTAGTAACTGAATTTGCTCAAATGCCCCGCATTTTAGAAGCATTATTTTACTGACATTTATCTGGGGTTCATGCCTGATTTTCAAGGAATGGGCAGTTCAGTGCCTCACACAATATCATGTGTGTTCATTCTTCCAGTCATGAATCAACAGATGAAATCTTGTGACCCCTCGCAAGTGTCCTCCATCAGTGGTATTTTGAGCAGCATGACCCAGTTCACTACCTGATGAACTGTATATCTTGCATTATTTATAAAAGCAATATGGCAAGGGCTTAAATAGAAATAATATTTGACAGGACTATCATATGATCATTAGAAACCATGAGCTTGCTAAATGAGTTTTGATTGCATGATAGCTGAGTTTAATAGGTGCTTCGCTGCAGCACATCTGTCCTTTAGTAGAGACTAATCCCTATCCCTTGCACTGCCAGACATCAAGTCTGATAGTCCCCATGTAAACTCAAGTGTTTGAAAGGTTTCTCCAAAGGAGACTGACCCATTTTCTGCATCATTTGTCCGTCACTGTCATGTCATAAATGTACTTCCCTCTATGTAAAACTACCCAAATGATCTTTTCTCAGGTTGGATCATTAAAATAATCTTCTTTCTTTGTAATCTGGGATGATCAGTTTTGAATGAGGTTTTGGGGGTAGGGCTTTTTATTTGCCTGCTGTTATCAGCTAGCGGTGATTGTATTGAAATTAAAAGTCTCTAGAGCTAAGCTGTTAATGCCATAAATGATTGATTTATTATCACTCCTTGGAAATGAATTTGTCATGGAGGGGAGCTCAAGTGATGAGAAATCTCTCTGCTGCAGACCAAAGGGGACAGGTTCTCAGTTAAAAAAATAAGCAATAAATAAGAATCTTAAGTGTGGCTGTTGCAGTTGGTAGGCTGGTAATTGCAGGGAGCACTCAAGAGGCTGGGGCTCTGTATGTGACTTGGCAAGTCTCTCACAGGCAGGGGAACGAGCAGGAGGGTCCTGCAGATGTGCTTAGCGCTGGGTGTTGAGGGCGATGTCACAGTTGCTTGCAAGGGGCAGGTGCCAGTGAGGGTGATGTACTAAAGGGTGATGCCCCTCTCTGTGCCCTTGTCCTTATAGGCGGCTGAAACATGAGGGAGGAATGATGCCAGGTCTCGGTACAGCTGGGAGAACTGCTCTCGGTGGGACCGCTGAAGTTGCTCCAAGTGGTCACACAGGAGCAGAGTTCCCAGCTGCTCCCTGTGGGAAGGGGTTCCTCCCTCCCTGTTCCCTCAGCGTTCCTGTTGGCTGTGCAGGACAGTGTAATATCCTTTTAGCATCCAAAATTCCTTTAACAAAGGCTGTTGTTTCAGATCAGGATGGGCTGAGGATGTTTGAGGAAGATAAATCCATTTCAGTAAAAACCCTTCCAGCATGGAAGAGCTCTTGACTACAAAGGTTCCCTCTGCTCAGAGCCTGGATACCCTGGGGACCATGGTTTGCAGAATGAGCTGTATAATCGAGGTATACATCAGCAGCACAGCTCAGAACTGGGCTGCCAATTGTAGCACCTTTCAAAATGAAGAGCTTTTAAAATGCAAAGTGCAAGAAATTGCAGTACAGGAGGCTCTAGATTACAGTACGGGTGAAGAAGTAGTTTCACTTCATGCTGAAAAAGCCTTTGGGATACAATCCCATTTCATCCAACCTGTTTGCAAATTAATTATGCTAAACAGGTTCTTGTAATTACATTGCTGGAAGGAAGAGCAGCAGAACACGTACATTCCATGAGAGAAAGCAAAGATTTCCACTGCCGATTATGGAGCTAAATTCAACAGAGTCAGCTGTAGCATCGTGGGGCAGAATGTGATTATTTTAAATGAAGTGTAGAGAAACTCCTGAATCCCTCATTTTTGTTTTCATCAATGTCCTGCAGCGCTCGGTTGTATCACACTGGGCATGACATTTTCCAAAGTATTAAGACTTTCCGTTATGCAGCTTTTGTAACACAACAGCCTGTATGTAGCAAGTTAAAGCACTTGGTTCTTGCTTGGGAAGGATGGAGGATGCTGTTTGACCCACACCATAGTGGAGGCCTGTACAGTGTGTGGAAGTTTCTTCTTCCTCGAGGTTTCTGAGAAAGCCAAGCAAAAAATGTCAGGTACCCCGTGTGTAGTATACACCACCCCCATCTAGTGGTTGCCTTGTATCCTATTGGATAGCTGGCTGGAAAGTACTGGGCAGAATTATCCTGGAAACTGGGAAAAGCCTCAGCTGGGGCTGTTCTACCTCAGCACGTTTCTGTATCATTTATTAATTTAGATAGGGACAGTATTCAAGGAAAACTACAATTCTGTTGTTAATTCTGTCCCTGTGTAACAGCTGGAGAGGCCATTTGAAGGGAGTACAGAATCTGCACAATCCTAAAATGCAGTGTGGAAGAGCATTGGTTTTTATGAGAAATCCCAAAAGGTGAAATACTTGGAATGTGATTCTTGCATGTCACTTGCACACTTCCAAAAGCAAGTGGAGGAGTTTTAAAAGGAAAATACTTTAAAAAATCCATAAGCATGACTCCCTTTTTAGCATGTTTCTTATGCTGAGCAGGTAGAACACCACTAGTCATTGAGAGGAAGAAGGACTTAAACCCATCTTTGTTAAGCTATTATGTTTATGCACATATTTGATTTGTCATTTTTGCAAATATCTTCAGATAATTGGACTCCTACAAGTAAAACTGTTGTGCTTTATGTAATAGCATCGAGTGGATTGCTCAAGGCAGAATCCAAAATAGCCATCCAAAACGTTCATAAAATTCTTGAAGAGTCATTCTGGTTACGAAATACTGTGTCCAACTCACTCACTTAACCTGTGCCGCCTTGGAGTCCAAGCTACATTAGCCACCTCCAGCAACCACCTCTTGATAGGAGTTTTCAGCCTACCTATTCCAAGCATCCAAGACAGACAAGTCTTCTGTTGCAGGCGATTGGTTTTCTTCAGTCATTGTTAAGGGAACCTTGATAAGTAGCTTAGATGGAATACCCAGGTGTGGGACAGATAAGGTGAGGTAAATCTCTTAATAAAAAACTAAAGGCACAGCTGTTAGAGAAGAAGAAGAAATCACTGTTTGATCTTATGAATCAAAGTTGAATCTTTAAAATTAGCCCTTTTTTTTTTTTTTGTTCAGTGTAGAAATCAGAGCTCCCTGCTCTGATCAGCAATTGGAAGGGTCTGTCTTGCAAGCTGTAAAATCACCTTTTCTTTCATTTCCTGATATGAATGTTAGATATTTCACACTGGCTTTGGAAATTCAGGCCTTTCTTTTATTGTAAAGAAAAGGTTTTGAAAAGTCAGCAGTAATGAGCTCTTTCTTATTCACCATTTCTGGGCAGACCCTTTGTTCTGATTATGTGAATTACAACTTCAGGCTCTCCCCACACCTTACTCTGCAGTTGGTACATTGCCATGGCTCTTCAGAGGGACACTGGGTTGAGGGACAGCACAAATTAGAGAGACATGGCCACATGGGCTGGTCCTGCACTCAGTGGTGTCTGCTCTGACCCACTTCAGAGACAGTAGTGGGGCCAACAGTGCACATAATAAACTTTGCTGGACCAGGATGTGAAAAACAGGGAGCTCTCTGTGGGGAAGGACCCATGCTAAGGTCTGTGTTGTCATGCTCTGAGCTTGCTCCTTCTTCCCGCTCCGTCTCTCTTTTGTGACCTTGGTCTGCTCTTCCTTTCCTCCCTCCTTCCATGACTCCATGTCTCCATGTGTCTGCACTCTCATCTGCTGGCCCTGTGCTGCTTGTGTTGAACACATCAGGGAGAAGCCCTGGGCCAATGTGAACTGGTGCAGCATGAGCACTTCAGTGGACTCACCAGCTGGGGAGCTGGCCCTTGATACAGGTTCAAGGCAGCAGAGTTTCCACAGCTCTCTTTGAACTGTTTTTTGCTTTCTTTATCCTCTGTTCCCTCACAAAGATTTATTACCCTTGAGATATCTGAAGTTGACACTAATAGAAAATGAAGCTTTCAGTAAGGGGGTAGAGATCCTCGCTCAATGCCCAGTCAGTCCTTGACCTTCCTGCCTAGACTTTTAACAGCATTACAGTTCCGCTGATATGCTTCATTGTGGAGGTATCACTAGCAATTAAACCAGGACCACCATCTCATTCTGACAGCTGTCAGATACTAATGACCAGAGTTTGCTACAACCAGAGCTGGATTAAAACTGGTGACCTACATGTGAAAGACTTTGTATCTCATTGCCTCAAGCTATTCCCTCCTATCTTTCTTTGAAATATAATGCTGTTTTCTGGCTTGCTCTTATTGGTCATGTTTGCTGGTGTCTGCCTGCTTTATTCAGTGAAATGTCTGGGGATCAATATTCCATGTTCCTCTTTGTCATATCACACACACACTGTTTTCACCCATCCCAATTTTCGTTCACTCTAACTGACCTTAAAGAGATCTAGAAACTGAATAACCGGAGAGTAAGAAGATCAGAGCTTTTTACATCTAGGTCACTACTAATAATCCAGTGGTGATCATTAGAGCATGTTTAGCAGCTGATGTAAATTCTTTCAAGCCCCTTCTTTGTGGACACAAAATAAAATTTGTGCCTTTGTTTTATTGGCCCTTTGGGTGTCTTTAGTGGGTCTTTGGCTAATTAATAGCAAATCTGCACTTAAGGCATCTATTCAGCATTTGATCCCAGTTCAGTAAGCTTCTTGTTGACTGCAGTTGTTTCTATAAGATGAGAACCAAATGAAGATGCAGTGTTGGAAAATTAAGATGTTCCAGCAGGCTGTCAACACGGTTTTGACCCTGCCTTGCTATGTGCTTCCATTCTGGTTGGTGTGGGGGTCCTACAAAAAGCCTGCAGCTGCTGCATGTTTCCAGAGAACACTGAATATGAAGAAAAAAGGTTCTAGGCAGAGATCCAAAGCAGGGATGTTGCCAGGATTCAGTCTGTATTTTAATCCACTAGCATACAAATTTTCCAGACAGACTGGTTCAGCAATTCAGATGTTCCCACCCCAGCTCCTGGACAAAGAAAGTGAGACACATGACACATACACGTGTAAGAGGGAGCTCTGTATGCTGCAGAGCTACTGCCAGATACAAAATACCATGAAGGAACCGAAAAATGCTTTGAATTCTGTCATGCATGCTTTTGGAAGGAGAGTGATGTTATTAGCAGTGAGATTGTCTCCTGAAATGGAAATACATAATTCAGTTTGTGGTTCAGTTAGTTCTATTAAAACTTTGTCTTTATTTCTGCTGTCAAAATACATTTAGAACAAAACCTTCAAGTCAAAGGCAGGAAAGATTAAATTGTTCTTATCTTTTTTTCAAGTTAAACTGGAAAGAGATGTTGGTGGAAGCAGGTTCTGGAGGCAGAGCAGTGCCGGAGTCTGTCTGTATCTGCTCCGCAGGCAGTGGGAGGACAAACCTACAGATCTCAGTGCAAGCTAAGGAATGTGGGAGAATCTTTATTCCAATGTCATAAATGTTTCCAGTGAAAACGGTCACTACTTCAGGGCCCCAAAGCTCTGCCAATTCCCTGAAGTTTACTTGGATGCAGCAGAGCTTTTAGCAGCCCAGAATGTTAAGCTACACAGGGGCAGTATGAAACTGCCCCCCCCCCCCCCCCCCCGTGGAAGCTCCTACTAGGTCCTTCATGCTTCAAACTCTCCCTCAGCTTTGGACAGTCTTTTAAGTAAAGCTGAAAACTTGGCTTTAAAAAGTGCAATGTAAAGCAGTGAACTGTGTGAATGGTTTGGACTTGTTTGGGAGCATAACAGACATAAAAGCCTCATCTTAGTTCACTGGTTGGCCTTGGCATTTGTTTCTAATGCCTAAAACCAAACCCAAGCTTTCCATGGAGAATTTGGAAGAAGATCAGATTCACAGTCCAAGGTATTTAGAAACCAAGATCTCACCTGCTTTACGTGGAAACTGTGATTCCTGGGCTTTATGGAACAGCCTGAAATTTGTCTGCCCTCTCAGCAGTACACTGCTTGCTCTCATGGCTCAAGAGCTGTAGATGATTCAGGCTTGCTAATTCTTGCCAACATCTAAAATTCAAAATATGCTGTTTCTCATAGTTGTGTCTGGACTTCTTGGTAGTCTTCCTAGGGACAGGTACGTGCTTCCACACCATGAATAGCTGGTCGGCACTTCCTGTTATCTGTATGTTGTATAACTAACATCTATATGTCAGTGTAACTAATTTGCACTGAAACAAGGAGCTTTGCACCTTCTGGTGTCAGCCCTGGGTGTGTTGTACATGCGCAGACTGACTCTGCAGTGCATGGGCAGCCACTCTGGTGCTCCTGGTACATGTCAGACTTGCTGTGCTTCACTGGGGACTCAGTCTGCAAACATGGGGTAGTCCTTTATCTGGGAATTTTGAGTTTTCCTACAGGCTACTTAAAGCAAATATTCCACCCTGTTTTCCACCAGAAATTCCCAGCAGATGGACCCAAATCATAATAATGTGATAGGTTGTGTATAAAAGTGGTAGAGTTGGTAGGTGGCTTACATATGTACAATCTCGCAAGCGCGTTTGTTTTGTTGGCTTGCTCTGCTGGTACTTTGGTGTCCATCTGTATGGGCAGGTTGTGTTATTAGACTGATGCTAGCAAAACACTTTGGGATCACTCAGGTTTCTGTAGGTGTGAAAACAGCTCTTTTTAAAGTTGAAAACCTGCTATTAACCACGTCTGACAAATTGGTATAGCTAGCTAAAATCAACACATTGTTACCTCTCCTGAGGCAACCCGAGCATTGATATCTGTCAGAGGAAAAACACAAGAGTTTGCTGTGACTAAGAAATGTACATTGCCCTCTTGTGGAAACACAACTCCGCTGCAGCAATAGAAATATCCAAAGATACTTTTTAGTTGAAAAGTCAACATATTCAGCCATTCTGTAAAGACAGCACAGATCAGTCGTTGCCTTAGACTGACATCTCAGAGAGTGTGCTCACAGGACAACAGTACCAAATTTTTCCTATTTATGTACACAGGATAGAGAATAAACAGCTTTTTTCCCTTGGCTCTGCAGTCACTCTGGATTTTAGTCACTTCATCAGCATGCTGGACTGGATTGTCATTGTATCACTGTGACAGCTTCACTTGTGTTTCAGCTTCATGACAGGTCTCAAACGCATGATACTGTGACCTCAAATTTGCATTGCATTCAAGCTTCAGTGCCATACTATTTCTTTTTCTCCCTGACATTTCATGAGGAAATAGCAATTTATATTTCAACTGAGAATTAAAATCTTATTTTTCATTTAGCCTGTAGTCATGCACTCCTTTATAACCCAAGAAATCACAAAGTACTCACCTGGAATAGGATTCAGGTCATGCCTGCTGTTGGGATATATAACCCGTCTTGGAATAGATCACCCCATAATGATGCAGCATCTCTTTCCATTGATGAAGAAGAACGAGCAATGAGCTTTGAACTGGTGTTTGTCAGGCTGACTGTTGTACTAAATATGACAGATCATTTAAACACCTTGGCTCACAAAAAAACCCCAGTTTTTCAGCAGTGTTATTAGAATAAAGATAAGTATATTCACAGATATGTAGGTACAGTGGGACTGATTAGGTATCAGGACTGTCCATGGCTGAGAGGCAGTCAGGAATCTAGTGAATAAAGAAGCCATACCTAAACATTTTTCTGGGGTGTAGCTGTAAGAAGTATTGATGCTGACAGCCAGTAGAAATGATTAAATTTAAGACCTTCTTTCTCTGCCAGGAGGGCTTTGTTTAGATGGTTTTCTCCATGAATAACCTGGGCAGCTGTGAAAACTCTACCCTTTTCTGTGCTTGCTTTGAGTATACACTCACTTTTACTCAAATGAAGAGAGCCTCCAACACAGGGAGTCTCCAACTGTCAGACTTCTATGAAAATGCCATTGAGCTCTGGGAGCTCCCTAAGAGTTGATGGTCTGCTTATACTCTACGATGAGAGAGTGAGCTGACAGAGGTGCAGACTTGCTGACAGTTCTGTAAGAAAGGAAGAACAGGGCTACCTCAGAATGCAGTTTCTGATTGACCTTCACAGACTCTGGTGCTTTTGGAATTCTTTCATACTCAGACAACCCAAAATACTGCTGCTAAGTGCTAATGGTGTTTGCTTTAGTGAGTCCTTAAAGTGCCCAGTTTGAGAGATCCGGTGCTGTGCTTTAGGATTTTGCCTTCTTCCTCATGAGCTGCCTCTGCCCAGGGTCATAGCAGGTGATGCTGCTAGATCTGCACTGGCAGCTGGACTGGATGTCCTCTGTGCTCCATCCCAACTGCAGAAATGTCAGTGTTGTGTTTCCTAGTTAGACCCTAGACGCCAGTCTGGAAGAGAAGCTTCTCCATATTTTGGCTAAAAAGCACTGGCGCCCATTAGCTTGGTAGGCTGTTACTGTTCTTTAGACATGTCCTGTCTAAGGCATAGTTCAAGTTTCTTCTCTGCTATTATTTAACAAAGACTATATACTATTCTCCTGTGTTTCTTGTTCAGTAAGTATTTTTACATCCACAGAGACTGAATTCTCTGGCTAGTTTGTTGCCGTCTTTGCCTGGGCAGTATTATAGAATCATAGAATAGTTAGGGTTGGAAAGGACCTCAAGATCATCTAGTTCCAACCCCCCTGCCATGAGCAGGGACACCTCACACTAAACCATCCCACCCAAGGCTTCATCCAACCTGGCCTTGAACACTGCCAGGGATGGAGCACTCACAACCTCCCTGGGCAACCCATTCCAGTGCCTCACCACCCTAACAGGGTATAACTTTAGGTATTCGGCTGTCACCAAGGAAAGATGCAAAAAATTTCAAGACTTTTTTACAAGGAAATCTGGTGCTGACCTTAGTTATGGAGATGCTGCCACCTCTCCATAAAGATCTCACACTATGAGACACTATGAGAAGTGGGGGATACCCAATTTTTATAAGTGCATGATCTCTTGTCATGGTTTAAACCCAACCACAAACCTCGTTCGCTCACTCCCCCCCTTCTTGCCCTCCCCCTGCTCCTGGAGGGACGGAGAGGAGAATTGAAAAGAATGCAACTCCCACGGGTTGAGATAAGAACAGCCCAGTAACTAAGGTATAACACAAATCACTGCTGCTACCACCAATAATAATAATGATAAAGGAAATAACAAGAGGAAAGAATACAACACCTCAGCACCAGCCAACCAATAACTCGCCTCACTCCCCCCGGCCGAGCACCAACCGATACCTCCTCCAACCCTGCAGTCCCAGCCCTTCCAGGTCACTCCCCGTTACATCCTGGGCATGACGTGCTGTGGTATGGAATACCGCTTTGGTCAGTTTGGGTCAGGTGTCCTGTCTCTGCTTCCTCCCAGCCTCCCCTCCTCCCTGGCAGAGCATGAGGCTCAGAGAGTCCTTGGCCAGACCAAACATTCGAGCAGCAACTGAAAACATCGGCGTTATCAGCACTGTTCCCAGGCCAAAAGATCAAAGCACAGCACTGTACTAGCTCCTAAGAAGGAGAAAAATGACTGCTGCTGCTCAACCCAGGACATCTCTAAAACAGAAAAATGCCAACTCTGTCATACAATTTTAAGTAAGAGGCTAAATATTATGTATTATATATTATGTATCATATATGGAGTCTCTGTGAAACTAGTTGCATTCTAGAGACAGCTGCCTTTAGAGAGCAGTTGTAAATTGAGTATCTCTTGCACATGATTTATGAAGTGTTTAGAGGCTTGAAAATCCTTTGACCATCATAAAGTCAGGAGTGTGTTGCAAAATTAATGCAATAGGAGAACAAATTCAGAAAATCCCCCATGCTGGAGAAGATTGTTTACCTGCTGCTTCAGTGATAATAGCAACCGACTGAGAAAATGCTTTCTTGTTGTATTCTCATCTTTCTGTAACCTTAGTTTTGATTTGTTTGAGAATTTAACATCTTACTAGAATTAGGTCATTATTTTTCATCCTCAATTGCATCTGGTATGAAATGTAAGTCTATCAAATAAATGTGAAATATATGTCATTACTGTTTCACTAGGAAGAACTTGTCTCTAAAGAGCACTATATGCAGTCAACTCATAGAGGAGATATGAAAGAACTTGGGGATGTCAGTATCTCCCAGCTATAAACTCTGAAAGGACGTTTGGGAACTGGCATCACCAAGAACAGTGTTCCTGGGAGGCTCACTCTTAGCAAGCATAAACCAGCATCCTTCTGGAAAGCTGTTGGTAGCATAATAGTTTTGGTCATGATTACATAGTTTATTGTTCAACCATTAATGTCTATAGGGCTTTTTTTTCATCGTCATTGACTCTGGGGTAGAGGAATATTAGAAAGGATGCAATCTGCTGCTCTTATAACAAGAGCAAACTTACCTGAAAGGAGGTGTCCTCCTTTCAATTCTCACCCCAATACTGAACTCTTTTTTTGCCATTATTGTTATTATTATTTACTATTATTGTATCATTGCGTGCTTGCTAAGGGCTGAGTAGCTGTTATTCATGAAAGCCTACAACTTGATTTATTTAACATGTTTACCAGAATACTTGGGGGAAAAAGACAAATCTATTACTCATATTAATTACTCAGTGTGGAAAAGCAACAGTTGCTCCCTAATGTGAGCTAGTTACCATAATTATATTGCTGGGCAGTTGGGATTGCATCAGTCTGCATTTTGGAGTGTATTTTTGAGGTAATGTTTATTAATGGGAAATGCTGATTTTGGTACATCAATCTAGTTATGCTTTGCTATGTCTTTAAATAGATCTTGTATTTTGCTCCCTGCAGGTGGATTTAGTTGGGCTTTCAGGTTTTTAGAGATTTTTTCTAGCTGGGGAGAAGAATTAAAATAGATCTGATATTGAAATGAAATTGCGTTCTCTACAATAAAGACACCAGTTTTACATTGGTCACACTCAGAATTTTGTGTCGAACTGAAGTGGTAAGGATATCTTCAGTTGGTCTGGGGCACAGAGGGTGACTTAATCCAAAGGAGAATGTGTAGCTGCACTAAGCTTGTGTGATAAATAAAGCAGCAAGGAGCGCTTTTTATTGTCTTCTTTTCAGCTGACTCCTAATCAAGTTATTGAAACTTCACTTGTTATAATGGTGTCAAACAGTGCATGCAGTGAGATGATAGCCTGGCTTTGGAAGAATTGCATAGATAGTAGCTTTCTTTTAAGCATGCATCTTTTGTTAGTATAACTTTGTTCACCCTTTTAGATAAAAATCATTTATCGTTTTTAATTAAAGGTAGCTTGTTCTCTGCAGTTTTTAGAATTGATTTTGTACTATCCCTTTGTATGGTCCTAATGCATTCTAGTGTTAAGTTGTTCATAGACTGAGTACATGAATAATTCTAAGATCTTAAAGGAACCAAGTGGCAGGTAAGCTCTTAGCCAGTTGATTTATCTGTAATAGAAGAGGCTGTTCTACCCATTATAGCTTTTACCTGCAGTGGTGGTTTTCTCATAGCAGAAAAGGAGCTGAAATTCGAAGGTACCATATGCTGAAGGCTCTAAGTCACTTCAGCAGGCAAATGCAGGAGAGAAGGCAACTCTGCTTCTCACTTGCAAAGCTTTAAATCAACAAGCAGCATGTTCCAATTTTTTACTAATAGGTTTATAGATTTCTCTAAAATGAACCCTTGAGCTCTCATGTCTGGTATCTGGAAGAGTGAATAAAACCACAAAAATCCACTGCAAGATGATAATACAAAGTTACAGTATTAAGGGGACAGAATCTGTGGGTAATTTTCCCCCTTCAAACGTCTGGTTTACTTATGATAATCTCATACAAGTCTGCATCCCCCACAAGTTGGTTGGAATAGGAGGGATGAAATGCAGGAGAAGCACTACTACATGTGGGATGATACTGTCTTCTTTAGGTGGCCAGTTGTCTAAAAAGAAGACACCTTTGGGAACTATCTAGTACTGATTATTGCAGTATCCACATTTTGTCTGCATTGGCTCATGAGCACAGTCAGTACTAGCATAGCAGCAGCATGTCTAGGGAGATGCCATGTCTGTGAAAGCAGCGATCCATATGGCCCACAGGGAGTATTTCTACATCTCTTTCTACAGATGGCAAAGAACATAACTGATGGGGAAAAGATGATTTATATACCATGAGGATTTTCCCTTCTTGCACCATTTTAGACAAAGAACAAGAGTGTAATGCTCCTTTACATCCTTGCATTCATCCTTCTAAAGTCTTGTTCAAGATCCCTTCCGCTTAGGGGGTTTGATCTGTGAAGCTAATGAGGAGGAGACAGTGTTGCTGAGAGCCGTCTTTGCATATCTGTGGTTTATTCTAGACATGCCCATACATCTTAATTCCCAGAAGGTGACACAATGAGTTGTGTCATTCCTTTCTGCTTTCCCACTCTTGGGAAGATCCATTGGAATCAAGTCACAAAGAAAAGTCTTGAGGCTCCTTTGCAGGGACTTTACCTCTTTTCTCTTTATTTCTCTTGTATGTTGAGCTTTAGGTTTTACCTAAGAAGTGCTGCTCAACCAGCATTCCTAGATATCGTGACTATCAGTAACAACAATAATAATACTTCTCTTCACATGGAACTACAATGTGCACAACAGTTCACATAAATAAAACTGGGTTTTTTTTAAACTTCCGTGAGCTCAAGAGTGTTTTCCTCCAAGACATTTTTCCTAAGCAAGAACTGATTTAGTCCATATCAATGCGTATAGATGTGCTGTCCTTTGCACCAGAATGATGATGTTTCAAAGGTTTTATTTACAATTGGGTTTGTAGATCTTGGCATTGATCTTTGAAAGAACTTACGGCATAAGAGAAAGTGTAGATATAGGAGAAAATACATTATCTTGCAAAGCTAGAATCTTTAAACTGCACTGTATTAAAAGAGTACTTTTTTATTATCTATTCATCATAAGAGCAGAACTGGCAGGGTTACAGAAGATGGATCTTCAAAGCAGGGCTGTACGTTTCAGAAGGATACCTGAAAACCTGCCTGCTCACAGCTTCATTGCAAAGGAAAAGCTTTAAGAGGCCTTCCAGCAGATGCATAGGGGCCCATTTCCAATTTCAAATTATTAGAAAATTCACTTTAGTACAGTTCCTCTGTGAGTAGTTGAATTGCTTTCAAACTCAGTACTGAAAATAAAAGTCAACAGGACTTTTGCCAAGGGAAAAAAGAACGATACGAAGTCAATGCCCTCCTGCCCCTTGGCTATGATGCTATCTGCTACTGCTGCCACTAGTGCCGTCCTTCCTGCCTCTCACCTCTAACTTTAGGGTCCTTTCCATTCCTTTAACTCTTCCCCATTTTGTCCTGCATGGAAACCTTATTCTTCTGTTACCAGCTCCAACCAGACAAGACCATGGGAGTTCAGGAAGAGGTGTTGCGTGGTCTCCAAGCAGGGATGTCAGGATTTACCCAGCTGGGTTCCCATGTGCCGTATGTCATTAATTCTGCCTGGCCCATAGGCGTTGTTGAACGTTTTGAATACAACACAAGAAATAACCACTGCCTGCCCACTGCCTGTGGTTGGCTGGGCCCAAAGGGATGAAGTGCACAGCGCTGCACGCTGACTGACATAGGGACTGTAGCAGTCATACAGTTACTTATACTGTTGAATGTGTTCCTACTGGGACCAGGCTGCGTGGAAGTGCTGTCTGTAGTTCCCATTTCTAGCCTGTGATGACAGGGAGCAGGAAGGAACTCCAGTTTGGAGGGCAGCCCTTCACATTTTCTGTCCTTGAGCACTTGGTGATTTTCCAAGCACTTTATTTTTCTCTCAAGGTGCTTGTGGTACCATACAGCTTTCCTCTTTTCTACTCCTTTGGTCTTTCTGGACTTCAGGTTGTAGTGTCCTTCTTTGGATGGAAAGGTTTATGGACTGCTGTATTACCACAGGTTTTATGAACTGGAAAAGATACCTGAGTCCACCAGCTCCTAGCTCAGTGAGCTGTGCTTAAGGGAATTGATAGTTCTCCCCAGAAGTTAAAGCTAGTTGTTAGTAATTCCTGAATTAGCAGGTTTTGCACTCAATATCAAGAAAAGGGATTGTGTAGTTTAGCAGTCGCTGGGATCTTGAGGTTCAGATTCTCAGTTCTCTGACACTCCCTGCTTATAGCCATTTTCCTTCTCTTTCTGCAGTTTCCTTTCTGCAGTACTGAGCTTCAACAACTCCATATGTATAGGAATTTTAGGAGGACATATTACATAAGTATATGAGACAGTCAGATATTTCAGGCACGAGCATTTTTTCTGCAGCTCCATCTGTGTATTCATAAGATGGTTGTCTCAGACTTTAGTGGCTTGTGTTTCAAATCCCTTTCTGGCTGGAAATAGCACTTCCTGATGCTTCTATAGCCCTGTTCTTTTGTGAAATTTGTACTAAGGACTTCACAGCACAGCAGGCGCAGCATTCAGGTTAATGCTCTGAGCATTTGGAGCCAAAACTCACTGGGAAAATAACACGTTTTTCAGAGATGAAAAGGAGTCAGGTGATCAGTACTGGGGTGGGGGGAGAGGGGAAGAGAGGGAGAAGGAATGTCTCAGATCAGTGTATTCTCCATCTGGTACATTCCCGGATTCCTAAAGAGATAACATGATGTCAAGAAAAGGGATGTTGTAATTAGGTTGGGACATAGCTACAGCACAGCAGGATCCTGACATTACCATAGCCCTGTGCTGTCGCTGACCTTGGGGTAGTGGAAGACTGTGCCAAACTTAAATAAAGAGTTCCAGTGCTGCTGCTCAGTTAAGGAAGATCAAAGGGAAATAACATGTAATCAACAGTCATCGTGGCATTCAGCACTGGCAATACTAATTGTTTTGACAATACATTCTGAATTTAGATTTTTTTTTTTTGTTAGCACTTTTGTTAGTAATAGCTGATGTGCTGGTGTATTGACCTATAGCACTGCGGCAGCTCAATTAAGTGTCTTATTGTCCAAATCTAATCAGAGAAAAGCTGGGATTGAAAATCGATTCATTTCCTGGTAGTTAATGACTAATGCCCCACAAATGTGAATATAGAGGTTAACTTCTCAGTTTGAAAGGGGTTTTTTAGAGGTAGACCCTGCCAGATGGATGCTTGAGAAGCAGCAGCATGGCTTCTCTTTTCCCATCCATCTTCCTCCAACCTCTTGTGGATCTTACTTTATCATAGCCTATACTGTGTGCTTATTCTCTGGTCTCTTAACCTGTGTCTCACATAATTGCAGGGAACTGGTATTGGTAATTCAAGGTTAGCTCCTAAATTCTCAAGTATTTCTTCTCCATATCCCTGAAATGAGCTTTCCTGCAGTGGCTAAAAATGTCTGCAAGATTGGGTGACTTGGTCCTTAATTAACGTAAGAGCGAGGCACGGTCCTTGGAGGACTGGGTAGGAAACAGATTCTTCTCTGATCCCACTTCAGCCTGTACAAGTTGTGATTTTTTTCCTGTGAAGAGGGAAAATTACATTTCTTGGCTCTTGTGTTTCTTCTTTATGTGAAGAACTGGCAGCTGCATATGAGCCTCCCTGTGTGTCTGTGCATGCATACATGTTCACAGCATGAAAGATGCTAAGCAGAGACATAAGCAGTAAACATCCATGAATTTGTCAGTTCTCCCCAGTCCTTGCTGCTTGTATGACTCCCACTGCAGCAGTATTCGAAAGAGTCACAGTTCGCTGTTGTATTTAACCTCACAGAGCACTTCTGGGGTGGGGACATCTCACAGATTTACACATGGAGAACTGAGGCCTGGATCTAAATAGACATTGAGACTCTGGTCTTTGATGGTCCTCAAGATTATCCTTTCCAAAGGCTCAGCCCTGTGGCTCAGGGGCTGCTAAAACCTACATACCCATGGCTGTGGATGGACCCTCCAGCAAGCTGGAGGCAGTTTTCCCATGTGGAATAGTTCTACCTTACACTGCAGATGTGCTTAAGAGTGCAGCTATACCAGACACAGCATCTGTGCAGACAAAGGACTGGGGAGCTTTTACTGTGAAAATAGGTCTGGGACAGTCTATACATTTGTTAGGGTTTTTTTTTCTCATGTTGCTGTATCATTCCTGCTCTGCAACTGATGCTTTATCCCTGATGTCTTTTTTTTATTCACCTTGCTGCAGAAAATATCATGTTGTTTTCTGCTTTGCAGCAATGAATTTTGCCAGTGTTGAAAGGCTTAGGTCTGTATCCTGTCAGCCTGAAGCCCAGATTTGTGTGTATCAATCCACTGTAATCCCATGGAGTAACCTTCTCCCTGATACTCAGCAAAACATAATCCAACTCATTTTTTTGGCTGACTAGAGAGAATTTGATTCCTCTGAAGGCATCTGGCTGGTAAAAGCCATGCAGACACCTGCGGTACTGGCTTGTGGCATCGCATGCTTTGCTTCTGCATTTTGCCTGTGGGTCAGCCCAGTGGACCTTTTGTCTGTGTAAAGCACAATAAAAGGGCTATAGTTGAGCAAGAAAATGGCCTTTCTCCCAGATACTGAGCTCAGGACTCACATGTTTTGGGGGTGAGTGCTTTGGTATGTGTATGACAAACTGAAAAGAGGTAGCCCCTCAAAGGCTGAGTGGGAGAAGACAGAAAACTGATAATGCTTTGCTCCCAGTAGAGGCAGCTGTAGGAGGAACACAAAATGAATCTGCCTTCTGGAGCCGTGTAACTATATTAACATGCGACAGAAAAAAATACATTGATGCCATTGCTTTGTTGCATATTCCATCAGCATCAGCCCTACACATTGACAGGCTAAATATCATTGCTTTGATAATCTTCCTTTTACATTGCAGGAATACACTGAGCTTGGACTTCAAAAGGTGTGCACTCTGACACAGTAGTACCATTTTTATCCATTTATTTGTCCTTTGGAAGGCAGAGGAAATACAGCTCGCTAACCATGAACAGAGTATGCTTGCTTTTTCCAGTTTCATCTGCAAAGTAAAAATAGCTTACAAAAACATGTTTAAGCTAACCAGCTTGGTGATACACACAAAATGTTGTTGGGCAAGGCTTTCAGCTTAGAAACATATTCCACAGAACCCTGCTGCTGTTCCAGGCAGTTTTACATGCATCATTGCCCCACAAGACCCAACCAACCTGCCCATTTTCCTCTGGCTGTATGTGTGGTGAAGCAGAGATTGGGGATCCCCATCATTCTCATTAGTGCAGCACTTGCTTCAGCTTATACGTAGATTTATGACATCAGTGCTGTAGCTGGGGGTGAGTTATTGCAGGAGCTTTTAGACCTATCATAGAATCACAGAATACATAGGGTTGGAAAAGACCTTAAGATTATCTAGTTGAACCCCCCTGCCATAGGCAAGGACATATCCTAGGATGTCTCTATGTAATGGAGGAATAATGCAGAGGGGACAGGAACAGAGGATAAGGAGAAGGTTGAGAAGAGGGTCCCCATTGGTACCACAACTTTGAATATCATGTCTGGATCTGTTACAGCATCCCATCTCTAGTGCAGTGCAGAAACATCATCCAATTCCATACCCTGAAATTTAAGTAAAGAAATTAAATCCTTGTAACCCTCACTTCATTTCCAATGCATACAGACAAGACAACACAGACTTTTCAAAGGCATATGATGTGCCTTTTCTGTGCTGATCTGCTGCTACTCTGTGGCTGAGGGCTGGGAACAAGACAGGAACATCTGTATCTCTGGGATACAAATCTCTTAACTTTCAATTAAGTTGTTAATGGAAGCATGCAGAGCTGCTGAAATTACTTCTGCTTCTGTGAAGCTTCTTGGGTGCTCATTCATTGCCTATAATGTCTCTACAGTAAACTTCTGCCTCCGAAAGCTCTGAGGCTGAAATCCTCAGTGCTTATCTAAATGTATCTAAATGCTTTTAATTTAAAGAGCTGCTGGGGATAGGAACCACAGAAGGACTTCAGCAGAGTAAGGTGTGCTTAACTGCCTCTGGAAACAGGATCTCCAAAGTTTAGAGGGAAGATTTGTGTGAGAAAAGGCCTTGGAAATCCACAGCCAAAACGTGCACACCTTAGTGATGGAAGACCTGGCTATGGAGGCAACTGCTCAGAGCCCTTCGTTGCCTGTGTCCCTTTGTGGGTTTTGCCTTGGTTGCCTAAAGGCCCTTGGGGGTCTGGACTTGAGTAAGAACATTTGGATGTGTTTCGGTTCCTTAAAGATCTCATCCAATGCCCAGTAACTCAGGGAAAACCTTTGGCAGAACTAGAAAGTGGCAAGGAAAGGCTTTCAGATTTATGATCATAGGCCCCATTCAAAACCCATTGTAGTAACTGAGTCATTTCATTGGCCCATACTGCTGATAGTATACATTCTGCTCAGAATCATAGCAGTTAAGATGCAGATGAAGTGAGAATTGTGAAAATTACCTGAGTTAGAGCAGATTTTTTAATCGGATACAGAAGCGCTGTACCACCTCCTGCTCACCCACACCCCGTTCTGCAGGCCAGCTCCTGCCTCGGTGCTGAGAGCTCTGACATTAGGTGAGTGGCTGAGTTGTCACCTGGGCATGCACAGGCAGCGTGTACAGCTCTTTGTACACCAGTTCTGGCTTTCTCCATTTTATAGCAGAATTTCCCTTTTAATAGGAATGCATCTCAAAACATGATAGAACATTGCAGGAAAACCAAAGCACCACTCACCCCACTCCACCCTACCAATGAAGGAGATAGATACCCTTCTTTTTTTAACCTCCCACATCACTGGGGAATTTGGAGAAATACACTGCTTTTGGTTGGGTTTTTTTTTTTCTTTCCATATGCTAAAGCTTGAGCCACATGCTTTATATGCTTTATGCATATTCTTTAGTATATGCTTTATGCTTTTTCAGTAACTCGTTGAAATACTCGATCTGAATAGAGCTGGTCACAGTGTTGTCTGTGAGCATTGTCACTTCAAAGATGCTAAAGCATCTGTAGCCAAGCAGATACATATTCCTACGTATTTGATCAGTTTCCCCAAGACTTAAGTTACGTACAATTTGCAGATGCTGTTCTCTAGATACTTCTACTCCAGGACCCTAGAAAAGCCCCCATATACCACAAGGGTGTCCAGAAACACTCTAGGAGCTAAGAATCTGCAAGACAATCTTCTCCACTATGTAGGAGCAGAATAAGGGATTTTTTTTTTTCTCTCCCTTTTTTTTTTTCCTAATTGATAGGTGTCTGTAGAGATAACACTTTCTTCACATGCCAGCATGTTCATCTAACTGGTCAGGAAGGGCACAGTCCAAGCAAGAGATGAAACTAGAGAAGCAGAAACAAAGGAATAATCAGTGTTTGGTCACCCATGGAATTTACTGCTGTAAAAAAAAACAGGCAGGTATCGTTTGTCTTGGGTTTTGGATGAAAAGGGAAAAGCAGGAGAAAATGCTGGTGTGTAGAGTGCAGTTTTCAGTGGTACCATTGCAGCAGAAGGGAACTAATTACTCTCTTAAGTAGATTGATCACCTGGACAAGGGTTTGAAAGGGAAGGCTGAAAGCGCTGGCCTGCACAGTGGCTGTAGACTCTGAAAATGCTCCCTGTGTTCTTTACTTGTTTCTGAGGCATTCACTGAGCTCACGCCAGAGTGCCATCCTCCCTCCTTATATTCCCCCTGCCAAGTACGGGTGTTTCTCTTCTAAAGATCCCTGTCTCCCACTGCTGCTTGGCTCAGAGTAGTCTTAAAGTCTGTGTCTTTACACTTAGCTAAGGGCTCCCACGGAGGCTTTGACAGAAGGCTGAGGTTGTCACCAGAAGAACCATTCAGCAAGGTCTGGTAGCTGCAGTCGCTGCAGGCCTGAGCTGTGTCAGGGAATCCATATCTCTTCGTGTGTGTTTACGAGTCCAGTCATGCTTACAAAAAAAAAGATTAAAGGTCAAAAATCAGAAAGTACAGAAAGAGCTGGAACAGAACCTTGAGGTATTTAAGGCTCCATCAGTTTGGATTATCAGAACATAACAGGGGCTGGGTTGAGCACAACCCCGTAAGTTACATTTAAGGAGCAGACAATATCAAATGCCTCTTTCAGCTATCGGAGAAGGGGCATAGAAACTGTGGGTGGACTCCGATCCATACAAAGTCAACTGAGAAAATCACAACTTTAACAGCAATGCTAACCTGGACAAACCATCACTGGAATGGGTACACGCCAGATGCCTCCACACCATGTTCACATATCTTCCTGAAAACATACTTGGGAATCGAGATGGACCTTTTCTGGGATAACACTGCGATTTGCAACCCTTTAGGGTTAGTTTACAACAGGACAATATTCTGAATGGATGGAGGGGGGCAAAGTTTAACCCTCCTCTCTTTTGCGGGTAAGAGGAAGATCTTACAATGACTGTAATGCCACTGAGCCAGAGAAGTGATTGTGTCGTACCTCTTCCACAATGCAAAGGTTATCCAGAACGGTGTCTGAAAAAACTGGTATCAGAGAAAGCAGTTTTGAAGAAAATTTTCAGGTTAGGACCCCTTTGGCAATGCCATGACCCACATGGCCACATAGTAGAAGCAGCTGGCTGCATGTGAAGTTTTGCATTTTTAGGGCAAGACACAGTATCCAAATGGTCACTTGGCCTCCTCAAAGGAAAAGCAGCAAAGGCTTGCCATGTTCTACAGCTGTGTTCTCAATGAGTAGCACCCATTTCTATATATGGTGTGAGATCCCCAAGAGCCCCCATGAAATTTGAATGTGCTACTCAAGAGCTTTCCCAGCTGACCACAGCAACCACCAGCCTGCAGTGAAAGCTCTGGATGGGGAAATGGGAAACTGAAAATTGCAGATCCGCTTCCTCAGCTGCTACTGAAGTTTCCTCCAAACTTACATTACTAAATGCAATACTTACTAAGAATCGGAGTTTCAAAGAGCACAAAATGATTCCAGGAAAACGGTTCCAAGGAAATTATCCCAGATTGGGATAATTCAGGTTTGTATTTATTTTAGGAGCATGAAAACCTCCACAAGGTTGTGCTGGGAATATAGAAACAAACATTATTTGTGTACAGTCCCTGCACTGCAGTGGGACTTCAGTGCCAGTTTGAAACTTCCGTTACTAAGAGGTATGTTTTCTTGCATCTGGTCCACAGAAAGAACAACTACTGTCTCTAATGTCTTAAATCACAGGTTTCCTGAGGGGAAAAAATAGCAGCTGAAAACCTACATGTTATGGTCATGTAAAATACTTTGTTAAGCTACAGTTGCAGTGTTCACTGATAAATGGATATTAAACATGAAAGCATTGCTCTACGTTGTTTTATCTCAGCTCTCATGCACTTGTATTAATGTTGGCTGGCAGAACATATGTCCCTGGTTTTTTATGCCATGTGTAGATTCTTCTTTTTGAATAAATGAAGTTCTGTAACAACAAGCCCACACATTTGCTTGGTTGCAACATGTCAAGGGCAGAAAAAATAGTGCTAAAATGCACCTTGGTGACTGTTTTTCATAAGCAGAGAATATTAAATACAATCTCCCATTTGCGCCCAACTTCAATTTCAAGTTCATCTCATTAATTTAGCTTTAAATTAGGACTAAATATATTTTTAATGTTGTTTGCTGGAGAGAAAACTTTTGACTAATCATTGTGTTGTTACTGTTACAGAAGTTTACGTTGCGTAGCTTCTGTTTCACATAAAGCCCACCAGCAACTCTCAGTAAATGCCTCACTTCAGTGTTTTGCAGGCAGGTACAGAACTTGTTCTTTCACATTGCCCACAGTTGTAGTCATTGTTTTATTTTGCAGTTCTTTCCGTACGGCGACGCTTCGAAGTTTGCCCAGCACGCCTTCCGAACCTTTGATAAAAATGGAGATGGGACCATCGACTTCAGAGAGTTCATTTGTGCACTGTCCATCACCTCACGGGGCAGTTTTGAGCAAAAGCTAAACTGGGCCTTCAACATGTACGACTTGGATGGTGATGGTAAAATTACAAGAGTGGAAATGCTGGAAATCATAGAGGTGAGTCCAATGTGACACTTAAAAATAACCTGTCTGAACATTAACAGAAATTAACTGTTCCCATACCCTTTAGCTTTTAAGCACACGAATAGCTGTACCTATCTTTAAAAGCACAGATTACACACATTTGTTCTACACTGATTCATGCGCCAGTGGTGCAAGCAGACTGAGATTTTTATAGATGTAATCTTTGAGCATTGCAGAGAGTACATATAAGCTTTTAAATACCCAGAGGTAATTGTTTTTTTTTTCCCTGATGAACAGATTAACCGTACGAATAGCACAGCAAAGGATTTACAAAGCCCATCTCAAAATCACTTACCACCCATGAAATTACCGGTTTGTAGCTCAAGTAGCTGAAGCCTCACTGGAGATTAACTTCAGATGATTACGAAAATTTACAGGGAAAACACACTATTTTCAGTGAGGTCTCACAGATGGGCATTAAGATGCCCACGGTGCATAATACGAAGGATGAAGTTTACTGCCATTGTTATCTACCAGGTACTCCCCACAGTAGTTAATACCAGATTTTGCTCCCGTGAACCCATAGAAAGCTGTTAAAGGGTGATAATTTCTAACACTGATTATTCAGAATTCCTATGAAATATTTCAGCGGAGTGATTACAAGCCAAATAAACAGTTGGTCCAGAGAATAGGTTACAACAGTTTTGCACTCTGAAACAGAAAGCCACAGAAATTAGTTCTAGAATGCAAAATGTAACTACTGAAATAATCTACATGTAAAGAAAGTAAAACACATTCTTCCTTGTTTTAAATGTATGGACACCAGATTCTAATGAAAAGAGAAAAAAAAAATCACTTAATCCTTTGAGAAACTAACAGTCTTGTTATTGCTGGAGTATCTTTCCAGAATTTGATTACATCAAGAAATCAGGTTAGTTTGTATGTTGAATTTTCCATTTGGTTTCTTTCCAAAGGCCATCTACAAAATGGTGGGCACTGTGATCATGATGAAAATGAATGAGGATGGTCTGACGCCTGAGCAACGGGTAGACAAGATCTTCAGTAAGATGGATAAGAACAAAGATGACCAGATCACACTGGATGAATTCAAAGAAGCTGCAAAGAGTGATCCTTCCATTGTATTACTCTTGCAGTGTGACATTCAAAAATGAGCTTGTGTACAATGCGTCATAGACTGCACAGAAGTTTAATGTTCCATTCAGTTTGCAGCTATTTCCACACACACAAAAATTTGCTTGGACTACCTATAAATGGACTTGCTTCTTGTGTTTGAAACACTTGTGTGCATGAGAATGTCATTTGCTAAAGAATTTTAAAAGTATATATTATAAAAATAAACTGCCACAACGTGATGTGTGCAATGTCATTTCACAACAACCCTATTCCTCTGAAGCCTGTGCAGCAGTCCTGTGCTGCAGTGAATTATATTATTTATTGTTCATGTTTTACTGATGCTAGCTCTGTGTCTCCTAGACTGAATAATGTTAGTGACACTGAATTCCCATGGTAATGTTAACTGTTTACTAGAAATCATGTCACCATTCTGCTGTAAAGTAGTATTGGACAGACAGAGGGGAAGAGTTCCTCGGCTCTTAAGTCTGATCCACACATGTGCTTGTATTGTCAGTGGATATAAATGTACTTCATTTGCATGCCTTTTAGGTTTGCCTTAATTCTTACCTCATTTGCATCCCTTCAATCTGGAAAGAGCTATGTCAGAGGAATGCAATATAAAAAGAAAAAGAAAAAAAAACCTGCTAAAATGATCCCTTTAATTAAAAATATATATAAATATATATATAATGTTTAAAATATTGTTTTATTGGAAGTTTAAAGGTTTTATTGGAAGTGTATTGATCTTTGCCTGAATTTTCAAAAGCTTCCACAGAGGTTGCAATATATATGTCCCAAAATAAATTTATAACATTTGACCTTTTCCCCTAATTCTTATTTCACGTCTTCAGCCCGGTAATAGACAAAAAAAAAGTTCAACCTTTAATTCTCTGTCACTGTACTACTGGGAAGTACGTACTTCATTCTGAAAGCATGAAGAAAACCTCTTTTTGCACTCACTCACCTCAAGAGTCATATTTTAAGAAACCAACAGTTGTATTTGTATTTACCAGCAGAGCAGCTGTTCATCCTCTAAGATGCTAAGATTTAACAGTAAACCTTCCAGACCTGTGCTTATGTAGCTTTTTGAGCTGGCTGGAATTCAAATACGGTTTATTTACTTGGACCTAAACGCGGTCTTCTAATGTTTTTCCCCTCACTTAAGTGTTATTTCTTATCATGTGACACTAACCTACACTTGATTTAATATAAATAGACATGTTGTTAAAAATCATTACTGGCAAATTCACCATAAGGTACAATGATGTGAAGTGATAGTGAAGAGAACCACTTTCCTTCTCAATTCCATGTATATCAGTCAAGTTCATACTGTGGCAAGTATAGGTTCTGCATAGCTGTGGGAAAGCACCAAGAACTGGCAGACTGCAGAAATTTCAGATAAAAATCTTTTCTACACCACATGCCCTAGCTGCATAGAGGATTGCAACAAAACAAGAGAGTGAACATCTCACAATTGCATGTTTGGTATTTCTTCTTTACCTTATGAAGAAACAAGCTGGTACTCTTAATAGCTAAACAATAAATATGACACAAACCAAATCATTCTCTGTATTTTCAGATTTTAAAAGTGACGCTTATCTTAAAATTTAGGGGAAAAACCCTAACAAAAAACAGTTTCACACATTTTGCTAATAAACATGGGGGGCAGGGGGCATGGGACACACAGAATCAATTGTTGCCACAACCACAGCCATCCATACTTAAGTTTCTTCATACTCCGAACAAACAGCAAAAGACAGAAATTTCAGCTGCATTTTTTAATACCAGGATTTCACTTAGACTACACAGGTAATCATTTTGGCAAATCAGAGGGTGGTGCTGTGTACACTTGGCTGTAACTTAAAAAAAATCCACAGTCTGAAAACATTCCATACTTCTGAGAATTATATGCCCATTGTTTCCACTTAAACGTAAATTACTCGTTGTTGAATATTCCTGGGAATTTATGCGTTTCCACTTTATGTATACTTACTAGAGCAGCAGTACCTCATTCTGCATTTCCCTGTACCTCAAATTAATGTAGTTGGACAGGCTCCATTTACTTTAATGCAGCATTAAGCAATGCACTGCCATCCAAAATGGCCAACAAGTCAAACACAGTCACAAAATATATTATCAGTACTGTGATCCTCCCTCTAGGTAGCTGGTATAGTGAAATTTGTATTTAGAGTACCAAGAATGAGATAGTTCTAATGTAAAAATAAGTGCATCCAAGCAAGTGCTTCAGTAATCGTTTATTCAGCATTAATCTTCTGCCATGAAAACAGTTGCTTATAATTAAAGTCAGGCACATATTTTCATCCAAGTACTGTGGTATATTAGAATAAATACAATATATTGCTTTGAACCAAAGACCAGAATTGTTGCCAACTACTCCGATATTTCAAGTATAAAAACCATGGGAGAAAAATGAAGTGTGAGCTCAGAAGTAATACAATAATTAGTTTTCCTGAACCTCTTCTCCACATAACTCATTATAAACATATTAAAGAAGATAAATGCTTTTCTCGCTCCTTCACTCTTGCTTTTTATATTTTTTGGATGCTGAAGAATATCAGGGGGAAACAATGCTATACCATTCTATCATTCATATTGTAAAATGGTCTAAAACATGTTCTAGTTTCATTATAAAATTGAGCCAAACTAAACATGTGGCTCATGATTATGTAATAGTATCAAAGACTCCCAGTACAAACAATCCAGGCTTGTGTTCCAGACAAGTTTTGCCAAATACACACTTTGTATGGTGATGCATCCTTACACCAGCACACCCCACCCCCCTCCCCCAAGTGTTTTCACATAATCCTAAAGTTGTATCTTTAATACATATTCCATCAAGTCACATGATTATGGAATTGCTGAGTTTGGTAGGATATCCAAAGTTCTCCTGTCCAGCTCCCTGCTTGAAGGAGGTGCAGCAGTCTATTTAGATCCCAAAAGCCTCCAAGGATAGAGATTCTACAGCCTACTAGGACATGCTCAAATGCCTCATACCTTCATTAGGAACAATCCCTACCTCTGGTTTATCCAGCCAGAACCTCCCTACCCACTTGAATTTATGACTGATGTCTGTGCCTCTTCTGCCACACACCTCCACAAAAAAACTGGCCTTGTTTTTTCAGGAACTTCTTCAAGGGTGTGACACGCCTGGGCCTCTCGGCCCATCACCCTGTGCTTTCAGAAGTAAACATCTGAAGCTTTTAAAAGGGCACCAGAATTAGTTCCTACAGTTTGAACACACTAGAACTGCACTTAGCTTTCTCAGGCTGGTTTTGGCTAGGGTATTTCCTTCCCTTCTTTATCTAGCTTCCATCCAGAGATACCTACAGCTTTAACATATGCTTGTGAAAAAACTAAACAATGTTAAAGACCACAAAATACGTGGAGCAGCTGAAAAAATCGGCTACAAAGTCAAGTTAAAAATTACACTGCAATGAGGTTTTATTGAAGAATTGCTGTTTAGGAAATAACTGTAGAAAGTGCAGAACTGTTCTCTGAATAGTCTCTGGTTTTTGTATCCCCATAATGTCAAAAAGAAAAATGTATTTCTGATGGCTAAACTCTAAAAAGTGATCGTTTTTGAAGAGCTCCCAACAAATTCAAGTTCCTGGAGAAAGGAGAAGAAAACAAAAAAGGTTAATTTGGGGCAGTTTGAAAAATCTGGTGGTTCTTTTTCCCTCTAGTCCCCCAAAACTGCTTGTATTATTTAAATAAAGCAAGATTAACTGCTTTACTATAGTCCCGAAGTAGGTGGGGACACCCAGCAAAACGCAGGCCTATACAATGCTATATAAAAGTTACTGTATTATTTCCCCAAATTCTTATTCCACTCAATTCCTCTATTTTGGAATGACTTCTGTCTCTTTGGTTTGTTATAATTAATATCTACAGTTTTAGTATATACTTCCAAACACAGGCTGTTCAAGAATGGAGTTTGTGTTAAAAAAATTTAGAGTTTATAAAGCCACAGATTCCTAGTTTTCACTTCTCGAATTCTGAAAATATACACTATAAATGCTAACATGGTCAGCTGCTGTGGTTCCACTGGAAAAAAAAGAAACATGTTTTACTGCATGTAATTATTAACACATGTTTAAGAAACAGAGCTAGAAAGAAACATTTTTAACTTAATGCTAATTTTAAGAGCATAGAGACGCTAAAACATTACCACAAGGATCAGTTCTCACTGTTTATTAAAATATTACTCCATAGTTATATAAAATACATTTCGTCTTTTCCAGAAGACAAAACAACTGATTAAAAAGTCAGTATACTAGCAGGTAGTTAAAAATATCAACTGAGCATTTAGGATTTTCTCATCATAGAAACTGTGCTTATATTGCTCTGTACATACACAGTAATTCTTAAAAAAAAAAATTTGTTATTAAAAAAATACTGGAACCTCTTCCCAAGAGTATCTAATAAAAGATCCCCTTTTCAGCATCAGGAAATAGTAACATTATACACATCATTACACATTTATCCTCAGTAATATGCCACATTCATACAGAGAAATACTTATTGATCTTCCTCTTCGTCATTCCTATTTTTGAAATTCAGTGTTCTTTGGCCTCTTTCAGGATCTTGCATTCGGAGGATTCGAATACAGGAACTCGTAGGCAGAGAACTAAAAATAAAGTATGCATCATTTAAACAGTGTTTCTTCCCCACAGATTTTTGTATTTCCATTTAATTCTTTTCATCAACATGTTTTCCTTTCAATAACTCCGTCTTTTTCTTTGAAGGTTTAAAAAACAGTAACATGGGGTGAAGTTCTGGCTTCATTGAATTGATACTGGAGCCAGATTTCAGTAAAAGCTTGAGGTAAACACGATTTAAATTGTGTGATTCTAACACTTAGACTACCTCGATTATAGAAAAGTTACTTTTAAGCGAAACTCCAAATGAAACAATGATCTTACATAGTTCATATTTGCCTTAGAGATTCTGAAGTGAATCACATCATACTAAAAATGAGCAAACTTACTATGCATATATTTATACAGGTTTCTCCACCTTTATCTTAACATAGAATTTTTCCAAAGGTGCCGCCATACTGTCATTAAATTAAATGTTTGCTAAACATGCATGATGTAACAAAATATAACAAAACCAAGATGTACTTGAATTATTGAACTTTTAAATATAACTTTTAACAATACAGAAAATTCCTGTATGTTTCCTGAGTGCAGTTTCAGAAATTCCCCACGAAGAATTTCCAACAGAATACCACTATTTTACTTCTTACAGATTTATAATAAAGAAAGACAATTAAGAGTAAATTGGCTATATTTTACAAGTATCTTTGTAAAGATTGCTTAACTATCCATTGCAGGCTTCACTGATTACATCTGCCTAACAGAGAGGAGAGTTGACTGCATAGGCTGAGATAGTGACTGTCCCTTTAAGCTGGGTATTGCTTTACCAGGGATGAACAAACAAAACCCCCAAGGAGCTGTTAACAGTCTAGATAAAAATAAAAAAAAAAAAAAATCAAAAGACAAACATCTTGAAAGTACTGCAGTATTAATAGGAAAAAATGGGAAAATGCAAAGTCTTCTATTAATTCTGGGGGAGGAAAGAGAGATACAGGGCTAAAAGCTACCAGGAGCCTACTATACACAATGAAACATTTCTAAAGGCTGTTCTACTTAAGGTAAAATGATTCGAGTCCTACTGAATGACCATATTAGAGACATTACATAAGGAAGTGTGAAAAACCTATTGAATTCCCAGAACAATCAGCAATGAACTGCTTAACTGCTCATTTTCTACTGCTACAAACAGCAAAATTTTTTCCTTGTACTGATTTTTTTTCAAGCTATACTTGCAATAGAACTTCCTTGCAATATTTCCTGGTACAAAAATAACACAACGGTATTACCTCATGCTTTGTGGGGTGAGCAAAATGAACTGTCGATGGCGCTGTGTGCCAGCCACCTTAAGAATCATATCCATTGCAATTCTTCTGTTAACCATGTCCTAAAGAAAAAGATTTATCAGATAGAGATATTGACTATGCACTTCACTGGCCTACTATTGCACAAACTGGGACAAATGCTTAAGAATAAAATAATTAAAAAATATCTTAATTGAAAAACCTACTGGAATCAATTCATAACAGTAAAGCTTAGCTAAAGAAATGTCTAATAAAAACCAAGCTGGAGAAACATTGCAGTTAAAATTCTAAAAATTATAGTCTGGGAAATTCTTAAACTCTACATTTTAGTACACGTAGACAATAGAAAGCTGCTATTGGAACAATCATATACTCCTACTCACAGCATTTTACTATCACATTTGATATGCATGTAGTAATTCCTACTTTATCAGTATGCTGAGATGAACTGTATTTAAGTAGAATAATGTTTCCCATAAAATCCTGCCTCAAAATCACATGAAAGGATTTAAGGGCTGCATGAAACCCAAGCTATTTTGTAGCTTGTTTTATTGTGATTATTATTGTTGCTATTATTATTTTGAAACCACCTTATACACTAGGCTTAGTGAAAAAGATGTGCAATGGAAAGCTATTACTAGTAGGGGTTTTATGAAGCTGTACTTCTATACATTGTTACATATGAAACTAGGTACCTCCCTGGCAAATATGCTGATGAAGTCCTCTTGTGGTGGGTCTCCAGGATTACACCAAAAGTAACTACAGAACGTGGAGACGGTCATATTGCACTTACTGGCACAGCAGTGGAAAGACAAATTATGTGTAATTATTTACAGAATAGATGATATGGTATGGAAGTTCTCTGCAGGGCCTATGGTTCTGAGTATCCACCCTCTCCTGGACAGCTGGCTAAACTTCTGCACAAATAACTTGCAATAAAAAAATTTGATTAATCACCTATCCAGGAAAGCTATACACAAAGATGAGGTTTAAGTTTTACCTGACATTAGTATTTACTATTTATTACTCTGCATTTCAGCATCTTGGAAAGATGCTACTGTCATAGCAATATGCAGAGGCAACCTTGACAAACACAGTAACAACTGCTTGAGGAACTATTTTATGATTTTCCTGCTGGGCTAAGTTAAGCAAGTGAAGTAACAGAGATGCTCATAGTTTAGGGTACCAACTCCAGAAAGAGAATAAGTTTCAAAAGTCACTAAGCAAAGTGTAAAAGCTTTGTCTTGGGGATTTTTTTTTTTTTTTTTTATTTCGGGATTTTTTATTTATTATTTAGTTAAATTACAGTGCTTTAAAATCTGACCAAATACAAATAATAACCCAACTATTTCACTAATTTATACAAATCAGAATAGCAAATGTAGTTTAAACTATACCATGTAGACATCAAATTCATCCAAGCATCTGAAAGGAGATTCAGTAATGGACCACAGAGAAAGAATGAAACAAACTGTTGAGAAGGAACGTTCACCTCCTGATAAGGATCGCACATCATTGAGGGTACCTTTGTCTTTCTCTCGAGGCTGAACCTGGAAATAAAAACATTAGAGCCAATTTTTAAACCTGAGATGGAGACTTACTAACAGAATCATAATTTTAATGGTAAACACATTATGTGTGAGCAGACAGAGATCACCCGAGAACAATTTCATACACTTAACTACCATTGCCATTCTGGAATGGGATGGCTCCTAATCATTTAGTAACACATTTCTACGACCACTGCAAATACACTTAAAATACACTTAAAAGACTGAATGACTGCCAGTGTTTTCTACCGAAGAAACAAGAGTTTAAAGGAGAAACAGTTTATTTACTAAAATACATGAATCGTTGTGAGCAATCCTTTGGTGCCATTGATTGTGATGACACTTTGTAGCATTCCCCCTCTAAGATTAAATTTAAGGATCTTCTTGTCTTGTTATTTATACTACCTTTAACAAGCTAAGCAGGAAAATAAGAATTATTTTAAAGTAGAGTCTTAGATGTTTTTTTGTAGGAGCTGTATTTCAATTTACCTTCCTTGAGTAAACATGTATCTCTTGCATGAGAAACATGAAACATCAGCTATAAAAAAAACAAACGCATTTTGACAAAGCCACGTAATGACATTTTACAGACTGAGTTTGAGTTCTTCAGATACGAATCCTTCACATGTTTAATTAGGATTCTGTCAATACATATTTATGTTGTCAATACACATTTTTCCCTTAAATTCCTAAAAGTGAAGTCTCCCACAGAAACAAAAGTAAATACCCCCATAACAAAAGCTTTTGGGGAGGTATGATAAAAGAGACACAAAAGAAAAAAAAAAAAAACAAAACATAACACTAACAAAAAAACCAAAACATAACAGCTATTAAAAGTTGCTTAAATAACAACTAGAGCCATTATACAATCACACAAATTGAGGTAAACTTCCTATCAATGGAATAGGAACGAATAATTTTGAAAGACTGACTTGCTCGTGAATTTTTATCCTCAGCAAAAGACAAGACTCCAAGTTTATTCCATGTAACCTTGCAACCTGGCCATGTAAGACAGCAATAAATTTTTTTGCTTGTTTTCAACAGCATCCTACAATTTAGCCTAACACATTTTGGAGAGGGAAGAACAATTTCTTCTATCTTTGCACTGCATGTTCTAGCACGTGATATACTAGTAGTAATAACTGCAATAATTGCATAATATGATAATTTCAGTAATATAAAATAACTTACTGTTATTGAAAGTGTCTCATTCTTGTGATCAAAATATATGTTTCCAGAGCAAGCTCGAATACGTAATAAATGGTCAAAGTAGAGTTTGCATCGTAAAGAAAGGAGCCTTAAATCAGTTAAATCAAGTAAACAAACATTAGATCCGTAAGTTTTAAAATACATGATAAAGTGACAACATATTTTTATCAAGTTCCGCATCATAATCTTAAATATAAAACTCACTTTAATAATATCATTTTCCCAAATCAATTAAGCTCTGGATTGGGTAACTTTCTATATTGGACATACTAGAGAGAATCACCAACACAAAGTAACTAAGTAAGAAATCAAGACATCCAAGGCTTTGTATTTTCTAGAAGTCTGCTTCAACAGACTGGAAGCTTTTTACACCATTCTTCCACAACTTCAACAGAAAAGGACCACATGCCACTTCTAATACTGGACAGGAAAGAACTGCACAGTAAGGACAGTAAATAATTTAAATGGACTCTGCTAGACTCTGGAAATTAAACATTAATTTCCCTACCAGTTTTCTCCTTCCTCCCCAGTTCTAGCATATAATTTCCCCAACAGTCAATACATCACAGTTCCTTCAAGAAAGAACTGTCGTGCTTTAACACACCCTAAAGTGGGACTGATACTCATAGTTGGGCACTAGGAACAAGATTCAGTTTGACATACAAGGGAAAGTATCAGATTCTGCATGTAAATCTTCGCTACTACTATTTATATATTTCCATCTGCAAAGGCTAGGATTCTCCTAAGCATTGTTATTTGTCACGGTCATACTGGCACCCCGTTCAGATCCCAGATCAAAAATTACAAGCAGAATCACCACAAATTCCTCAATTTCTGCTGAAGGGAATGATAAACTATGAAGGACTGCTCTGGGAAACAGACCATCAGTCCTTTTCAAAGGTGCCCACCACAAAATCTTCTTTGATAGCGATGGGATAGTGAGAGGCTGAAGCAAGAAAGAAGGGATGCACTCCCACTAATGGACACTCCATGAGAGAAGCAGCTGTCAAACTGCAGAATCTGAATAAAGACCTCAACATTTTTTCAGCACAGGGCAGAGAAAACACATTTGCCTCACAACAAAATTACATGAGCACAGCACACCACTAATTATAATCGATGAAAATAAGCAACAGTCCAGATGATTTCAATACTACTATGTTGCTGATATTTTAATGACTAAAACCAGCACTGAAACACAAACTGAACTGCCTTGGATTAAGTCAGCAGAGTAGGGGCCTTTGGTGTGAAGCAATATACAGCCTCTAGAGATCATATTGTTTTTTCAGCTGTCAGTCCAGGCTGCCTCTAAACTGAAGGCACAATAGTATTGGATCTAGGAGCATGATGAGGTTATTAAGATTGCTGTGAATACTACCTTAAAGATCTCATTCTCACAGGTCTGCTTTATAATTTTCACTCTGGAGTACAGGTGCATGCTTACAGCTACATGTTTATCTAAAACCAGAAATTGGAGCAAAAGTAACTCACCTTAAGAATTGCCGATATATTTTGAATCTCTGTGTCATTATTTCTTCCAGCAGCCTAATAAATTTCTTTAAATTCTTTACTTTACTGTTTGCATCCTTATATCTTTCCTTTGCATCATGAAATTGCCTGTTTTAATTAACACAAAGTCTGGACTCAACATGCATTACATTAAAACTGAGCTATTGTTGTAAATGCTGAGTATCAATTTGATAATCAAAACATTCAAATAAAAACTTTCTCGTGAGGATCTATGTTAAAGCTAGAAGTATTTGATGAGGCAAGTAAGACACTTCACAAGTGAAGTTGGAAAAAATATTAATTTTACTTCTATTTTAATTCGTTTGAAAGAAAACTCTTACATCAAGGAGAATGAACAACTGGGCTCCCTATGCTCAAGAATACCTGAGGTGAATGATTTCTTGAAATATATTTTAGGTCAAAGCCTCAAGTATTTGCCTAACTACTGCATTAGTTACTCAGACTGGAAGCGTGTTTAATTCTCGTTGCACCACAGAACAACAGCAAGGCACGTTTACACCACAGTCATAATTGGGATACTTCTAAACCCTAAAAGGGTATTTGACTGTTGGTAATTTCATATATATAGTACAGACACTGACTAAAATCATGCCTAAACATGTTCAGTTCAGTGGCTGACCGCACAATCAGTACTGCATGTTTCCACGCCTTCAGACACAGATTAAATCCTAAGAAGACATATAAATGCGCTGTGAATCAGTAAAAAAATCCTCTTTCCCCTATCTCTTCCATCTTACCTGAATTACTTTAGAAAGTAAAGATGACTTACTGTATTATTTCTTCTCTGTTTCCATGGCGATTATTTTCTGTATTTATCTTCTCTCTCAAGCGATTCATTTCTGCATCAAGACTCTTAACAGTTCTGCTGACTTCTAGGCGCTCTGAGTAGATTTGCCTAGCTTGTGCCATTTTTTCCTGAAGTACATTTGAAACTCAATTAATTGTTAAATAGTTAAAAGTCTTCAAAATATCAGGTCTGTACAAGAAAAAACCTAGCATCCAGAAAACCAGTAATTCTCAATTTAAAATCTTTTTTTTTTTTTTTTTTTTAAGTTATTTTAATCTTTCCCTTGAAAAATACAGAAAAAATACTTTTGATGGATAACCCTTATCTATCAAAACAGGAAACGGTGCTCTGCCAAACAAGGAAGAGGCCTTGATTCATTTATACAAAATTACTTTGACTTGATTTAGACAGTCAGCTTCAGATGTAATGAGAATGAGAGAAGAATACCCAGTGTTATATGGTCTGCAGGATGTACAAGTGGAATGATATATTATTAAATATTAGACGAATCATGACCATCCAAGTTCAATAAAGAAAAAAACCCACACCTACCTCTAATTGTTTTTCTTTGACAGCTAGTAATTCTTTGTGTCTTTTTACGCAAGCCAAGTGTTCCTTCTGTTTTTCTTCATAGTGCTGCAAACGGCATTTACTAGTTTCCAGTTCTGTGTCAGCTTGGTTTAATTCCTCCTGTTTGGAGTAAGTCAAGAAGTGAGCTGGTGGGGATAGATTCCTAAGCATCTATCTGACATTTACTGGTAATTACGTTGGTTTTAACACTGTCTGCTTTATTTTATTTTCAGTAAGACAACTCCTAAAGTCCAGGAGCTTTAGCAGCAACTTATCAGAAAGTCTACACTCCATTCTGATAAGGATGTAATAAATGCTTGAAATTGCTTTTAGGAATCAAATCTTGAGAGGATGTTTTAATCTTTGAGGATTCTAAAACTTCAAAAACTACATTTACTTTTTACATTATATTCTAGCCACAACTTCTGATGCCTGCGTGAACTGAATTTCTGTGCGACAGACAATTCACTGCCCTGCTATACCTATAGTATGATATAGACTCTAGCAACTTCTATACTACATAATTCTAGATATAGTTGAAGTGATATCATATCTTTTCAGAGAAACAAAGAAGTATAAAGAATAACAAATTATAGAAGACAATTTTCTTCCTCGTCCCTGTTAACTAGATAGGATTAAAAAAAAAAAGGCCAAAAAACCCAACAGCACACCAAAGCCAACAAAACCACACCCCTCAAAACCCTGCAAAATAACAAAAAAGAAAAACAGCAATCACCAACAATAATGGATGCTCCTACCGTTCTCTAATCCTGCCTTAAAGTCAGAACTTGCTATATGTCAGCAGTTAATTAAACAGCTGTAGAACACGCAGCAGTACATCTAATCTAATACCCTTTCAGGAATATAAAAGTTGCCTTCTATTTTGTTTAGCACTTTAAGTTACAAGCAATAAATATCTGGAAACAAACTCTTTTTAAATATAAAACACTATAGCAACTACACTTAACCAACTTCAAAATACTGCCAGGCTTATTTCTTCACATGGTTTAGATGGAATACTCTGTTTCCATTTCACAGGTAGACCTTAAATGTATCAGGAAGTTGCATACTCTTTTCTCCTCCATCATTTTAACCTAATTCCCCTTACCATACAACAGGAAATGAATTAAAAATACAACGTGAAATTATTGCTACCTTAATTGGACCTGCAATTTCTTCTACTTGATGAATTTTTTCTTTCATTTCTTCAAAGTTTTTTTCAGCTACCTGGAGAATATTTTTCAGTTCTTCCATTTTTCTGCTGAGTTGCTGCATGTCTGTTTTTACAGATTCCATCTTACACGTATTTTCTTTAGCTTCATCTTCCTGTCAAAATGTATTAAATAATGTATGTCGTCTTTTATTGTATTTGCAAATTACTGTACACAGTTTTAATTTTATTATCTCTATCAGGGTAAAAGATTACATACAGTACTCTATAATCAGAAAACAAGCAGCTCAATGTAGTTGTCTCTAAAACACAAAAGAACATACTGACAGATCTTGTAGGAGACCACTGAATGACAAAAAAGAAGGGAGGGAGGGAAATAACCACCAAAATAAAAGAAACAAACAATAAAAACATCCCCCAAAAAAATGAAAACAAAAGAAAACAACCAATAACCACAATAACAAAAAAAAAAAAAAAAAAAAAGGCAAGGGAAGCACAGAAAAAAACTCACCAAAAATAAATTCATGCTATTACAGAATGTTTACATTTATGGCACAGTGTTACATTCTTCACTATTTACCCAAATAGTAAACTAGTGAAAAATCTACATTATTTGCTTATTTTGAAACCCTACCAAAATTAAAAGACATTGTTTCATATACTTATTGGACATAATATGATAATCTCTTCTTACTAATGTACGAATGTCCACTGCCTGGTGTTCTTCCATATTTTCAAGATCTCCTATTTCTGCATTTGTTGTTCTTACTTTTATCTAAAAAGAAAAAGAAACTAAATATTCTTAGGCTTATCTAAAGAGAGAAGTTCACATTTGTTCATTTAAGTCAACACAGAAAGCAAGATATTTGCCCCTTTAGTTTCATTACTGCTCACAAAGACTCTTCCCAATTACCTATGGAATCCATTTTTATAACAAAACTTGTTCTCAAAGTCACATGCATTTTAAATTATTAACTTATTACTGTATTTGCATTCAACATGACAATTGAATATATTTATTGTTTCCTTCAAATATTCATCTTCAGCAAGTTGAGTCCACATGACAGGTTTTCTGCTGTTTCTTATTTGTAATTTAATGAACATAAACACACGTATTAGCTTATACTGCCTAACTGCCACCACAAATATATATCCTACCTTGAAGTACTGGTAAGCAAAGAACTAAGACTAATAGGTGTTAAAATGGTTTATAAAGAAATTAAAATTAAGAAAACATAAAAGTGAAATATTCAGCATATTAAAATGGATTAAGAATATAAACAAAGACCATGAAGAGAAACAATAGTCTAGGAATGAAGAGGCAAGGTTCAACAGAAATAAAGGAGGGGGAAGAAACTTGCATTAAGTATTGCCGCAACTTCTTACCTGTGTCCAAAGAAAGCAGTTGAAATTTGTGAGATTTAGCACAAGGAGGGGGAAGATGCAGAAACAAAAAGGATACTGTACAGAAACAGCATACACTAGGACTGATGTACCCTCTATCATTCTGTCCTAAATGATGAAAGCATACTACAAAGGCAAACCGCATGAAAGCAAACAAAAGGAAGGATAAACATTAAAAACTTTCATCCACTCAAAAGATACTGCAGAAGTCAAAATTAAATCGAGAAAGACTAAAGAACTTCTAAAAACTGACACTGTACTTATTTTTACCTGTAGTTTTTTTTGGTGCTGTCGATGACCTTGAAGATGATCTTCATTCTGCCTAATCTCATTTTGAACGGAATATAAATGTTGCTGAGATGCAGTCAAATGCGCCTTTTTGCTTTCAATCTCTTTCTCTAAGTGACTTTATTAAAAAATAATATTATTATATATATTAGATATTATATACATATATCATTACATGTTTATGTAATGAAATACACGAATAAAAATTAAATCCATGACAAACGGTAAAAATATGCTCCCATAAAAAAAAATATATAAAAATGTCAAGTTTGTTGTGCACTGGATGGTTTCAATGATCAGTAAAGAAACACCAAAGCAGATTTCTGCTGACGGTCCTACTTAAATTCCTGGTGGATAAATCATTCATGTTATTTAAGCCATCTGTAACCTCTGTCAGCAATTTTTACAAACAGGCCATATGCCTGAACTAAGCAGTGGTGTTACTTCTAGAAGTACTACTGCACCTTCAGAGAAAACAACTACTTTGTACTTTTCACTTTCAGTCAAAATATTTGAAATGCAAAGCAAAGCTATTTTTGATTACTACTTATAGATGACAAAACTTGTATAGTGTCTTTCACCCCTGCAAAAGAAAGAGAAAGCTTTACTAATATTACAGAAAAAAAAATAAAAATATCTTAATACAAGTGTTTAATACAACTTTTGTTATAGTTCCATTAAAAGGACTAATTAAGTCTGATCCCAGAATTGGTATTTAATATATTGCCTATACTAATCCAGGTAAATGTGTCATTGCTTTAGGGTAAATTCTGAAAGGGGTAGAGGAACAGGAAGACATTTTCTCTTTTTAACTGGCCTACACCAGTCCCCAAAGCAACACTGTTAATGAAAGACCTGCAACATTTAAGATAATCTTGAAGTTCATTGTATACTCACACTGACAAAGTATAGTTAACTGACATATTTAAAACTTTGTGAGTCTACATAAATAAATTTTTAACATTCAATTTGTCTACATTATCAGCTATTAATACTAAAATTAAAATATTTACTCATTACATCTGTAATATAATCTAAGCATCAAAATAAAAGTACCCAATTGTCAACAGTTTGCTTAGTGACAGTTCAAGTTTGCAAACCCTGAAATATATTTGGCTTTTTAAACTACCATTTTGAAAGTAATGAGAGAAAAAAAAATGGCAGGGGAGTGAAGTTTTGTCAGAGTTACCTACCATGAGTGAAATCAAATGCTTTAGAAAATACAGATGAAAAGTTTGAAACCAGTAGGATGATGTGTACTAACACATTTTTGGTTTGAAAAAAAATCAAGCCTCCTTTGCAGTAAACTACAATACCGTCAATTCAAGTATTAGATTTAAAAAAAGCAAACAACAGCCATCTTTGATTCCATACTATTTTTCAGCAAACATAAAATAAAAAGGAAGGTAGCTAGATATCCTGGAGTACTCAGTCCAGCAAATCCCTACTTGCTGGGCTAAATTTACACGCCAGAAGTTGAGAAGCATCTAGGTATAAGTCAAGTTTGTACCTATCACAAAAAAGCATTGAAATCAAAATGTTTTCCAGAATTCTCAGAGAAGAATCTAGAAAGAAATTGTAGACTAGAGAGTAGTGCACATGCAAATAGACAAATATGCAATCACACTATTTATGTCAACAAGTGCACTTTTCACAAACACAACATTACAAGATGCTAACCTTATTTCTGCTTCAACATCTTTGCTTAAGAACTTAGGTCTGACGTAAGCAGAAGAGTAATACCGTCTTTCAAATACTTGATCACCTTCAGCAGTGAAAGCTTCTCTACAGTTTTTTGGGGGCCGATTAAACTGCATTACTTCACGAGCTTTACGGCTACTCTGAAAAAGACAATGGCCTTATCATACCAATGGAAAAGCAACCATAATTAAAGATATCAATTTAAAACTTGTCTAGAAGTTCTCACCTGGAAATAATTTCAAATCCTAATGAGAAAGAAATACAGTGATCAAAGCATGCAAAGAAATCTGTAATGTCAAGAACCTGCTTTTTTTAGTTGACTGAGATGTTCATGTTCTCAAAACCCACTCAGTTTAGCTGTCCGTTTCTTTTAGTCTATTACACATTTATCTAAGCTGTAAGTTCTGCAGTCTAGCTCCTTATAATTTGCCATGGGTAAAAAAACCAAGCTCACTCACTGAAAGGTCGCTACACGCATCTGTATTTACAAAAAGTGAAATGCACATACAGGAAACAATTTTCCAAGGCAAGCTGTGAAGTACAAACAATATTCAATTAAAGTCTGGGGAAACATGCTGGTATAAAAGATACTGCCAGTGCCAGACTAAGTAGTCACAAGTGCCTTTGTCCAAGGCAATCATGTTATCCATTCAGAAGTATTATTAATTCCACACAATACCTATCCAACTTCTTTCAGATTCAGTTGGAATTATTCAGGTAGGGCTCAAAGATAATAACATTATGAAAACCAGCAGTTAGGTAAAGCAGAGAGAGAAGAACAAAATTAGCATTCCTGCCATGAGAAAAGCCTAGAAAGTTCAGCTGTTACATATCCCATTCAGTAACAGCCACGCCTAGTCAACAGTCAGCTCTGCACTAGACACGGCATAAACTGCCTCTTTTTCAGCAGGAATGTCAGAGGAAAAACTGAGACAAGTGGCTTTGGAGAAAAATAAAATTCACAGAAGTAAGCATTATCAGTTCTGCTGTTTATAGAACACCCTGCTTTCTTTAAATGAAAATACATACATTTTCCTCTTTGAATATTTTACCTGTAATCTTACCTGCAGGAGCTGGCATCTTCAGTCGTAACAGAAAATAAAAAATCAGTTAAGTGGCAGGAAACAGCTCATTAACATGTTTTTACAGTGATCAAACAACAGATTGTTATCAAAATAATGTCAACTTAATTCAATGTCAATTGCTAGTCACCTCATTCAAATCATACTTAATAACTGATTATTGCTATTCTTTTATTTTACCAGACTCTATCCATAACCGTGTTTCTTTGCGCTCTTTTTTCTTAAATGCTTTAACGCTGCAGAGTCTAAAGGGCCTCTGGTTGTTGTGGTAGATGAAAAATAAATGTAAATGCTCACAGGTGGCTGATAATTTCACATGAGCAGGTAGCTGTGGAAAGCGAATTTTTGAACTCTCAAGCATAAGCCTGCTACAGCTAAAATTGGTACCTAATTACGAATTGCTAGGTACAACTGGTAGGGGCTGACTGAAACTACATGAACTGACACTTCCTGAACCCACCAAATAATAGACATGAGACAGAAATGACAGTTAGGAGGCTGATTACACATACATGGACTAGATGGGAAACTATACTATTTAGGGGCCCAGAAAGGTGGTGGTGTGCGCCCCAGGAACAAAGAAAGATGATCCTGGAAACACATGGGGAGAGCTACGTGGAAACAAATCTCACAGAATGCCCTGGAACCTTGGCCAGTAACAGCCCAAACAGGTATCTGTGAGCAGCTGTCTCATGACCAGCAGTGATCCGCCTACTGCAGACAGAAGTTGAGACCTATGAAGGTAGCGTTGGAGAGGGAAGGGAAATAAGTAAGTGTGGAAATAAAGAGCAAAAGCTCTAACCTTACTGATTCTTAAGTAAATCTATCTAAATCCATGATAGGATGCCACTTCACTCTGTCCCACCCGTGACAAAAACAATGCTTGAATTGGGATACTGAGAGTCTGTTTAATGCCAAGAGGGGCTTACTTGGAGCCCGCCAGTGGTCACATACGTGTCTGTGCGCTGCACTGTAACACTCATAACTGACACAGTTGGGGTCTACTGAGCCATCAGGGTCCTTACCTCTCCTCGGGGGTAGGAAATAGAAAAAAAAATAAAAACAAAAACCTTTCTCTACCTCTCTTGTCCATTACAGACACTACCAGTGAAAGTACTGTATTTGCTCCATACAAAGAGAAAACACTTTTCTTTAAAGACCAATAGGGAGTGGAGAGCCTTACTTTAATCAGCAGGATTGTTTCTATACCCCTCACATCGATCAAACAATTGGCAACCACAGCATGATCTATATCCAGTGCTGTGAGAACTGATGGGAATTCTGGATGATGGACTCCTCTGAAGAAAAGAAGGAGAAAAACCCATTCATAAAGCTCACATGAGATTCTCAAAAATAAAGTAAAGTAATGGCTCTTTTCAATTAACAATAATGTGAACCATAAAGGCTACGCAGTAAAATTCAAAACAAACTTACCTGTGCCTAACATCATAAACTGTGTCCTGAAATTTATTCACAATTATTTGAGGTCTAAAATCACGTGGATAATATTTTGACATCAGTTGCTGAAGAGTTTTTTCATCACTGTGATTGTCACAGCAAAATGCCTGAACTAGGCTCTTTAAACAAGATTCAACAGCCAAGGTCAGCTCAGCATCTTTTGGATGAATGAAAGCACCTAAACAAACATAAAAAACAAGGCTTTAGGAACTGTGTTCCATAACAAATCATCCGGAAGTGCAGTTTCACACAACTCCAGGTTTTTGTTTTCTTGCATTATGTGGTTTTTTAGGAATCTAAAATAAACCTTTCTTACAAGAAGAAAAAAAAAAAATAAAAATCAAACAGTTAACTAAAAAACTCCACAAAAAAGCTACCCTGAAAACAGACACATTATTTCTCTTTCTGTAGAGACACTTGTATATATTTGGAGGCATACATTTTCTTCTTCGACAGGTCACTAACAACTTCTATTAAGGTACCAAGTCTATGGCAAGTCAGCAGAAGTATATTAACCAAGGTAAAGATTGCTTATCAACAATTTAATGCTTTAGAGGAGAAGGCAGAGGAACACCTAAGCTGCAAGTTAAACAAACATGAAGATTTCCATTATATCACCTGTCTTCAGCAGTATGTGTGTTTGCACATTCTCACCCTGAAGTAATTCAGCGCTTGACCTTTACACTTACATCCAGAACATGCTGAAACCATTACTCCCATTCACAAACTGAAAACAGCAGTCACTGTAAGAGCTGGTAAACAGATTAATTAAACCAAACTTACCAAGAAAATCTTAGTTGGTTCTGCCTGACTTGCTCCATGCCAAATATCTCAAGTTTGACAAGCTCACAAGTCAGTCACTGATCATTCTGAACAGAATTTGTCCAAAAGCTGGATAGTGATATCCATCAAGGAACAAGCAGCCAAAGCACAGAGGTCTGATGCTTAGAGAGTGTGGGGGAGTCAGAGAGGTGCACTGAAAGTTTAAACGTTTTAACTACATAAAATACCTTAACAGAAACACTGGAAAATGAGGGAAAAAAGGATAGAAAGATAACGTACCCAGATACAACCTTTAGTCCAGGAAGTACAGAAGAAAGATAGGTCTGAAGCTCCTTAAAGAACTAATAGTTTTTCTAGAAGATCACTGTTTACATTAGCGGTCATACAATAAATCCCATAAGGTAATGTCTTTTTCAGCAGTCATTCTTACCTAAAGGTCCAATAGGTTTTTGTTTAAAGTGCCCTTGCTTATAGACTCTTTCAACTTCTTCAAGAAATGATGGAATATGTGGTCCAAATCTTCTAAAGGTATTTGTTTTACTATCTTTCAGCTCTCTCAGCTGTTTCTGCTTGGCATCCAGTGCTTGTCTCACATCACAGCTTTCTTTCCTAAGAGAACAGAATTTTTCTCAGTAGCAACAGCTTATGGAAAAAAAGTCTTATTTTTGAAGTACTAATAGAAGGACAGTGCATCAAGCCTCAATATTTCAATGTACAGCTAACTACACTCATAAAATTATATTTTTATAACTTAATATGAGACAAGAAAAAGCAAGCAATTTATTACTTTGAACTAGTTTTACAAGACTATTTCTAAAAACTTACAATAAATTTATTTTATTTCTATTTATATGCTTCAATTTCACTGTCTTCTACAAAAGGTCTTCAAGAGAACACGAAGTAATTGTTGGTTACAATAATCCATAAAGGACATTTAATCTAATCCATCAAGTGCAATAAGAAACAATTCTCAAATCTCTTAATGCAATAAAACATAGAATAATCATAGAATGCCATGTTGGAAGGTACCTCCAAGGGTCATCTGGTCCAACCTTTTTAGACAAAGCATGGCTTAGACTAGTTGTCCCAGCACCCTGTTCAAACTAATCTTAAAATTATTCAATGTTGGCAGTCCACCACTTCCCTGGGGAGATTATTGCAACGGCTGATTGTTCTAATTGTGAAAAAGTTTCCTCTTGTGTCCAGTTGTAATCTCCCAAGGAGTAACTCATGTCCACTACCCCTCACCTTTCCCATCTGACTCTGTTTTAAAAGGGAGTCTCCCTCTCTCTCTTCTTTGCAACCACCCCTTTAAATACTGAAACTGATTACAGACATCAGCACAATTCCCTCCAGTAATCACTGTTGAAGTTCAGGTTTCCAAACCACAGCCAGCAAGTGCTTTGTTTTCCAACCTCAGGTATGGGCTAAATTGGAATTTGAACCACTTGCTTCAAAGTCTCCATAAATTTACCTTAACGATAGGCAAATTACCCCATAGTATATCTATTTCCTTTTATTGTGTTCTATATCTTGTGACATCATATCAGGATGTATTAGTGTAATAAACAACATGAAAATTATTAAATCCTAGTATACCTATAGGATGGTAAGAGAATAAGGGACAGATGGTGGGAGAAAGAAAGCAGGGCATTAAACTGACATCACAAATTTTTATCAGGTTTTAAATTAGCAATATCTTTCATGTTTAATGACAGTTTTCTCAATTTTCCAAAAGTTTCTAAATTTAAGTCATTGTGTGCCAAAACCAAAAGTTTAGCAAGTCCTAAGATAAAGCGGGGAGGAACTGAAGTCTTAATACCTCAGGGAATGAGGGAATGCAGGTACATAAGAAGGGACCTCTTATAACTTGAAACAAAGGAAAAGTTACATTCAAAAAGCATTACTTACGTAAGCCTAGCCTGTTCTTCCTTACACTTATATATAGCCTGCTGAAACTGATCCATCTGTTGACCAATCATTATTTCTTCATCATGGAACACCTTTAACTGTTCCTTTAAGCATGCAATTTTCCTTTGTCTTTCCAATTTTTCAGGCTCTGAAAGGTGATTAGCACTACGAAAGATCATGTGACAATATTTTAAAACCACACTGATAATTTACAGATACATGATGTTTTTTTCAAATTTGTGAGTACAGAACTCCCCCTAGCTACATTCCTATTACATTTAATTTAAGATAGATTTGGTTTGCAACAGCACGAAAACTAGAAAAGGTATATTCTCACCAGTAAATTTTTTTTTCCCCACCCAATTACTGCATCACCTTCTAGTCAAAATACTGGTATGCAAAGAAGCAGGATCAGAAACATTTAAATGTTTAACTGGACCCACCTTAAGTTTAAATAAATATTTTCTGTGACTGCAGATTTTCTCATTAATCAGAAGAGCTCGCTCCCTGCATCCCTATACCTTAATTAACATACACTGTGATCACCGTATCTGTATTTACCTGCTTTTCAGTTCTTCAATTCGTTTATGTAACTGTTCATCATCTTTTTCCAGACGTTTCAACTCCGTTTTGAAACGATTATAAACTACCTATGAAGGATACAACAGTTTAATGAATAGAAGGAAAAAATAATTTCAAAAGTAACTATGGTTTTCAGTAAATAAACACTGAACTGCATCAGAACAGACAACCAGAACTTGAATTTCAGGAATGTGAAAAAGGAGTAACACAGTTAACTTGAATCATACTTACTCTGACCTAAGCTTAACGCTGCTTAACATCTGTGTAAAGATATAAACCCTGTGGGCTTTAGCTAATTGCAAAGCAGGCAGGATACCACACCTATTTTGAACTACATTACGGATTTAGGAAGCCTAAACACAGATGGAGAAGCACATACGGATAGAGCATGGACAAGACTAAAACCTTGAAGTGGCATGAACTTTGAAAGTTCTTTTTGCCTACCTCAGCTTCATTGACTGCTTTTCTTCTTGCCTGCACATCAGCCTTCAAAGAAGTATACTGAGAATGCAGGGCTTGTGCTTCTTCATTTATCCTTATTAACTTGTCTTGTATTGCTCTGTACTTTTCTTCTGCCTCGCTGACTTTCACCTTTGGTGCATAAAAAGAATGACAGAAAAGTACTAATGAGGCACAATTTTCTTCAAAACCTTTTAATGCTACAGAAGAAATATCTCTCAAAAGAATCCACCAGACATGTCTCATTTGCTTTTTTTTTGCCAAAATATACTGAAGTCATTGCCACTGTGAGTATGCTAAAACGAAAACTCATAAAGGAACATTCTCAGAAAACCAACAGGGTACCAAATCTGTGAAGAAAAGAGAAACCTTATTTTCCAGTTCATGGTCATGAGTCAAATACAAGACTCAATACAATAAGGCCAAGGACCACAAAACAGAAAGAAGTGAAACCAGTATCTGGACAATGTTTCTTCAAGACTACATAGACATGTTTGGCCATAAAGTAAAAATGCCTCAACTGTTAAAACATTATATATATATATATATATATATATATAAAGATATCTCTTTTTTTGAACATAAAAAAAAAAAAAGTGCCAATTCAGAAAGTTTGCAGAAAAAGTTTTAGTAGACTGAAAAGTTGAAAATAATGATGCCTGGTGTTTCTCTGCAAAAACAAATCAAACGTGAAGCTGAATGTTTGGCATACTCTTTTTTCTTGCTACCTACAGAAGTCTTAAGTACCATCCAAAGAGTACATTAAATTTCCAATTGTCTCCTGAAATCAGACACTGATCTTTTCTACAGGCAGTGATACCCTAGAAAACCTACACGACAGATCTCTGAACGACGCTCCAACACTACAGAAATAGGCATCATGTAAGTACTCTCAACAGTAAAAGCAGAATTACTAGATTAATTTCACTTGTCTATGCAATGCTAGTCATCCCAAATCCCCAGTAAAAATAATACAACCCTTACCTGAAACAGAAACATCAGCATGAAAACCACACACACATACCCCACTAAACAACAGGAAACAAAATGTCCTAATTTTATTATCAAATGATATGTGGAACGTGAATATTACTGTTAAGTTTTAGATGGCTAAAAAAGCGTATAAACAGGAATGCTCTTAGCTGCTTATGGAAAGCTAAGATGGCCAGTTTCAATAGCTTACAAGCTAAAGGACAATCACAGTCTATTTTTATTCTTGAGTCAAGGAGCCAAAACTAGAGTGACACATGGTTTAAACCATATATGTACCTGGCATTCTTCTAGCTTCTGAACAAACTTCTTTGTATTTCCTTCTTCAGCAATGATGAATTCTTTGATTGGCTGAATTTCTTTTTCCATCTCACCCACCTAAATGGAATATTAGGATATATCAGAATGTTTACAGCAAAATAGGAATAATTGAAACTATGTTTCAGATGAGGAAACATATTTGAACAAGATATTTACCACTGCCCATGCCATTTTATGTTTCAAATCTTCGAGATGATTTCGCATATCATTCACAAACGCGATACTTTTGTAATGTTCCTTTTTTTTACAATAAAGCTCCTTAAGTTCTTGAAGACGCTTAAAAAAATAAAGAGAGGTTCAATATGAAACATTAGAAAGAATTTATTTCTTTTTAATCCATGTCACTGAGACTTAACCAAATCAAAGACGTAGTTTAACTTGTATAGTTATTTCCATGCTCAGATCTGTACTAATAAATAACTTTGACATACCTCTACACCTTGTTCTATCTGAATACATGTATTTTCCTTAGTTTTCATAATAGATGAATAATCTTCTTTCATTTGTTCCAACTGAGTTGCTTTCATAAAAAACTAAAAAGAAATAAAAAGATGCAGATGTCAGACACAGCAGCTTATCCAAGTGAACTTTGAATAATTACCATAGAAAGACCACTCATCCCAACCTCTTACATATGCTGAATAATACCCAAAGTAATATATCTGGTAAGGTATTTCTGAATAATGAACTAACTCAGCAGCGTCCTAAGAATTTTTTTAAGTTATTGATGGCTTTAGAGAAAAGAAACTTAAAAAACTGGTTTTGCAAGTGGATGACTGCTACAATCAGATAGCATACTGGGTCTGGCTGGGATGGATTTGAGTTTCTTCACAGCAACTGTTACATTGCTGTGCTTTAGGTGTGTGACCAAAACAAAGCTGGTAACGCTGCCCTCTTAGTGAAGAGACTGGCAGGTTGTGAAAGAGGCTAAAGGGGAATACAACCAGGCAGATGACCTCCAACTAACCAAAGAGATATTCAATCCCATAAAACGTTACTGTCATAGTTTAACCCCAACCAGCAACTAAACACCACCCAGCCACTCGCTCAATTCCCCCAAGTGGGATGCGGAAGAGAACCTGAAGGGTAAAAGTGAGAAAATTTATGGGTTGAGATAAAAATAGTTTAATCAAGCAAAAGTTGTGCACGCAAGCAAAACCAAATGAAGAATTAATTCACCTCTCCCCATCAGCAGGCAGGTCTCCAGCCATCTCCAGGACAGCAGGGCTCCGTCATGCATAATGGTGACTTGGGAAGACAAACACCATCACTCTGAACATTTCCCTCTTCTTTCTTCCCCCATCTTTTGATGTTTCCAACACAAATCCAAAACATAGCCCCTTACCAGCTATGTGAAGAAAGTTAACTCTATCCCAGCCAAAATCAGCACAGTCAAGCTTAGTAATAGAAAGGGAAAGGAGATGATTTAGGGGGAAGACATCTTTCACTCCAGAACTGGCTGGGCATCAGTTTACCCATGGGAGGTGGTGAGTGATTGCCTTTGTAACTCTGGTTTTGTTCTGCCTTTTTCTCTCCTCTTACAGCTTTTCATTCACTTTTTAGACAATTTTTATCTCAACCCACAAATCTTCTGCTTTCACTCTTCCTTTCCTTTTCCACCATCCTAAGCAGCAGGCAGCAGGCAAGGGAAGTGACTGAGTAGCTGTGTGGTGCTTAGCTGCTTACCTGAGTTAACCCACAATAGGTCATTAAGATTAAGAACTGATTTTACTTTTTTTTCTCCAAATGCCACCTCTAAAAATTTGAACTCAGTATTTTAATGTTTAATCATAATGGTTATTTTTCTTACCTTGTATTTATCACCTTCATTTTTAGACTGTAAAAAGTGCTTACTCATCTCTTGGGTTAAAACAGACACAGGATTATCTACCTGTAAAAATAAATTAATTTTATTTTAAGTAAAAAAGTTTCCATCAAGTTTAAATTAGAACCACAACAAGGACAACTAAGGAACTGTTTCCAGGAGGATAACTGATTTCTAGAACAACAGTGCCTCTTTTTTCATTTAACAAGACCAGCACTAGAAATTTTGTCAAATGTCCTTTAGCTTCTCATTATTTAATTGATCAAAGTATTACATTACAGGCAATGAATCACCCTATATATTCTTACAGAAGTTGCCACAACATAAAAATCAATACATGCTAACAGAACTCTGTATTATTTGAAAGGCTGAATATGTTGAATATTTTGAACTTCCTGCGCACTATCTTTCCTTTATCACTTAAGCAGTAAAACCATACTCAAATTCCTGCAACAGCAAACCCTGAAGTAACGAGCAGGGGGAAGAAAGAAAAAAAAAAAAAAAACACAAAAAAAAAAAAAGCAAAGCTCCAGGTATGAAAGAAACCTAAATAGGCTAAAACTTCCATTAACAGGATAAATGACTCACAATTCACAGATGATAAAGAATATTTATCTGTCTCAGACAAAATATTATTCTGCATTGCACGAGGTTGAAATTTCAGTTTTCTTTTGCCATGCATTTGATGAAAGAACATGGAAGAGATTAATTTCCATTTAACAAAATCGAACACTGCTTTTTAATTAAATTATAACATCACCTGCTGATGTCAAACTGTACAGAATTTAAACACTGTAAGTTACCTGTATATTAAAGTGATCCAGTATTCCTACGAGTTCCTCTTTCTTTGATGAAATTAAGGTCCCTAGTCGTAAAAAATACAAAATGAAAAATATTAATAGGTCCAAAGTAGAGAGACATGCAAATACCTAGCCTTTTGTTCAAACTAGGGGTTCTTACTAAATGTAAAATGACAAGCATTTTCATAAAGACAAATAGTACATGACCTAACATCATTCAAAACCTGACAACTGCTTTTGACATGCTAAAATATAAATAGTCTACAGTAAACACACACAAAAAAAAAAAAAAAAACTTCATCATCATCCTTCAATAATGAAGGAAATGACAACATCATCCTTTAGAAGGGAGATTCACAATAGACATCAGGAAGAAGTTCTTCAGTGGTGAGACACTGGCAGAGGCTGCCCAGAGAAGCTGTGGCTGCCTCATCCCTGGCGGTGTTTGAGGTGAGGTTAGACGGAGCTTTGAGCAACCTGGTCTAGTGAAAGGTGTCCCTGCCTATGGCAAGGGTATTGGAACTAGATGATTTTTTAAGGTCTCTTTCAGCCCAAACCATTCTGTGCTTCTGTGATTTACTAACATCAACAGATTCAAAGCAATGAAAATTTTAAAAGACCTTCCAAGACTGAGAACAAAACAAACTACCACTAACCAGATTTGCTCTTCAGTCTGTAACTTCTGCTTCCATCCAGATTAATGTGCTGATTCACAATAATTGAGCTACCATACGCTTCTGGCTTAAACGCATCTCTACCTTGGTTTCGCAAGGTTATAGAAATATCTGCAGAACTAAAATAAAAGAATATAGAAGTTATAAAAGAGACAACTGAAATTGGTCCCAAGCCTAAAAAAAAAAAAAAAAAAGTTACTTCAGAACATTCTAATTTTCCACAAAAACTGCCATGTCTTATACAGGTCACAGCAAGAAGTCAGTCACAGGACCAATTAGGACAAGATATATTTGTGGTTTTTTGAGCCAAATCAGCATCGAATACACACTGCCAGAAAGTCTGCCTCTCACTTACCTGTTTGCACCTTCTATGTTTCAGATACATCATGACACAAAGCAAACAGTTGCAGGAATAGACTTCCCCTGCCTTCCCTTCCCACCCGAGTGCCCCTATCTTTAGGCTGCAGAATCAAGTTGTGTTTTCATTGGTCTCCTGTCCCAAAACTGGCTTCCAGTAGAAACAGTTGCTTTGCTTCTACAGCCATCTCTAACCAAAGTAATCTATAGATGAAATGCTTAAGGCACTTTTACAAAGATGAGATGTTGTTTCAGTTCTGAATTAATACTTTGTTTCTCAAGTGAATGCTGAAGCATTAACTTATTACACATAAGGCAGGTACTGCCAACAATTTTACTCCAAGCACCTCTGAAAGAAAAAGTCTGGGGCTTTTAGTTACAGCTTCATGTAAATGTAAACTTTTAAAACTCCTCTCCTAACTTTTTAGTGATTCCCCTAAACTTGTTATCCCCACTTTTGCAGCAAACATGAATCCACTTTATGAACATTTAATAATCCACCTGTATTTCAAGGTCTTTATATTGTATATTCAGTCATATCAAGAGAAAGAAGAAGAATTATCCTCACTCTTTGCACAACGATAACTAGTTTCCAAATAATTTTTTTTCCAATTAACTCGATTGTTCTGTAGGATACTCAAGTGCCTAGCAGAACTAATACACAAGGACTGGGTAACACACAGGACATATCACTGTTCGCTAGTTCAGAGACAATGGTATACTACTGGTAAATTACTGGTAAAAGTTCTGATCTGTTTTTGTGTGTTTGGGGATTTTTTTTTCATTTATATATGATCTCCTCAGTGCTATGCTTTTCATTTAAATCTTGTAGGTCCATCAGGACAACAGAGAAAACAAAAGAAAACAGAAAACTGATCAGCTAACTTGAATCACAATCACTAAACGTGTTCAACTTTAAAAATAGAACAGTTTTACTTACGTCTCCCCATCTCGTACAAACATTTTTAATGAGGAACCTCTATTAGTTGTGGTGGCTTTTCCACCAAGTCCAACAATAAGAGCAGTTAATACAGAACTTTTTCCACCTGTAAAAGAAGCATTGTAATTTTTTTAAGGAAGTTCTTGGATCTCTTTATCCAGTTCACCCATATTACAGATTTTTAACTGCTTATGTATTCATGCACTAGAAGTACAAATTCTCCAAATTTAAGACCTAACTTTTTCACCAGCCTTGAACTACTAGGATAGACTTCTGTGGTTCCAAAGTCCAGAAGCGAATCCATCTCCATGAATAAAAGATGGCTAGCAACTCTTCTTCAAATAAAAATTACACCCTCTAAATTATTAACTAAACGGTTCTTTGACAAATAAAGGATGCAATTAATACTTACTTCCATTGTTTCCAACAACAAAATTGAGATTTGATCCAAACTGGAAAGGCCCCAACATTGAATGGCACATGAAGTTCTTCAGCTGGATTCCTTCAATTATGCCAACTTCCCCTTCAGTCTAAAGATTAACAATTAAAACTGGTGTTATGCATGCATTTTAATGATACAGTTTATCTATTTTAAATATAATGAGAATTCAAGTGACTGAACAATATAAAACATCAACAGTTAAAAGCTACAAGAAAATCGAAGGGCTTCATGACACTCTATAAAGCTGCTTGCTACACAGCAGTTACATAATAAAATAAGAGGAAGTTACCAAAGCTCAACTGTAGTAACATTCAGTTCTCCCCATAACTAACTTATAATTAATACAACATGAAAGATTAAGATCATAGATGCTACAGTTATCAGAGCAGTAATAAAGAGCATCATAGAAACACTGTTTTGTTACTTGAATAATATTATTTGCAAGAATTCTTAGTATGGCCTAAAACAGGGAAATTAAATTAAATCAGGAAGGGGGAAATGAAACAAAGTGGGACAGCCCACTGTTCAACTGGTAAAGTATTATTTTGACAGGAAACTCTTTTTATCACCAGTACTTCAGAAAAGCAACATTTTCTAAGAAAGCAAAGTCCTCAGGGAAAAAATAAACAAACACAGAACAGCTGCTGTTCAAGAAAATTAAGTGAGTCATGATGCTTCTCTGTACCAAAAATCAACCACAGTGTCTTACAGAATAGACTACTTCAGGTAGAAGGGACCTACAACAATCATCTAGTGCAACTGCCTGACCAGTGCTAACCAAAAGTTAAGGCATATTAAGGGCATTGTTAAAATACCCCTTAAACACTGCAGCATCAATCACCTCTCTAGCACGCCTGTTCCAGTGCTTGACCATGCCCTTGGTGAAGAAATGCTTCCTAATGTCCAGTCTAAATACACAAGCCATTGTATGCAAATACATGTATTTGCCATCTCAGAAATTATTTTTTTTTTTAAATCCTACATCAAATTAGAATCCAGCTATTACAGAAAAGCAGAAATAACTAGTATTCCTGTTTTCAAGTTTCATTTCCATCAAAATATGCATTTCAAATTTTTAGACATTTGAAAGTGTCAGCTATGGAAAACAAGTATTTGATACTTCTTTTACTAAATGATTTGGTTTCTAAATATTTTCTCTGCTGTTACTACAACCATAAACCAAATATACCACATTTCTATCAACCAAACCCCATTTCCTTTATTTGCTTTTTTGACAACTTCCATAGAATTCATTCCATAAAACCAGAATATTGTTGCTTTATGACTGACTGTTATAACTAGATGACCCAAACCAAATAAGGTAAGAATGAACATATGCAGAAGTCCCCATCAACACTGGTTCCACTGAAGTCTACACATAAGATATTTATTTCAACATCACCCAAAGGCACAGAACTTTTCTATGTCAACCTTCTCTTGCATCTTTCCCCTCACGACTCTTTAAACAACTTACTGACAGTGAAGAGAAACTATCAGCTGATGACTGCAAATTTTCCTCTTCGTTAGATTCATCGCTGTGTTCATCCCTGTGTTCTTGTCTCTGTCTTTTACGGGACCCAGGCTTTGAAATACTTTCTTCCTTTCTCTTACCCATGAGCACTGGAAGTAATGAAATATTGTAGCTTTCAGTCTTCTAGAGGAAAACATACCTACAGACCATAGCATAGACATACTAATTTATTTACTTTGATAAAAAAAACATATTAAGATCATAGCACACACTGCAACAAAAAAATACTTTTTCAAAACAAAAATTTCAGTGAATTTAAGCCTAAGCTTACTATGAAGCTGTATTAGAAAAAAAGAAACACAATTTCATTATTCTAATCAAGATGAAATTGTTTGTTGATTAATAACAAAAATCAACTTTGATTCCATTTACCTTGGTACATTAAAGTTTGGGAAATTTGCTATAATTGGTTTTGGTTAGTTATGGAGTTGAAGATTAAGTTGTAAAAAGTACACAGCTGCCATAGTATGATCAGTAGCATCAATGAAGGTTTGATTAAAGTGAGCTGTGCAGCCAGAAAGTGTTATTAATATATGCAGTTGATAAATGCCTAGAAAATTAATACAGAAAGTCAAATAAAGGAAAATTTTTAGCAAAAGCATTGTTCCTGTGATGATTTTTTTTAAACTGGGGTGGGGTGCTAGAAAGAATTACAAGTACAAGACACTGCATGTTCAAAGTTGATACCATGTGTCACCAGTTTGAGACCAAATTGACTGTGTGAGCCTAAACACAATGGTGGCTTGGACAGCAGAATATTTTAGTCAACAATACATTTAAGGACAATGAATGACCACTTCCTTGTCAAACAGGACAGATGGGACAATCCAGGAAGGTCAGCCTAACAGTTCCTAATAGATCTCCTGTGTTGTGCAGGGAAGATGGCACAGTCCGTGAGGAAGCTGGGTGGATCAGCACAGCAGTTCCAGCTGTACAGTGCACAGCTCAGGACCTCACAAGACCTTCTCATTAAAGCACTAAGGCCCTCCCAGAGCTTCTCTTTGGGTCTTGCTTCACATTTGCTCTTTAAACATCTCCAGATTAGTAACCTGGAGAATGTACAGAGAACTCAATGAAATAAACACTATTAAACTATAAATCTTATGACTAAAGTTGTAGTTAAAATAGTGTTGCAATGGAAAGGCGCAGTCTTTCCTCCCCGTCTCTTCCATTTCTGTCTTATTTCCCTGAGTTCAAGCAGCAATTTACACAGCAGAATAATAACCTGAGGCACTAAATTCTACTAAAAAATTCTGCAGGAAAAAACTTTTTTCTTTTAAATTACGTAAGTTCCCCAACTATTTCAACATGCAGATCTGTAAATTTAGGTCAATGTGGAGAAAGACATGCTTCTTTGAGCTGCTTTTTTTACTTGTGTCAGCTTAATGTTCTCATCAGATAGCTTGAACTACCATGTACTAGAGACAGTAGCACTTACTATATGAAACACCACAAACATTAAAATCTGTTACATCATTCCAAAGATTATTTAATTTCTATTCCAGGTATTCACTGACTGTTGTATAAAATACAGTGTCTAACAATTCCATCAATTTTGACACCACATCTAAATTATAAAGAAAGTAATAATAAGCATCTCTTCCCCATAAGTGCAATAAATAAAATTTAAAGCAAATGCAGAAATGCAATAATCTTTACATCTGACATTCTTGTAATAGTTCTGTATGGTAGGGATTTTGGATCAAATACTGGATTATTATTATGTTCATTAAGAATTTACAGGGAATTTGCCATTTCCATTTTATGTTATCTAGTTTAATACCATACACATAGAAACCAAGGAGGAAATACACTTCATGATTCAGTTTATGTAACTTTTGCTAAGCCACTTTCGGTTTCCTCCACAAACAAACATGTCTTCATGCTTAAGTACTCAGACCTGAGTCACTTCTATGCTCTTGGAATTTATCCATCACCTTAATATGAAGGCAAGCATTCATTCAATCTGCTGTTCCATTAAAATTTCTCTCTAGAAAGAAGGGAAAACACAAAGTTTAAATGTTGTAATTATTAATGTGGGAACCAAAGATCAGGGCTATGAGTTCTATCGCAATACCACTGGGACATTTAAAAAAACAGAACATGAAGAGTGGAAAACAGAACAAAATAACCTAGAAGAGAACTCACTCATGTAATCCAAGTATGATGAAGGCCAAACGAAGGACAGCCTGCACTCTGGAACTCTTGAAGTGCTAGTACTGCAAATAAAAACTAATTGGAACTGAAGCAAACAGTACTGAAATCGGCTCAGAAATTATTACGGCAAGTGCCAGTGGTTGAAATAGCTACAATGAGAATAGGAATAAAAACTGGACCTATAAATTAGGAACAAATAAGGGCCAAGTAGACCCAATTATAAAAACATCATAGGTTTACTACAAATTATTAGAAGTAATACTTACACATGTAAAGAGAGCACAAAATTAAAACTCAATACTCAAACATGCTGTATAAAACTATTAGGACTATTACACGTTGTAGTAGAAAAGTAATTGCCCTGTTAACATCAAAGTATAGGAAAACAGAGGCTGCATGCACTAGAAGCGACATGCAATGCTGCCTGCCCATGCTGCAACTTAACCAAAGGCACCTCTTTCCAATTTCCATTGTGGTGTGCTTCTACAACCGTTCTCCCCTTTCCCTACCTGGCTGGTCACAGCTGGCCTCATCCACAGCAAACACAACCAACCTACCACCACCAAAGCCTCTCCACTGGCTTTCTAGCAGTCTTGTGCTGGCCTGGTGTGAGGTAGGAAGCAGCTGGCACTCAAAACATCCACTTTATCCACTCTACGCGCTGCTACAACCCAGACTACCTTTTGCCCAGTTAGCAAAACAGTAGGTAGAAGACACCAGAGCAGACCTACAGCAAGATGAATGCAAGAGAGGGGAGGAAGCATAGGGTGGGAGGAAGAAGAGAGCAGTGGTCTTCTGCTGAGGTGTAGCACACTATGTTTGTTTAAACAGACACAAAGTGACAAGCAAGTGAGAAATTACTTCTGGAGTTTATAATAATGAAGGAAGGGAACTTAAAAGGCGCAAGTTTCAGAGGACTGAAGTCAGAAGCTCAGCTTCATACACAGCAGTGGACTGCTGTGTTTTTAAGGGCTATCTGTGACAGAGATCCCAAGTTAGATTACACGACTCTGACATTCCTGACTCCTCTTTGCATACATTTGGAGCCAACGCACAGAAAGTCTACATCAGCTTATCCAAACAACTGGAAAAGCGCTGTCTCACCAACAACAGCGCAGAAGGCTGTTCCTCTGCAGGGAAGCACAAAGGAAAGAGGGGAGCAGAAATCCCGCCCACTCGCACCTCCAATCTCATGGTTATTTGTTGCTTGGCCCCCCAGTTTCCGCAGACAACCTGAAAGGACCCACTCACCTCCCAGCAAACTTACACCGGTCCCTCCGCGGATAGACAGGCCGGCCGGCAGTCGCCTCTCAGTCCTTATCCGCTCCCCACCCCGATCTCCACAGCACCGGCTACCACCGGCCAAAGCCGTGCAGCCGGTGGTGAGTCCTCGCCCCGGGCAGGGCAGCCATGCTGGACAGCGGGTAGCAAAAGCCCGCTCTGGCTGTTAACGTGCCCCCATAGAAACACCGCCGAAAGCAGCACCAAGAGGAAGCGGGCATCGCCGCTGCCCTATGACCGACCAACTGATCTCCCGCCCAGCCGTGCCCCCCTATTAGGAAGAAGTGGCATGCCAGGCACCGGCTGCCAGGCCCCGCAGCCCGCCCTGGCCGCCCGCCCCTCACCTCTTCTCAGCGCCTCTGCAGATGGGCCGTTGCGACCGCCGCTGCCGGCGGCTCGGACCCCGGGCAGGTCCTGAGCCCCGCGCAGCAGTGACGGGTGGGGAGAAGCGGGCTACGGTAACGCGCCACAAGGAACTACCCGCTTGCGGCGGAAGAGCCGGAGCAGGCGCGGCGCTTGCGCGCTCCCGCCCCTAGCGGGCCGTTACCGCGCGACAGCCATTTTCACACCCCCCCCCCCCGCCTCAGGCGGAATGTTGCCGCACGACCGCCATTTTCGAGACGCGGGGCGGCTGCTGGCTCGTTCGGTTTGCTCCCCTTTGCTGTGGGGCCTCGGTAGCTGGTGAGCTCGGTGTCCCCGCGCCTCCTGGGGCTCTAACCGGGATGTAAGTTTCTACCGATGCCTCCCCCTCCCCCCTTTTCCCACTTCCTCCGCTGAAAGTGCCCCAGCCTTCCCTCCGTCAGCGTCCCCTCGCAGGCGGGCTGCAAGCCTGGAGCAGGGGTGATGGGCCCGCAGTCCCCAGCGGGCAGGGAGAGCCCTTCCGAAGGCTTCTCGCCTCTGAAGGGGTCAGGGAAAGCTCGGTCTCCATCTGTGCGGTGCGTTCTTACCGCAGGCTGGCATTAAGGCGGGAATTTTGAATGCTTGTGCTCGAGACGCCTGTGTGTTCTGTTACCTCGCTTTCAGGCAACCTCCCGTGTTCATTTTCATTGAGCGGAGGAGGAATCTGTAAATGCTGAAGCATGCCACTGCTGTGCTTCGGGTACTGGCGTTTAGAAGCAAAGCTGAGGCAGGTGCTGGGGTATCGCCGTAGAATGGAGGGAGTGGGAGGGTTGTTACAAACGTGTTGAGAGCTTTCTTTTTCTTTCGCCCTTTTTTATTTATTTGTTAAAGGCTTCTGCGTCAGACATAAAATATATGCTTGGCAGTCTTTGCAGATTAGCTTGGCAATGGGTGGAAGCATATCTGTGTGAAATTTCGCCATTAAATGTGTTCTGTAGTTACCTTCAAGTAACTGACTTTTCTGTCTGTGTAAAAAACTTTGTAGGATAAAATACATACTTAAACGCAATTTATAAAACATAAGAGCTGTGTTTTATAAAAGGACATACTGTCCTAAGTGAGAAATGGGAAGGTCTTTGAGTTTATATTTCCTGTTAATGATCTTGTAATAGCATAATGTCTTCAGTGACTTCAAAGTTCAGTCTTCCTACTTTGGAAGATACCATCTCTCTAAACACATCAGAGCTTTGTAATGAACAAAGCTTCTCAATAAAATCTGAGTAGACAGATCACTCTTATTAAAGGTAGTAGAGCTGTTTGTATAGAGGATCCAGTTATAAGTATTTTACAAAATATGCTCAAAAAAACAAAGACTAGTACGTCTCACAGGCTTTCATAACTCTGCCCCAGATATATACTGAAAGGGGCAAGGAAAACTTCGGTCCTTAAATAACAGTATTATCTCATAATGGGGAGAAATGGTCCTTTTTTGTAGTTTTCAAATTTTTATACTTATTTTTATTGATATTATTTCTAGTGTATGTCTTTTATATTAATTAAGTAGTGTGTGACAGTCCATAATAATATTTAGCAACCAAGTAATGCAAGGGATTTTTAAGAACTTGTGTTGATGCAAACTGGCAGGAACCAAATGCAAACATTAAAAAAGACGTTCCTTTTTCTCTCTTGTTAAATCTCACTGAAGCTGAGTATCACACTTGTCTTTTGAGAAGGGTTGGGTGCCTTTTGTTGGCCTCCCTTGTGCATCAGAGAAATTGACCATCCTGGACTTCAAGAAATTGTGCCATGTATTTGCACGTTTTATTTGTGTTTAACGCCTTTTATGTGCTTTAGGTGTCGCAATAGCAAAAGCAATACATGTATGTGTATGACTAAAATCAGGTTGAGTGACTGTAGTATGTAAATGGATTAGAGAAGCATGATTTCTGTTGAAATTAAGTCTTAATGTGAGAACTTGATTCAAAAACAACCTTCTCTGAATTTCAGCTACCTTGCTTTAAAACAATTCTGAGGTATAAAGCAACACACCCTATAAAGACAGGCTTGCTTGCTCTGGCAGACTGATGTGAAATGTGGAAGGCTGCTGAATTTAACGTGGTCGCTCTCACTAGAGGCCACAAGGTAGCATAGCTTCTCTGATGTCTTAAACTGATCGAGCGTGGGCAGCTACCCTATCCAATCACGGTTTATTCAGAGGAGGGTTTTGTTTTATCTTGAGTACACGGTAGTTCCAAAATCAGAAAGAGAGAAATACAAAACATTCCAGATTTCATTTGGTTTTTATCTTCTAATACTGGGGGAGAAGAGGGAAGAATAGAGAAATAAGCATGAGCAGACTTTGTACAATAAGAAAAAACCTAAATCTGGTAGTGTGGTAACATAGAGAACAGAGGTATAGAAGTAATGTTAAATAAGAGACAAAGAAATACACCACCTAATGGGTATATGTTTTCTGGTGTTCATTATAGGTAGTGCCAATCATACCATAACAGAATTAGATGGTCATAAACATACATGCTGCTGTGTTTCTGCAGTCACACCATTATAAATGGCAAAATGCTAGTTGGAAAGGACCTCTGGAGGTCATCAGTGGTGATTCCCTGCTCAGAGTAGGACTTCCACACCAGTAGTGAATTAAACTGGTAAGATAGTATGGTGGCTAGATGTTGAAAATCTCAAAAAACTGAGATTCTGTAACCTCTGGACAACCAGTGCTGCTGTACCCCTTGTAATTTTTTTTTCTTAAAGTCCAACTTGAATTTCCTGAACCAGAATCCGTGGTTGTTGACCGTCTTTATATCATTTTGGGATACTAAGGACAGTTCAAGTTTTGTTTTCATAGTAAGTATTCCTCAAGTAGCTCTAAGCTATTTCTGTTTGAACATAAACATTTTAGTGTGAGCCCTGCTACTCCAGATCAGGAAGTAATTCCCTCAAGAGGTGTGGTTTTCCTTAGTTTTTGCACAAAACTTGGATTGTGCGTGTGCAAGAGACAACACGAGATTTGGAAATGACTGACTTGCACACGTACACTGAGTTTGTTTTTATTTATGTTCAAGATATTAACAATGAAAATGTACAGCCCTAAGAAGGTATTTAGTAATAAACCATCTGTGAACTGGAGTCACTACACATTTGGAAGGCTTGATTGAAAGTGTTCTTGGCTCATAAAAGTAAAACTGATGATGACTAAATATTTATTTTCTGAGCCTCATGTTCATGATATGCTTCATACAGTATAATGAAAATATTTTATTTTGCTTGGTCTTCACAGCTAAAAGGTTCATGCTGACAATAAAGAAGCTACAAAAATGGGAGTGACTAATCTGTGGCAAATCCTTGAACCTGTGAGACAACCTGTCAACTTGACCAGTCTCAAAGGAAAAATGCTTGCTGTCGATTTAAGCTTGTGGGTTTGTGAAGCACAGACTGTTAAAAACATGATTGGAGTAGTTACCAAGCCACATCTGAGGTATGGTATCCATATAAGTTATTGTAGCCAGAAGTCTTGTAGCTGTTTAGGTATGACAGTTACTCCAAAGTTAAGACTGCCTCCAAAATGCACGAGTGTGTTGGCTTGCTATCACTTGTACTGTATACATAAAGGGTTTGAAGTGAAGATGCAGCCATAATGGCTGAATTCAGCTTAGTGCTTGGGTGCAAATATAAGTTCTTGGGCCCAGCCTGCCTTATCTTGAGGCCTCAACTGTAGATAAGCATGACATGGATTTAAGCAGAACCATATTTGTTTTACTGTGGTATAGCTCTGTATGATACACAGACTATCACGGAACACAGATCAATGTGTTAATTCCTATCTATCTATAAAGCTGTGTGATGGAAAGTAGTATGGGAGGTTAAACTGTTTATCACAACAGCTTGGATGCTAGTCAGTTCAGAGCATAGTGACGGCATGCATGCTTTATCCTGATCTGGCTTATAAATTAGAATTCTAGTTAGACACCATGTGGAATTAAATATGTTTAAATCGTTCTTCAAGCTTATGAACAATCTTGAAGGATATGTATATTTTTAATTTAAATGAATCGCATCTTAAGGGATGAGCAAGTATAAGCAGCTCTAACTTCACTGTTTTCTGCAAATGATGCTGACAAAAAGAAAAATATATACAAATTTTTGTAGATGTCATGTAATTAGTTAGCTCAAGAATCTCGAGTTACTGACTGCTGTTAGATGTTCCTGTGGCTTGTGTTGAATTCAGCTGATATGAAGTACCAGCATCTTCTGAGAATAATTTTTTATAATGTTGTACTTATGACACCAAATGAATAATTAACTATAGAACTTGAAGCATGACCAAAGTCATTACTTCCCTCTGATAGGATGTCCTGTGTGCAGCGGAATGGAAGCATCAGTCCAGATCTCTAATGCAGTCTTTCCAAAGGAAGGCAAGCAGACTTCCACAAAAAAAAAAAAAATGTTTTCAGGCAGTTAGAAATTGAACTGTTTTACTAAATATTTCACAGAAACTTATTGTAAGTGATATGTTTTTGTATCATTTATGAAAACAGAACTAGCCTCAACAGATCAGCTTATTCTTTTTTACCAATAGCAAATGTACTAAATTAAATCTAGACTAATGTCAGTCAATGTGATATAAATGTTTGGTCTGCTTCTTTTGAAAGATTGATACTGGAATTACAGGGAAGAGTATATGCTTTCTGATATTAACTGCTCTCAGTTTTACTGCTATAGACCAAATAGTTACTATTGTTCTCTTGCAAAATTCTGTCCATCAGCGATGCTGGTTTGCATATAGAATAGATTGGCATGGTAGTGGTATCTGTAAGTCCGTCTAATAACACAGAATTCAATCACTCAAGAATCGGGTGTACTGGTATTGATAGATTTGGGATGGAAATTTGATACAAAAGAATCAGTGTGGATATGTGTTCAGAAGCAGACTTTGGATATTGATTTGCTTTTTATTAAGCCCTTTATACTTGTTTATATTCTTGTTCTTTATGGTATTTCCTGGGGAATTTTGTAAAGCTGTTACAACTTCATAGTAAAAGAACGTCAACCAAAGGCAGGGATATAGATAAAAGGTTTGTTAGCTTGGGGGCGAAGAAATCGTAAAAGATGGAGAGAAAGCTAAGATTATTCCTGAGGTAGGCTGAGGGATTTAAGGGAAACATCTGAAGAAATCAAGCTTTACTAATTCTGCAGCTTATGGAGCACTTTGCTTTATTTCAGAAACCTCTTTTTTCGTATCTCTTTCTTAACATCAATGGGAATTAAACTAGTGTTTGTCATGGAAGGAGAGGCCCCCAGATTGAAAGCAGACACATTGAGTAAGAGGAATGAGATGCGCTATGGACCTTCAAATAAAGTTCAAGCTGCAAGAACAGGGAGATCTGTATTTAAAGCCATTCTGAAAGAGGTGAGTAATTGAGGCTGTGTTTCAGTATTTTTAATATGATGGGGAGAAATCTTAACCAAACTGAATACAAAAACTTGAAACAATTAGTAGTTTTCTACACAACACATTTCAACAGTATTTGGAGTTTTGAGGGAACACATACCATTGAAATTGGGCCTTCCAGCATCTGTTAACTGCTCTTGTAGAAGAGAGACAATATCAGAATAATTTCCTTGTTTCATGTTTGTGTGCATGTTATGGTGTAGTAAGCCATAGTCGTAATTGAGTGTTTATTAAAGAAATTCAACTTCCTGTTTCTTTTATAGTGTTATAATTGATAATTTTTTTCCTAGATTGGGGTGTATGTGAAAACAGGAACGTCCACAAAACTGTTTTGTAACACAGATCTATGATTTGGAAAACTAGCTTAATAGATAAGAGGATACACTTGTTGGAAAACTAATGGATTTGGCTAAAAGGAAGATTTGTATAGTCAGTTGTATAGATGATTGAGACAACTCTGGTTGCAAAGACCTCCTATTCAGTAGTTTTATTCTTCATTCTTTCTTGCAGATATTTAATAATTTTTGTCTATATGAAATTTTATGAATTAGAATTTCTAAATGCTCATGGCTTCAATAGATTGAATTTTTTACTGAAATTTGTAAGTAGTATATATAAGTATCTATCAGTATGTCTTATACTCTGTTCCAGTTTTACTACTGATAGTACTGTACTTTCATGCTTGATATTCCTGGGGAGTCTAGTGTCTGTTGAAAGATGTCTGTGCTAGCCCAGTATTCCTACTTGAATAAACAGCTTTGCTTCTCATAGGTAGATAGTCTTTTGTTACTTTTCTTTTGAAAACATCCCAAATACCTATTTAAAGTGTAAATGAGTAACCATTAATCATGCTGTGTTTTAGGTCCTGTGACTTTACTCTTGGATATTTCTTTCCACTGTTACAGTAGACTATATTTCTCCTGAAGTACTATTTGTATTGATGTAGTGTTCTATAAACAGTGCAACAGTAACAAGTTTTGTATATGCTCTGTCTGAGAAAACGCATGCTAGTAAGTGGATTTAATTCAGCATTCAGTCACTCTCCTTTTGGATTTCTTCTTTTAGTGTCTTGAACTGCTGGAGTGTTTAGGTGTCCCTTGGGTTCAAGCTGCTGGGGAAGCAGAGGCAATGTGTGCCTACCTAAATGCAGAAGGACTTGTTGACGGCTGCATTACCAATGATGGAGATGTCTTCTTATATGGAGCTCAAACAGTTTATAGGAACTTTGCGATGAATGCTAAGGTAGTGTACCTCATACTGTTCTCACCCTCTCTTTAGACTCTTCCCAAAAATGTAAAGAGAAAGAAGGGATTTGAAAAAATTACTTAGGTATTATTGTTTCATAGGTGAGTTTTTCTGAAATAGTATGTTTAAGACACAGACTTGATTCGTTAAGACGCTTGTTTGATTCATCGTCAATTTATGTATTGAATGTGAGAGCAAAACTACTGAATTGAAGAATATTTAGGTTATTGTCTGTGTTTGTAATGTCTAGTGATGCATAATATAAAGAGATGTAGCAGCCTTTGATTCCCACACCCTCTCCAGCCCCGTCCCCCTCCCCCTCTTTTCTCCTCTACAGTGGAGAATTTAGTGAAGTAATTGCTTCCTATAAATTTACCGTAAGGGCATATGGGAGCAGTCAGCCTCCTGGGTCTAATAAGTGTGTGCATGCTTGTGTCCTAAAGGTTTATTTTATTATGAATATACTTACAATTAATAAAATTAGTCTCCAGTTGAACATGAATAAGGTTTGATTGTAAATTTATATCATAATCAATTTATGACACCGAGCTGAAGTGTTCATTTGTTAGGAATGTATTTTTCCAGACCTGGCAAAAGGCAACCCCAAATTAATTTATATTTTTTCTCTGTATCATAGAAAGGAATGCATATGTTCTGTCTAGTGAATTTAACAAGAAAGTGGAGGAAAAGTGATACAGGGGTTGGAATTTTAAATAATGTTCAGTTGAAGGACTTGTTAAGAAAATGCTCCAGTAACAGGAGAAAAATCAATAGAAATAAAGTGCTATGAACAATTAACTTTTAAAAAAATCGAGTAGTTAAAGTTGATGGATGATGACTTGCTTTGATGGCACTGTGGGTTCTGTCTTGAACTGGTATGCTGTGTCATTTATCACCAAAAATGGAGGTGGCCTCAGTCTTTTAATGTACTTTGTTACTTACCTCAGTCAACACAAAAAAAAAATAATTTATGTGTTTGTCTGGCAGGGGCATCTCTTCCAGAGCACTGGATTATTTTGGGTTGTTGGCATGTGTGGTGGTTTTATTTTGCTGGGGGAGCGGGGAGCAGGGCATGGAGGCAATGTTCTATGTTTTGATTCATGTTAATCTTGGTTTCATGTTGTTGTGTTTGAGTCTCCCTACCCTTCAAAGTTTCAGGAGTTCCATAGCTCATGTCTAATATTCTACGTAACATTTTAATTATTTTTTCTTTTTTTACTCAAGTAGCACATTGAAATGTTTACATAGATTTTTAAAAACTGCAGTTCCTGAGATAACTTGCACAGCCGGTAGTACTGGATAATGTTAGTTTTGCCACACTTTTTCTACAGGTAGCAAACAATAACCCCTTGGCTTATTTTAAGCTTTTTTTTTAACAGCTGATGCCTATACTTAAAACATGAAATTCTATGACTGTTGTTGTTCATGTGTTGTCCATGAATAACTTTATAAAATTTAATTGACGCTTATTTTTTTTTTTCTCTCAGACCCATCTTAGGGGATAAACCCATTTGCTGCAGATGTGGGTGAATAGGGGTGGGTAAGCAATCACAACTGAATGTGACTCAGGGCAATTCCTTCCCTATGTTACAGAAATAACACATGCAGTGAATTTCTCTTGCAGGATCCACATCTTGACTGTTACACAATGTCTTCTATTAAGGAGAAGCTTGGTTGTGACAGAGAGTCTTTAATTGGGCTAGCTATTCTTCTAGGTTGTGATTATCTTCCAAAGGTAAGCAATATAGTTATTTTTTATTAGGTACTTACACTGCCTTGAAAATCAATAACTATGTCAAGGGTGATGTGTTCATGCTGACAAAACTGTATGCCGTGCATAATTACTGAGTTCTAGTTGAAGAAGATGCTTGGTAAATTGCTGTAAATTTTATTTGTGAGGGCTAAAAGATAATCAAAATGGTTCATGTACATTAATCTTTCTAAAGCTGTTATGCATTATTCCAGACTGGGTCTATAACTGAAGACAAAATTTTAGCTGTTGATTACACTGAGCAAAGTTGTGAAAACTCAATTGTTTGTGAGGATGCTTTGTAACTGTGTAAGTACGTTCCTGGCAGAGTAGTTGTGGAAGATGAGTTTTGTCTATGCTGCTTGGAAAACTTAGTAGTGATTGCTTTAACCTGTAGTTCTTAGTGTTGCCAGTTCTGGATGCAGTTTTGATGTATCCCCTTTTAGTTCTATTATTTGTAAATATTTATTGAAGAAGTCACCTACTTGAAAGTTTGCCCAATGAATGAAGTGAGAAGTATCTCATGCGTTACTACTTCACTGTTTTCTTTTTTTCCACTAGCTCTGGAATTTTTTGGGGTCTTTGAATAGAAGCTGTTGTAATGGCCATTTGAAGTGGAGAGGAAGTGGGATGAAACTTGATTTCTATACAGTCCATTGTACAGTGACTTTGGGCAATGGTTGCTCACATTCAAGCTTGCAGTGTATATCTAGTTATGCTTTAACTATATTGTGTTCCAGTTTGATAAAACTGTCATTTTAAACTAGCTGATAATGCTGAATCTCTTATTTTATTTTTTTCTTGTAAGACTTATTTCTGTTATAGAAAACTTTAAATAGTTGTTTATTATTATTATACATTTATTTTGTAAGAATTATGATAATAATAGGGAGTTTAAAAGCCTAGTGACTAATAAGTGGTTATTGTAATGGAAGTAGCAGCTCCCGGCATGCCAGGTTCTTGCATAGTCCTAAGGTGAAACAATTAGTAATGTCAGATAGGTATTTTGAGTTACTGCAGCCTAGTAAAGTGGATGATGATGCGTGAGCAAAGTGGATGAAGATAGAAACTTCTAACAAAAGCTGAATTACAGGAATGCATTGGAAAGGGGATTGGCAAAACAGAAAAATAAGAATACTACTCTATAATTGTACTTTGTTAAATATATATTAAGCTGATGCTTTCGTTGCAGAAGCTGACTCTCTACCCGAGTGTCTGGCTGCAGTCCAATGAGAACTCCTAATTGGTTTTGAATGTACGTTTATTTCACATGATTGCATATATCAGTTTGCCATTACAGCTGAAGAAAAATAAGATACGGATTTATTTGTAATAATGCTGTAGAAAGCACACGCAATACAATCTTTTTAGTCAACTATACTGATTTTTGGCAAAATAGGATTAAGATTGAAAGAGTAACTGGAAAAGCAGTATGTGCATTTTAAATCATGAAATATTTTGGATTAGGAGGGACCTTTGAAGCTAGCCCAACCCCCCTGCAATGAGTAGGACATTTTCAACTGGGTCAAGTTACTCAGAGCCCCATCCAACCTGATCTTGAATGTTTCCAGGGATGGGGCATCTACCACCTCCCTGGGCAACCTGTTGAATGTTTCACCAACCTCACATAAAAAAACTTCTTCCTTATATCTAATCTGAATATTTCCTCTTCTCGGTTTAAAAACATTTCCCCTAGCGCAACAGGCCCTACCCCTACTAAAGAGTCAGTTCCCATCTTTCTCGTAAGTCCTCTTTAACTACTGAAAGGCTTCAATAATTTCTCCCTGGACCTCCAGGCTGAACAACACCAGTTCTCACACTGGCTTCATAGGAAAGGTGTTCCAGCCTTTGGATCATTTTTCTGTTCCTTCTCTGGTTGTTTTGAATCAATTGATTTTTTTACTCCAGTATGTCTAGGGGTGTCCTGGTTTTGGCTGAGGTAGAGTTTATTTTCTTCCTAGTAGCTGGTACAGTGTTTTGGCTTTAGTATGAGAATAATGCATATAATACACTGATGCTTTTGTTGTTGGTTAGTGGTGCTTACCCTGACCAAGGACTTTTCAGTCTCTCATGCTCTGCCAATGAGGAAGGAGCACAAGAAGCCATGATACAGCAGCAATAGAACACCTGACCCAAACTAGCCAAAGGGGTATTCCATACCACAGCATGTCATGCTCAGTATATAAACTGAGGGGAGTTACCTGGAAAGGACTGATCACTGCTCTGGTCGGACTGGGTATTGGTCAACGGGTAGTGAGCAATTATATTGTGTATCACTTCAATTTTCTTTTTGTTTGTTTACACCCACACCCTCTCTTTCCCCCCCCTTCCCCTCCCATTTTATTATCATCACTGTTGTTATTATTGCTGTATTTTATTTCTGTTATTATACTGTTCTTATCTCCACACGAGTTTTTACCTTTTTTTCCTCCCCACCCCACGCAGGGGAGGAAGCGATGAGTGAGCGAGTGGCTGTATAGTACTTAGTTAAACCACAGCAAGGGGTTACTACAAAGTTCTGGATTTCAGTCTATAAGCTAGGTTCCAGAAAAGGAACCTTCAAGGCTGGTTGCAGAGGGCTCTAAACAACCTTATCTGTGTTACACTGGTAGTACAGTGTAGTATGTCACCTTCTCTGATGTTAGAACTTGGTTAGAATTTATTTTTCTTAATTTATTCTCAACATCTAGGATAATTTTTTCAGTTTTCGACTTAATGTTATGAGGGCAGTTTTTATGAAAATCTGAATACTTTTCTGGTTTTCATTAAATAACATTTCATATTTCTGTTTCTATAGGGCGTTCCAGGGGTTGGGAAGGTACAAGCTTTAAAGTTAATTGGGACTTTGCGAGGTCAAAACTTATTGCAAAGGTAAAATTAAAATTTAGGTTGTATGGTGATGTACTTTGATTTTATTCAAACTTGCAAGTATGTACTTCAGCTCCAAGATAGTTTGTAATGCTTCAGTTGGGGGGGGGGGGTGAGAGATTACCATGTTCTTTACATGTAAAATTGAACACAAATGAATTGTGTTTTACTAGGCAAGCTTCTTAATTGTTTTAAACATTAGTTGGTTCCTAGCTCTTGAGCTAGCTGATATACACTGATATATTGGAAAGGAAGTCATAGGGACTGATGAGAGACTTTCACTGGTTTTAGTAGGGTTCTGGATCAGGACATGAGATACCAAAGGCTTTCTCTGTTTGTTATCATAATGTGTGTATCTATACTAGAAATCCAACAATCATATAATGTACTGTAGAAAAAAGTCATTGTAGAAATTCCATTTTCATTGAAAAAAAATAAAGAAGATAATCCGTTTAATTAGAAAACTGCTTCTTTGATAGATCCAATATTTCTAAATCCTTTTAATATCGTCCTTTTAGATTTGAGCAATGGAAAGAACAATTTCAGTATGATAATAATCCACCTTTAGTTGTTAAAAGGGTAATTCACTGTTCTGAGTGCCATCATCCAGGTCAGTTTGAAGAGCGCTGAATTTTATTTCTAGCCTGATTATTTACTCTTTGTTTTGGGGAGGGGTAGGGGATTGGTTTGTTTTGGGGTGGGGATATTTCTATGAATAGCATTAAAAACTGCTTGTCATTCAGCTTGTGGGCTGTGTTCCTGTTTTCAGTATTATTTACATGTATCTTTATATATATAATTTGAGGCTGGGGACCACCTTTCTTCAAGTGTGAAGGTAGCTGATAGCAGATGGTATGTTACCACAATGCTGTTATGTGTTCCCAGATATTTGCGCTTTTAATACTATCAATGAAGAAAGTATGCTATACTGACAAGCAACTATTCCCTTAGTTGCCCAAGTTGGTCTTGTATCAAGAGGACTGAATCCGTTAGCGTTGCTGGGTTTTGCTGCAGTGTCTTAAAAAGAAATTAATCTTAAGGAACCTCATTTTGGTAGCATCTTTGAGCAGTAAACTCGTTCAAACCCATCACTTGGAGAAAGAAAAGCCTGTTTCAAATAAGTTACTTCTATTTGCTAGTTTGTCACAGACCACTTCTGTAGTCTTGGGTAATAAAGTTTTCAGCATAAGGTCTGAAACTGTTGGGGAAAATGTTTTCCAAAACCAAATGAGAGCTTGATTGTATTAGTTTTCATTGTAGATATATAAATACAGCTAATGCACTCAGATCAGCTTATAGCTGGTATTCATGTTAGATTCATACCTGTTCTAAGCTTTTGTATATTTGGAGATTTGGAAACCTCTTTTTGCCTCACACTTGTGCATCTGCTTCTATAGGATCATACAAGGAACATGGGTACAGTGGATGCAAATTCTGTGAAAGCACTAGATACTGCAAACCCAATGACTCCAAATACTGCTGCTCTTGTGAATGGCATCAGTTAGAGCGAGTGAAACAAGCAAGTGCAGTGGAGGACAGTATCAGAAAGTAGGAATGTCTTGAAAATTGAACTGCTTTTCCCTGCATTTTTTCCATTTATATTTGGTTCCTAACACATTTGTTTTACCTGCAGAAAAGCTAACAGTTGTGAGGGCTTTCCATTCTCTCAGGTAACAAACAAGCCTATTTAAATATTAAATATTTTTTATCAATTACTTGAAATTTCAGTTTTCTGCTTTCTCTTAAACTACCTCTTTTTGTTTTATCTCAAGGTCATCCAAGAGTTTCTTGTAAACAAGAATAAATTAATCAACATAAGGGAATGTCGAAGGCCAAATTTATTGTCATTTCAGGTATATAACAAAATACTGGACATTCAGCTCTGTAATTTTTTATTATTAAGTATTAATATTTTTATTAGTAGGGCAGGCATCTGATTTTTGAACTTCATTGGTAATTTTACTGGAAATAAGAATTAAATAATCTTGCTACAACTTCTTAATACACCTCATCTTTTTGAAAGCCTAATCAGTTGATATGAATGAATAGTTTGTGAAAAATCAGAATCATAGAAATATAAAATGGTTTGGGTTGAAAAGGACCTTAAGATCATCTAGTTCCAACCCTCCTGCCATGGAAAGGGTCAGCTCCCACTAGAAAGAGTACTCAGGAAAAAGGTCACTTGCTATTGTTTTGGTTTTCATTTTCCAGTATTACTCGCTACTACGTAGCTATCTAAGCATGCTAGCTAATAGAAACTTTTACAGTTTGGGATGGGATTTATTTTTTTTTTTTTTTAATGCTGACAGATATTTGCTTCTGAGAAGATGGAATGGAGCAAACATTACGCTTGTAAGAAACTGTTAGTACTACTGACATATTATGATATGATCCAGAGAAAATACGGTTACATGGATTCAAAACAAATGCATGCAATACGGTAAGGTAGCTTGATTTCTGGAACTTAATATGTTTTCTTCTGCTGATGGGTGGAAAATCATGGGGTTTTACTTTCTTTACAGAAATACAATACTTTTCTTCCATCTCTGTTTCAAGCTTATGCTCATTTTATAGAATCATAGAATCATAGAGATAAAAATTTAGATCAGAATGCCAATTCTTACACTGCTGCTGCACAAAGTAATACATACAGCAGTTTCGTGTCATTCTAACTGACAATGCCTGCTTTTTTCCTATGCTTACTTTCTATTCTCTTTCTTTGGATCTGCACATGAGATTTAGCAATATAGGATTGATCCTCTTCTCAGGTTCTTAAAAGAATGTGGTAGTCCAGGGAAGCCTTGGGTGCAACGTTCACGAGATGGTCGACTTTGAGATCCCCAGGACAGTGAGAAGAGCGTGTAGCAAGCTCACTGCCCTGGACTTCAAAAGAGCAGACTTTGGCCTCTTCAGGAACCTGCTTAGTAAGGTTCCATGGGATATAGCCCTGGAGGGCAGGGGGGCCCAAGACTCTTGGTTGATATTCAAGGATCAGCTGCTACAAGCTCAGGAGTGCTGCATACCAACTAGAAGGAAGTGTGGCAGAAGGGCCAGGAGACCTCCTTGGATGGATAAGGAGCCACTGAGGAAAATTCAAAGGAAAAAAGAGGCTTATAAAAAATGGAAGCAAGAAGAGGCGGCCTGGGTAGAGTACAGGGTTGTTGTCCGGGAAGCTAGGGACCAGGTTAGGAAGGCTAAGGCCCACTTAGAATTAAACCTAGCCAGAGATGTAAGGATAACAGGAAGGGATTCTACAGGTACGTAGCAAACAAAAAACAGACTAGGGACAGCACAGGCCCCCTGAGGAAGCTTTCAGGAGAACTGGCTACACAGGATTTGGAGAAGGCTGAGGTTCTGAATGACTTCTTTGCCTCAGTCTTCACTGGCAAAGGCTCTGACTGCACCACCCAGGTCTTAGAAAGTAGATGCAGGGGCTGTGAGAATGAAGACCTTGGGCCCACTGTAGGAGAGGATCTGGTTCGAGACCATCTTCAAAATCTGAATGCGCACAAGTCCATGGGACCTGATGAAATCCATCCGCGGGTCCTGAAGGAGCTGGCAAATAAGTTGCTAAGCCACTGGCCATCGTATTTGAAAAATCATGGCAGTCAGGTGAAGTTCCCGATGACTGGAAAAAGGGAAATATAACCCTCATTTTCAAGAAGGGGAAAATGGAAGACCCGGGGAATTACAGACCAGTCAGTCTCACCTCTGTGCCTGGTAAAATCTTGGAGCACATTCTCCTGGACAGCATGCTAAGGCATATGAAAAACAGCAAGGTGTTTGACAGCCAGCATGGCTTCACTAAGGGGAAATCCTGCCTGGCCGCTTTGGTGGCCTTCTATGATGGGGCTACAGAATTGATGGACAGGGGTAGAGCAGTTGATGTCATCTACCTGGACTTGTGCAAAGCCTTTGACACTGTCCCACACCACATCCTTCTCTCTAAATTGGAGAGAGATCAATTTGATGGATGGACCACTCGGTGGATAAAGAACTGGCTGGATGGCCACACACAAAGAGTTGTGGTCAACGGCTCAATGTCCGGCTGGAGACCGGTAACGAGTGGTGTCCCTCAGGGATCGGTGTTGGGACCGGTCTTGTTTAACATCTTCGTGGCTGACATGGACAGTGGGATTGAGTGCGCCCTCAGCAAGTTTGCCAATGACACCAAGCTGTGTGGTCCGGTCGATATGCTGGAGGGAAGGGATGCCATCCAGAGGGACCTTGACACGCTTGTAAGGTGGGCTGATGCCAACCTTATGAAGTTCAACCACAACAAGTACAAGGTGCTACACCTGGGTCAGAGCAATCCCAGGCACAGCTACAGGTTGGGCAGAGAAGTGATTCAGAGTGGCCCTGCAGAGAAGGACTTTGGGGTGCTGGTCGATGAGAAAATGAACATGAGCCGGCAGTGTGCGCTTGCAGCCCAGAAAGCCAACCATATCCTGGGCTGCATCAAAAGGAGTGTGACCAACAGGTCGAAGGAGGTGATCCTGCCCCTCTACTCTGCTCTTGTGAGACCTCACCTGGAGTATTGTGTGCAGTTCTGGTGTCCTCAACATAAAAAGGACATGGAACTGCTGGAACAGGAGGGCCACGAGGATGATTAGGGGACTGGAGCACCTCCCGTATGAAGATAGGCTGAGGAAGTTGGGGCTGTTCAGCCTGGAGAAGAGAAGGCTGCTGGGAGACCTCATAGCAGCCTTCCAGTACCTGAAGGGGGCCTATAGGGATGCTGGGGAGGGACTCTTCATCAGGGACTGTAGTGACAGGACAAGGGGTAACGGGTTAAAACTTAAACAGGGGATGTTCAGATTGGATATAAGGGGGAAATTCTTTCCCGTTAGAGTGGTGAGGCACTGGAATGGGTTGCCCATTGAGGTTGCGAGTGCTCCATCCCTGGCAGTGTTCAAGGCCAGGTTGGATGAAGCCTTGTGTGGGATGGTTTAGTGTGAGGTGTCCCTGCCCATGGCAGGGGGGTTGGAACTAGATGATCTTGAGGTCCTTTCCAACCCTAACTATTTTATGGTTCTATGACTTCTGTGATTCAAAATAAGAGCCTAGGCTTAGAAATGATCATCTGCAGATTCAGTCATGGGCTCTGATTTCTTACTGAACCTACTGACTGCAATTGTACTGTGTGTCTGATGAAATCATTGGCTTATGTTTCTATTCTGCTGTCTCTTCTTCTCAAAACAACACTTTAATTCAGGACTGCTGCATTAAGGAATATAAAAATGGCCAAGTATGCTGTTCCTAAAAATGGTTATGCAGGGAAAAAAAGAGAAGATAATCATGTGATTACTTTCCCTAGAATATTTTCCCATCATCTAGGATTCTGTTAATCAGAGGGTTTCTGAGCCATAGTTAGTATCTGCATATTCTACCAGACCTCTAATGTGTATATATATATATATATTTATTTTAATGATCTAATCTCCTTAAATTTATGTAAATTTCCATAATCTACCTGTTGGCAAATCTCAACTGCACTGTGTGAAGGAAATTGTGACTTATTTTAGTATCTGATGATCTCATTTTCAAAATGAAACCCAAATTCCCTCTTTCCCTCCAAATTCATGTATTGCAAGAAGGTTAGTAGATTTTCCATATTCTTTGATGCTGTTCAAGATTTTATAGACCTTAATTTTGGGGGACAGAAGTACAGTCTATAGCAATGTGAATAGGATCTCTTCTGTGTTGATGTGTCATAGTTTGTTAAATTGTTATTTGCAGAGAAGCTGTTCTATTCAGTGCTACCTTTAAAACAAGTGGAGAGACTGGGGGTTGCTTTTTAAACAGATTGGGTAGATGAATTGCCAGCATTTACCTTGATGTGCAAATTAATTGGCATACTCTGTTTATAACACTTTCTAGTGTTTCAAGAGTTTAAAAGACAGATAATGCATGCTCTAGAAGATTTCTTTTGTTAAGAAGTGTTTAAAAATGCAGTAATGATTCAGCAGGAGCCTCTTTACATGCAGGATACTATTAAACTGGAGTGTAGAAAATGATTGTAGTGTAGATAATGATTTTAGAAAATCTCATAAAGACTGACTGTCCCTCCTAAGCTCATGTATCTTCCTTCATGTTCTGATGCAAAAGATATAAGTGACCTTGTCTGGTCATTCAGAAAATTACTGTCTGTAGCAACAGCTTCACTGGGGATTTAGAATCAGAGAATCATTGAAGTGACTAGATGATCTTAAGGTCCTTTCCAACCCTAACTATTCTATGATTCTAAGTTGGAAAAGACCTTTAGGTTCATCAAGTCCAATCATTAATGCAGCACTGCCAAGTCTACCACTAAGCCATGTCCCCAGCTGCCACATCTACACATCTTTTAAATGCCTCCAGGGATAGTGACTTCACCATTTCCCTGGACAGCCTGTTCCAATGCTTGACAACCCTTTGCTGAATAAATTTTTCCTAATATCCAATCTAAACCTCCCCTGGCACAACTTGAGGCCATTTTCTCTCATCACCTGTTACTTGGGAGAAGAGACCAACACCCACCTTGCTGCAACCTCCTTTCAGGTAGTTGTAGGGAGCATTGAGGTCTCCCCTGGGCCTCCTTCTTCCAGACTAAACAACCCCAGTTCCCTCAGCCACTTCTCATAAATCATCTGCTCCAGACCCTTGGCCAGCTTTGCCCTTTTCTGGACATGCTCCAGCACCTCAATAGCCTTATAGTGAGGGGCCCAAAACTGAACACAGTATTCAAGGTGTGGCCTCACCAATGCCAAGTACAGGGGGACAATCCTAGTCCAGCTAGCCAGACCATTTCTGATACAAGCCAGGATGTTCTTGGCCACCTGGCCACTCTGCTGGCTCATATCAGGCAACACCCCCAAGAGGCCCAAAATTTAAGGTGTGGTGAAGAGTACCCCCATCCAAGCCATGAGCAGCCAGTTTCTCCTTGAGAATGCTGAGGGAAGAAGCATCAAAGGCTTTACTAAAGTCTAGGTAGACAACATCTATAGCCTCTCCATCGTCCACAAAGTGGGTCACCTTGTCATGGAAGGAGATCAGATTAGCTGAGCAGGAACTATCTTTCAGGTAGGTTAGTTGAAGATAGCAAACTGATGTTTGTACAAGTCTGTGTTATGGTTGTCTGTTTCAGAATAGCTTTTTGATTTCTTGTTATGCTCTAGTGATCTGTATCATTTAAAAAAGAGAAATGTTTCAGTGCTCAATTCTAGACCCTAAATTATACTGTGTAACTTATGTGAAGAAGCAGCATATTTTTTTAAAGGTGTATTTATTTTACTATTACAAGAATATTTTTTTCCTCTGAATCATTACAAATTAGAGCATTAAAATATATTTAGATATTTTCATTTCCTGTTTAAAAAAAATCTTTTAATGGCCGCCTTTTTGTTCTTACAGGATAGTCAAGACACGTGTTAAAAACGGAATTCCTTGCTTTGAAATTGAGTGGCAAAAACCAGGTTGGTCTTTTTCTATGTACATCATGGAAAAAAAACTTTTAATAGAAAAAGAGCATGCTTTAAAGAGAAGAACTTGATGCCATGAGGCAGAGAAACATGGGCTGGATTGGAAACTGTTCTATGAAAACAATAGAAAATATGCATCAAATTTCACATACTCTGAAAGTAAAATCAGTGCTTAAAAAAAATTATCTAGAAAACATGGGACTTCAGCTACTTCTTCTGGTACATTTTAATAAGATCTGGACTCTATTTTAATACAATACATTTAGAGTGAATCGTAGTTCACTCTAAATACCTGAAGTTGTTTCTGTTTCCTAGCTAGGTATTTTTCTGTGCTACAAACTCCTACCTTTAATCTGCTCAGGAAACTAGCAAAAAGAAAAAAGCTTTCCTTGCAGCTGAATCTCAAACGTTGTACTATTGACCTTTTTACATACCTTCTTTGTACTCAAATCTTTTGTTGTTTTTGTTACTGCTTACTTTGGTAGGTGTGTATATACATGTCTAATGTACATTCATTAATTATTTTAGAACATTATGTTGATGCAGAAGATGAGCCTGCAGAGCTGTTTGTAATCACAGTAGAAGAGGAGTCTTTGTTTCAGGCTGCTTATCCTGATATTGTTGCCCTTTATCAAGTGGAAAAGTCAGACGTTAGAAAAAAGAAACAGAAAAGTAAGTCCAAAAGCGTATTTCTTATGAACTTTTGGGTCTTAACTACATGAACCAAAAGTAACAAACATTTGTCCCACCATTGAACAACATCATATTTTGTCAAGATCAGGTCATATCTTGCAGGGACTGTGCTTTTATCTTACCATTTTATACTTGTAATACTAGGAAATCTGAACTGTGGTTAATACACCATTTTGATAGGCCCTTTTTCTCTTTTATTTTTTTCAGACAGAAAAGACAGACCAAAAGAAAAGGAATTATCAAATGTTTATGATGAAGTTACCAATCTTCTGTCTCAAATGAATTTGAAAACCAGATGTGGAATTGTTCCTGTGCAGGATTCCATGTTGGACAGAAAAACTCCCCCAGAAGATCAGCTACACCAGGGAAGTACTGAATCAAAAGATACAGTGTTAGCTGCAGCTTCCTGCATATCTACTGTTCAAAAGCCAGCATCAGCAGCTGTTCTTCCTCAGACTGCATCACGTTATTCGCTCTTACAGAGTACGGTGGCTGACTCATCTGTACTGCCAGCACAGTTTACTAAAAGTTCAGGGACGTCAACAGCTTCCTCTATAACATCTGGTCTACAGCTAAGCAGTATTGATTGGGAAGGAACCTTCTTCAGTGGTTCACCAGCACATGGGGATGATGCCCAAGATCCAGCAGCTAACTTAAGTACATGCATAAAACACTCATATCTACTGGATCATGAAACAGTGACAGATAGGTCAGAATATTCTGATGCTATGCAGTCTGATCAGCATCATTTGGATACTGCAGATGATTTGGTTTTGAATGATGCTGTGGGGCAACTTCAGAAGCAGTCTTTAACTGAGCAAATACTTGAGAAGACTTCCATGCTGTCGAAGCCTTTGTTGTCTACAGGTATAATGCAACTGGAGCCTTTGAAATGTCTTAAACAAACAGAAGAAACGTTGAATCTTGATGAAGATTACATCCCCTTCTCATGTCAGTTAAATAAAGTGGTGCAGGAAAGTAAAAACATGCTATCAGAAAACCACACAAAGGCTTCCGGTGTGCACATTTATCAAAATAAGTACAAAAGAGCTGACAGCCTGGCTGGAATTGTGCAGAAAGGCCATAATACAAGCAGTTCAACATCTCTAGCCCTCAGCGGGCAAACAACAGACACACTTCATCCTGGGTGTGAAATGCTTCAAGTGTCTCAAAAGCCAGCAGATGTTGTAACTGGCTGTCACATTGAAAAAGCTTTTATTCAAGCTACTTGGAAAACTTCTTTTAAGAAGAGTGTGTGTCAGAACAGGTGTTCTTCTAGTGAAGACAGTGATGATGGGAACATCAATAAAAAACAGATTTATGAGCAGCAGAAAAGGCAACTGAACCATGGTCAGTTTAAAAAACGTTTTAGGAAGAAAAGGAGTAATGTTTCTGGCAAAAGATCAAACAGTGACTCAGCCCTTATAATTGAAGGGAAGGAGAAACCAACCACTTCAAAAAAAGATGGTAATAGCTTCTCATTGCAAGTAACTCCAAAACCATCGTCTTTAAGGGATGTTAATTGTTTCCAAAGTCCAGAGCAGCCATTTGAGAGGTTGGGTTCTGGCCCCACACAGCAAGCCAAAAGTGCTGTTCTGTCTTATGCATGGGCAGACAGTCCCCTTCCCCTGTCTGAAAGACTAAAAGGAAGAATCCAAATCAATTAGGTTCTCCATAAAATACATCATGGTAACAACGACCTGTTAATCTTCAGTTCTTACAAAGTCCTTTCTCAAAACTTTTGCAGTATGATCTGTCAATTTTAAGTGGGCACAGGTCTGATGAATAGGAAGTGCTGTGAAATACCACATACTGGACCTTAAGTTTGAAACCAAAATGTTAGCAAAAGTCCAGATAGCTGATTATAGGCAAGTATGAGTTATGCTGGACTTGATTGTATTCTGAACTTGATACATAAGCATCAGCATACAGTATACAAGAGAACAGGGAGGTTTACATATGAAATAAGGGTTTTTCCACTGATTTTGTGTACAGATATTAGTACTTCTGCTTATAAAAACAGACTTACTAAAATAGTGCTGGCACTTCTGTTGGATATTCTTAAGACAAAGTGATAACAGCTCTTTCCAACTGAAATTTTCCATTCTGCTCCACTAACTTAATTTTGCTAGTTTTAAAATGGGTTTTGAAATCCTGGGATGCTGGTTGTATTGATTATCTCTGAAGGACGAGATAGAGATACACAGCAGATGTACCTTGCAGGGTAGCTAAATTTATATCTGCCATGCCCTATAATAAACTGTTCTTTGAGTGTGTGCATCTTCCAAAGAATGGAATAAGCAATGTAAGAATATTCTGGTTTTGTAGCTGCCATGTCTACTATGTAAGGAAATTTGATGGCTGTTTTAATCAAACATTTATAGTTTGGGGAATTTTTTTCTTTAATAAGATGTGAAATACCATCTGACGCTCCTACCAACTTACACTAGAATGAAGGGTAAGTTACAGAAATCTAATGATGATATGGCAGATTCTTCAAATAATATGTAAATGTTTGGTTTAAAAGGCAGAAGTTGAATACAATTACAATTTTGAAGGTGTTCTTCCTGCCTCTTTAATATAGAAGCAATCTCTGTTCATACATAAAAAAACTTGTCTTCAACAGCTTATTAGAAAATGCCTTCTTGCCTGTATTTAGGTGCTCATAAGTTTTTCTATGGACCAACCAGAAGGAAGGCCACTCTTACCAAGCATAACAGAAATTTAGTATATCCATGCCTTAATGAAAGTGTTTCTTCATAAAGGCCAAGGCTTAAAAAGTTGGGAAGCTAAATTCCAGAAGGTATAAGTAGCTTATAGATAATACAATCTATAATTAGCCAAAATGATAGTTTCTTATTTCCTCTGTGGGCAGATGGAGAACGCTTATTTATAGTTTATTTTCCAAATGAGAAATATATTACAGAAATCAGAAAAATCCAAAGTATTTTGAACTTATTTTCAGTTTTGAAGATGGTCGCTCTCTTCTGGAGACTCTTAATCACCCAGATGGTGTGAGAGGGTAGCTAGAAGAACAAAGTTTCTAAGGAGAGTAAGACTGGCAGGCACCTGGGGACTGTAAATGGAGAGATTTTCTTTATGCAGTGGTCAGTAGTGGGGAAATCAGACCATTTTTCTGGTGAAAAAACAAGGTTCTTTGTTATGTATGATTCTGTTTGTTGCTCCTGATTTTGAATCCTGAAAGCTGGAATCAGGAGTTTGAATTTTCTTTAATAAAAATACCAACATCATGTGAATGACCTCTCTGTTCCCTCCCAGCATACAGAATCACAGAATCCCAAGGGTTGGAAGGGACCTCAAAAGATCATCTAGTCCAACCCCCCTGCAAGAGCAGGGTAACCTACAGTATATCACACAGGAACTTGTCCAGGCGGGCCTTGAATATCTCCAGTGTAGGAGACTCCACAACCCCCCTGGGCAACCTGTTCCAGTGCTCTGTCACTCTTACAGTAAAGAAGTTCTTCCTGATGTTAACGTGGAACTTCCTATGCTCCAGTTTACACCCATTGCCCCTTGTCCTATCACTGGATATCACTGAAAAAAGCCTAGCTCCATCATCCTGACACTTATGTCCTCTTGTTTGAGGGATCATACAACTTCAGTGTGAGTTCCTGTGGTTTATGGTTTTCTTTTCAACTGGGGGGTAGGAGTGGGCATTAGAGGGTTTTTTGGTTGTTTTTTTAATCTGACTGGGATGACTGCTTTAGTGGATGATTCACTGAAAATACTGTGCCAGAATTATGACAGGTTTGTTTTTTGGATGACAGAAACCAGAAAGTAGATGTAAGATATTGAGAACTCTGGGGGGAGGGGCAGGAAAAGAGACTGTTGCTGATTATCACTACAAATTGACTTGGTTTCATAAGTACAGTTCAAGCATTAAAAAAAAAATAAATAAATATTTGTAGTGCATCTCAATTTTGGGCAAGTTTTCTGCTACTACTTCAGAAGCAGCAGTAGAAGTGAAAACAACTGTGTAGGATGCCCTCTCTTCTGTAGACCAGCCGGAGTACTTCACCTGGTTTGTGATTCATCAAATCTGCATCCCCCTAGCTTGACTGATTCCTGCAGAAATACAGGATAAATCTTAGCAGGATAAATGCCATTATAAATATCATTATTTCCACTTACAAACAGCATTAAATATCTGCTTAGATGTCACAAATATATTTAGCATAGCTTAACAAAGGAAACAGTGTTACTTGTGATTGTAACTTGCAGTTTCAGGGCCCATGAGGAATCAACAAGAAAGGAAGATAAATATTGTGTGTGTGGAATGTATCCTTAGAGAGCTAAGAAATACATAATGTAAAAAAGAAACAACCTATTCCTCAGTGTCTGTGTAGCACACTATTAAGCTACACATGCTCATTTTTCACTTGAAAATATGATTGAAATATTCATCACCATGAATATGCTTATCAAAAGGAAAAACTCGTTTTCATTGCTTTTACCAATTTATACTTCTTATATAGGATTGGTGACTCTTGCTAGTTAGCAAAGGAATTTCCTAATTTTAGAAGGGAGTCATTGAACTTTGAGGATTTGCACAGCCTTGCTTTTGTGCTCTTATGCCAAGAAAGATTCTTGAAAATGTGGTGGCGAAGGAGACTAATGGCAGCTGTTACTTGAGACAAGATAGTCTTTTCATGTCTAAAAAGGTGTCAAACCCCTGCCCTGTTATATCAGCAGATAAAAGGAAACTGTGGTTAGAATATTATTGAGAATTGTTATAAACCAAAGTGCTACTGACAAAACCGTAAACTTGGTGCTAGATTTAGCACTTTTTTTCTTCAGGAAACAAAACACTTTAACTGTTTCAAGAAAACAAAATTACGATGGGAGACAGAACCACTCTTTGCAGTTCTTTTGCTCATGTATCCTGCATTATAGCTGCATTAATACTGAACCTAATTTGAGTTAAAATTAATCACATATAAAACTAGTTCTTTAAACCCAAACCTTGCCTCCACCTCCATCCCAATTTGCCTTGACAGAATTTGAGAGATTTTGTCACTTTAAAGACCAAGCACAGCTGGAAAAAGGGACATACCTTTGAAAATTTTGCTCCATGAAAGCAGCTGCTTTGACTAAAATTCTGCCTGGTGGATATTTAAAGTGAATTAGCTGCCTGACTAAAATACAGTGAAGGAAAAGAAGCTAACTAGGGATATTTTTAATGCTAAGATGGTGTAGAAATAGCTGTATTTTAGCATTATATTTTGTTTTAAAATGGAGTTTGCTCTGCTAGATCACCCCCTCAGCGAAGCTTGAAGACAAGTTAATTGTCCTACCAAACACTCTTGACAAAGGTTGGATCCATTATGGGGTATGGGTATTTAGGACCTGGTGGGAGGAATTGTGAGCATGGTCTGCTTTGGATAAATTTGTGGGCAAACTTACTAGATGAGCCCTTAGGTGCTGCAGTCTTCCTGCATCCCAGCATCTCAGTGCTGCCCTGGGAGCGACAGCACATCACACAGACAGACAAGATACCCCAAACCCTCTAAACTGTCCAAGTTTTATCTGCTGCAAACATATTAAATTTGTGGCCTTGTTTCAGGTCAAAATCAGGCTGTCTTCCAGTCCAACATGAAAGCTAGGTCTCAGAGCAACTTTAGCCTTTTAAGCCTCTCTGTTGCTCAGCTCACTGCGATGTGTTGTAGGCATTTTCTTTGAATCTTTTGTGCTGGTGAGCTAAATCCACTGCTTGAACTGCAGCTGGGTGGAAAAGAGCACTGTGCTCGGGCTCAGATTCCCCAAAGCCTAGAGTTAAGCAGAACAAATTGCTCTGGGACGTAACAACCACATGCACACCTACTGCACAGGGGTTCTACAAGATTTTACCCAGACTCAAGCATTGCTAGTTTTCATAATTATTGAATGGTCTCTTTACCAAATAAGACCTGCCAGTCAGAAACGTGGGAGATGGTCTGTTTTCTTCTAATTATAGAATAGTTAGGGTTGGAAAGGACCTCAAGATCATCTAGTTCCAACCCCCCTGCCATGGACAGGGACACCTCACACTAAACCATCCCACACAAGGCTTCATCCAACCTGGCCTTGAACACCACCAGGGATGGAGCACTCACAACCTCCCTGGGCAACTGATTCCAGTGTCTCACCACCCTAACAGGAAAGAATTTCCTCCTTATATCCAATTTAAACTTCCCCTGTTTAAGTTTTAACCCGTTACCCCTTGTCCTGTCACTACAGTCCCTGACAAAGAGTCCCTCCCCAGCATCACTACAGGCCCCCTTCAGGTACTGGAAGGCTGCTATTAGGTCCCCACGCAGCCTTCTCTTCTCCAGGCTCAACAGCCCCAACTTCTTCAGCCTATCTTCATACGGGAGGTGCTCCAGTCCCCTGATCATCCTCTTGGCCCTCCTCTGGACTTGTTCCAACAGTTCCATGTTCCAGGACAACAGAACTGCACACAATACTCCAGGTGAGGTCTCACAAGAGCAGAGTAGAGGGGCAGGATCAGCTCCTTCGACCTGTTGGTCGCACTCCTTTTGATGCAGCCCAGGATACGGTTGGCTTTGTGGGCTGCAAGCGCACACTGCCGGCTCATGTTCATTTTCTCATTGACCAGCACCCCCAAGTCGTTCTCTGCCGGGCTGCTCTGAATCACTTCTCTGCCCAACCTGTAGCTGTGCCTGGGATTGCTCTGACCCAGGTGTAGCACCTTGTACTTGTTGTGGTTGAACTTCATAAGGTTGGCATCAGCCCACCTCACAAGCGTGTCAAGGTCCCTCTGGATGGCATCCCTTCCCTCCAGCGTATCAACCGGACCACACAGCTTGGTGTCATCGGCAAACTTGCTGAGGGCGCACTCGGATTGACACCCCAGTGTCCATGTCAGCCATGAAGATGTTAAATAAGACCGGTCCCAACACCGATCCCTGAGGGACACCACTCGTTACCGGTCTCCAGCCGGACATTGAGCCATTGACCACAACTCTTTGTGTGTGGCCATCCAGCCAGTTCTTTATCCACCGAGTGGTCCATCCATCAAATTGATCTCTCTCCAATTTAGAGAGAAGGATGTGGTGTGGGACAGTGTCAAAGGCTTTGCACAAGTCCAGGTAGATGACATCAACTGCTCTACCCCTGTCCATCAATTCTGTAGCCCCATCATAGAAGGCCACCAAAGCGGTCAGGCAGGATTTCCCCTTAGTGAAGCCATGCTGGCTGTCATCAAACACCTTGCTGTTTTTCATATGCCTTAGCATGCTGTCCAGGAGAATGTGTTCCAAGATTTTACCAGGCACAGAGGTGAGACTGACTGGTCTGTAATTCCCTGGGTCTTCCATTTTCCCCTTCTTGAAAATGGGGGTTATATTTCCCTTTTTCCAGTCATCGGGAACTTCACCTGACTGCCATGAGTTTTCAAATACGATGGCCAGTGGCTTAGCAACTTCATTCACCAGCTCCTTCAGGACCCGCGGATGGATTCCATCAGGTCCCATGGACTTGTGCGCATTCAGATTTTGAAGATGGTCTCGAACCAGATCCTCTCCTACAGATTGCTTAGAATTTGCAAGATAGACACTTGGGAAAAATTTTAGCCTTAGGATTTTTGTTTCTGTTTTCTAAAGAAATAGTGTTTTCAGTTGATTTTCCCCCAGTTTTACTGTCAGTTACTAGCTGTTAGGGTTGTTAGTACACTAACTGTAAAAACTCATAGAATATGTTACTCTGTTGTTCTAGGAATAGTAATTTTGTCAATGCTAGAAGAAAACATGACAATAATCAGCAGGCAAGATTCATAATAACATTTGCCTTTTTTGGTTGATTGGTTGGGGTTTTTTTTCCAGCTGCAAAGGCCAAGCTTGATTCTATTTACCAAAAACCCCCTTATCCAGCACCATCTCTTCCATCACCTCCCACAGTGTAGTATCTGATTTTAGTGGTTTGGAAGGTGGGCTGGAGGGTATCCCATAATAGTTGATTGATTTCCATATAACAACCTTATAGATTTCATAAATATTTTTCTAAAAGCCACTAATCTTTTTGCTTGCTGTTATCTGTAGCTCACTGCTGAGGTCTTACAGAGAGGACATTCCTCTCCCCACATTGATAATCTGGAGAATATAACTGTGTAGATTAAACATGTGGCTCTGGCACAGAAAGGGTTTGAATTTGTACACAGAACCGAAAAATTCCTTCAAGAATATTTTATTCTTTCCAATAACAGTAATAACAGTGGTGTGTTACCTTGCATCAGCTTCTTTGTGATAGCGTATTTATCTCGTAAGATACCAGCAACTTGATGTTTAGGGTTTGGCTTTTGTTTGTTTGTTTTCTCATTAAAAAACCAACCAGGGCATTCTCACCACAGAAGCCCAAGACTTGGAACTGCTTTGACAGAATGGTGAACAGGGAAAAGCTTTCAAAGCTGTAGGGTCCTCCTGATGTGACATCCATGTAGGTATCTATATAAGCTTGTATAACCTTCTTGTATGAAGATATGCCCCTAGTTTGTATATTGTGTTTAAGTAAGTGATCATAAAACACAAAACATAACCCAAGTAGGTGACTGTGGAAGGATGAATATTTCAGAGGGGAAATGTATCAAAACTTTGACCAATAGAGCAAGTGAGGTACAAATTGTCCCTGATGGAGGTAGAAGTTACCAGCACAGATGTTCTGGGGAGCCTCTCCAGACCCAACCAAAGACACCTTCTGAAGACGCTTGCTGAGCTCAGGGTCCCCAGTCAGCTCCCCTCAGACAGTTCCTTGTCCATCCTGGCCAAGAGCTTTCTAATCAAGGCATATCTTCTTTCAGGGTCCCAATAAAACTCACTTAGCAAAACTTCCCAAACTTCCCTGCAATTGTTTTCTTATCATTAGAGGTCTAGGATTTCACTTTATATGTAACGATTTTGTGCTGTTGTGAGTTGTTTTTTTTTTTTTAACTCTTGCTCTTCCAATCAATTAAATCAATCAAATATTCTAGTACATCATTGAAAAAAAACCAAGACACAGTACCTTTTAAGAAAATACGTTTCCAGAATAATGACAGGATGCTATGGAGAACATACAAATTAGAAAGTACACCTTAAAAAATTCCCCTGAATGTAATTCAAGCTAAGAAGATAGTTGATAATTGTTAGGATATAAATCACAGTAGCTCCTGGTGTGGCAATTAAAAAGAGTGGCTTATTGTAGGTACTGTTTTAATAACCTATTGTCATAGGTCTGGGTTTAACCTTAATATCAACATTATGTGGTCAAATTTTTTATTTATGGATCATTCAAAGAATTTGTCATGCAGATATTCTGATTAGTGGGCTATTGGGCCATTAGCCAAATAAATCTAAAGGTAATAAAACTCGCAGGAAGATAAATGGCTTTCTTTTTCTTGTTCTTTTCAGCCAATTCAAGCTAATTTAAGCCTTTCACAGAATGGTGATAATGAAGGATTTGTTCTCAGCAGCTCTATGGCAGGTGGTTTGCATTTGAAAGTTTGACACATTTATAGTCCTTTGATCTTCTAGTGCTTGTGCCCCAGGCCAGACACCTACATGCACGTTTTACCAGGTGGAAGATCTAGCAGTAAAAGCAGCTCTAAAAGTCACTCTGAAGATGTACACTAGAAAAAATAATTATACAGTTTGTGTCCAGAAAATATTCTATTGCTGAATTTGAGTGGTCTTTATATAACACAAGACAAAATATATTTGAACTTCTCTTATTCGAGTTTCTTTGAGACTAGGGAATGTCCTCATGGAAGATTTTAAAGGAATGCAGGCTCTGATATAAATCACGTTGAGCTGTAAAGATTGGCTTCTTCTGTAGGTTTGAATTTATTGTTGAAATGGAACTTCTCACTGTAGGACCCTTCAAGAATTTTGGCACCAAGCAAACTCAAGAAAAGAGTGTGATAGCCCTATGGAGATATTTTTTAAATATAGAATCATAGAATCACAAGAGTCACCATATGTGAGTAAAATCAAGCTTATAACTTAGAATATATAAAGGATGTTCTTAATGTTTGCTTAATGACCCCAGAAGGAGTCGGGAGCCACAGGATTCAGGGGGAACATAGCTGAATATTTGGAACAGGATTATTGTACCCCTCGTGATTGTCTAAAATGTAAAATAATCACCTGATTTCTCTGCCGGATGAAAGTGTTTAATTCCAGGTCTGTAAAGTCAGGGGCTCATTTCACTCTCATCTCAGGCTCGATTCCTGAGGGAGGCTGTGTTCACTAATTAAAAATTATCTGCATTAAATTCTTTCCTGTGCCATAAGCAAATTATATTTCTCCAAACTGAGCTTTTCCTTTGAAAGAAGACAAGGCTTGCTAGGTTTCTTGGAGGAGGACAGCCTGTCTGATCTCAGAAAAACTCCAGTGTTGGAGGTGTCTGGCCAAATAGCTGGCTTCAGGCTATATGTTCTGTTTGGAGGATGCAGCTCACCACCCCGGAATACTCAGCCTTTTTAAATCTGTGTAATGAGTATTGATTAGCCATTGTCTGAAGTACACTGAAAGTAGCAGGGACTATGTAAATGTTAGCTTAGTTTATATACACATTAATAAGGAATCCCCACTAGCTCTTTTGAGTCCTTCCCCGCCCTCCGCCCCCCCCCCCCCCCCCCCCCCTTAGAAGATGCTCCTTCAGCTTAAGTTAACTTCACATTGAAGGTACTTGAAAATTCAATTCCTGGAACATTTTGTTCTTCAAAAGAGAGCACTATCCATCTGTGCTTTCAACTCATCACAGAATGTCAGATATCAGATAAGAGCAAGAGACAGATGAGTGTGCATCCCAGCCTGACACGGCAGGTCAATGTCAGGGAAATATTTTTCCCCCTCCTCTCCCTCTTCTCCCTTTCTCTCTCCCTCACCCTTTCTTTCTCCCTTTTCCCTCTCCTCTCCTTCTCCTCTCCTTTCTACAACCCATTTGCCACTATTTACCTTAGAAAATAATTTCTCTGGGGGCTCAGTTGGCTTAAAGCAATATTTAATTGGAGAATTTAGCTTTAATTGTTTTCTGATACTCTCTCCATTTTATGCAGTCTTTTGTAATAGGGCAGTGTCACAAGCTTTAGGTTGACCCTTGTGGTGGACATCATATAGAAGATCTCGGCAGAGAGGTAATCCTCCCCCAGCACGGTCTATATCTAAGGAAGAGAGATTTGGGAGAGCAGGAGCAGAAGATACGGTCTCTTTAGGATCATGCAGGTCAGTAGCAGGATGGACAGGACCTGATTTCCTGTCCATGTGATTGTGCTGCCTCTCCAGACAGTGCTTTGCTGTCCTCCCAGAAAGTAAACAAACTGGACCCTAAGAGAGCAGAATTTTAGCCAGGACCAGCTGCCCTGAAGTTTTGCATACCTGCTGTTGTAAGATCTACCCGCTTATTCATGCATGCGCTTATTTTACACATCCCAATTACCATTAACTAAGCAGGAACTTAGGCAGGGTGCAAACCAGATGTCTGTGTCTCATCAGTGACAAGGTGGCCAGTAGATACAGTTAAATGGTCTGCCAGAGTGAACACAAGCTTAAAGTTTGATTAGTAATCCCTTTTCCTGCTAGTTCTACATTTTACCTTCTCTTTGCTCCATCTGCTAGATTTACAAGCTTGACTGACTTTACCATATGTAAGTTTTCCTGGTAGGAGTTTAGGATTTTTGCTCTCATGTGTTTCAAAACAAAAATGAAAATGATGTAAGAGCTCTCTAAACAGCAGTGGCCTGAAGTAAATGACTTTCTGCAACTTTGCAACCCTAACTGAGCCCCTATGTGAACTATATACTGTAACTATTGTAACTGTTTAATCAATAACCTGTGCTTTGGACTTCCTGAAAAGCCTGTTTCAGATGGATAGTTAAATGTTTCCTGCTTCTAACATTAACCTTTATCTATGCAACTGAGCAGATAAGCAGAGATGTATGATTTATATGGGTAAGGGATGTTAAAAAAAGGCATCATGTTCTACTGCCAGTACCAAGAAGCACCAAAAAAATGAGAGACTGAAAATTCAATAGATGAAACCTAAAAAAAAACCAAACCAAAACCAACAACAACGAGAGAGAAAAGACGGAGAAAATAGGAAAAGAAATAATGTTTAGTCATAGATGGGACAAGCTAGAGGTAAAAAAATGAGAAGAGATGAAAAATAAAAGCTACTAATGAGGCAAAGAAAGGGAGCAGGGTCTTCAGTGGTGGAGAATAGACCTCTACACCATGCCATTGTCACCCAAACGCAATTGTCCAAAAATCTAATCAGACAGGAAAAGTATATTGGTACTTCCTATCACCATAAGTACAGCAGAAACCCTACAATGCATCATTGAAAGGTCAAAGGCACCACATCAGAACTTCATGTGTTCATTGTCGCTCCTTATTCCACTGTGAACTTCTGCAGAGAGTCTGGTTGTTCTTTTCACTCTCCCATCAGGGAGTTGCAGGCAGTAGTAAGGTCTCCCCTGAGCCTTCTTGTCTCCAGGCTGGACAGACCCAACTCCCTGAGCAATCCCATAGGCTGTGTTCACCAGCCCCCTGGCCAGCTTGGCGATCCTTCTCTGGACTTGCTCAAGTCTCTCAACCCTCTAGGTTCCCCAAGTCTTCTCAGAAGCCATCTCCTGTCCAGACACTCTGAGCCTGTACTGCTGCATGGGGTTACCCCACCCAGCACAGGTGTTTGCATTCTCTTTCCTTACACATCCCAAGGCTGCACCCAGATCATTTTATCCAGCCTGTCTGGGTCCCTCTGAACGGCAGCTCTGCTCTCCAACATGTTAACCGCTTCCTGCATTTCAGTATAATCTGAAGAGCTCTGTATGTACAATGTTACCTATAAAAAAAAGGGAATCATTTACTTAAATATATTCATGGCATTGTTATAAACCTGAGTGTAATTTGTTAGGCAAAATTTGTGGAAGCATTCATAGCAACTGAAAATTAAAATCCCAGACTTAATATACCATTAATATTTATCAGTAGACTACAGGACAGGCTTGGTTTGTTTTTTTTTTTTTTTTTTTTTTTTTTGTGGGATTGAATGTGATTAAAATTATGATTTAGCAACTTGCCAAGAAATTTATGATTGCAATTTAAAATCAGTGTTCCTCACCTGTGGGTTAAGCACATGCTTGTGAAAGGTGGCTTCAACAGGCACACAATGCTTTATTTCAGACTATGAAATATGTAAGAGCTAAATAAAATTTGTAATCTAACACTTGTATGGTGTCTTTTATCAGACTATGGATCCATTTTATAATTATTAAACTGAACTGCAGGCTGTGTCCAGAGCATAACTTCATTTAGCACTGAGATGAAACATGTTTTCTATTAGCAGGATGCAGAAATTCTGCACATCAGTGCTAGGACTCACGGGAGGAAGAAATGAGCAGACACTGATGAGGAGGTTCAGCAGATGAAAAGGAGCAGCCTGAGCTGAAATGTAATCACAGCAATTGAAAAATAGGTCCCTTCAAAACTACCCAGCTTTAGCTGTGCAGCTTGACTAGAAATAGTCGTAACTGAGCTTTTAATGCATTTTCCTAGTTACTGGAATTTCTTGTGAGATACACCTCATTTTGGAAAATTCCTCATGCTGCAAAATGAACCATTTAGAGCACAGAGCACGACAGCCCATTGTAATAGAGGAAAGCAAGAGTACAAACCCTTAGGTGCTATCTCGGTTCTTTAAAAAGTCATGTGAAACCACTACCACACATGGCAAGGGCAATTATCAAGATGTTCATGGGGCGAGTAAAAGAAACACTTGGAAATAAACAATATTATAGTTTATCATTTATTAAATTGAATGCATGTTTTTTGGTAGAAAAGGAGGTAATCCTGATGATCCTGCAATATTTACAAGAGGTAACTCTCCACCTCTCCCATAAAAACCTGAAATACATCCATTTCATTATAGCAAACAAAATTTTTTAAACCAAATGTGAAATCTGATACAGTGAAGCTCTGCTAAGCAATAATGGAGTTCTCCTACTGAAACAGCTTCTATTGTTTTGATAATATCTGTTACATTCATTTTCTGAGCAAAATAAACCTTGTTAGGTTCCTTTTCCTCCTCCAGCTTTGCCGTTTCCTTCTGGCTTCAGCCAGTGGACATTAAAGACCAACCACATAGTCAAACCTCCTTTCAACTTCTGTTAACAGGGGTATTAAAAAGACATTCCTAAATATCAGCTGAAAACCACTAGGTAATAAACTCCCTACTTAAAAGGTGGCTAGGTGTAAATTCCACACATAGGCCTTTTCATCTGGGAAGCCAGTTGCTTAGAGATCAGATGTTTAAAATGAATTGCGGAGCTGATGTCACTTGTCAGTCGACGGAGACTGCCACTATTTGGAGGATCAAATACTTACATTTAAGGATGTGAAGCACACAGATAGGTCCTGATCCTACCAGAGCAATGTCAGAGAGATGCTTGTCACTATACAAAGCCCTCGTGAAATCAGTGTTACTTACTTGACTGTCTTTTCTTCATGAGCAGGCTCCTAGTTTGGTGTTTTGGACTTGTGCCCTTGAGAACATTAACAGTTTTAAACATTTATGGCAGGAATTTTTAGCAGCACTAGGACTAGCCCATTTCTGGTCTTACTACAAATGAATAACAATGTTTTCTCTTGTATTAGCCACAAGTTTGTTTGGCCAAAGGCAGTAATAATAATTAGACATCCAATTTACACATGGTTTTTATGGATTATAGTAAGGGTTGTGGCCTCCTTTTCATAGGGCTGGACTCAGTATCAGTCACGGTTCTCTTACTGCCTTCTTTCCCAGCTACAGGGAATTGTAGCTGGCTGTTCATCCATGTTCTTTACCGTATTGACCTTGAGAAGAGAAAAGAAAAAAAAAAAAAAAAAAAGGAAAAGGTAAAGAAAAAGAGAAAGAGAAAGAATAAGAGAAAGAGAAAGGAAAAGAGAAAGAGAAAGAAAAAGAAAATGAAAAAGATAAAGAAAAGGAAGGAAAATAAAAAGAAAAATAAAGAAAATAAAAGGAAAGAGAGAAAGAGAAAGAGAGAGACGAAAAGAAAAAGGAGAGAAAGTATGTATTTGTTGACCAGCTTGCTTACCTAGAAGTCTTATCTATTCCAACAGAGGTTGGACCCAGATTAAACCATCTTCCACAAGTTAAAAACAAGCTGCAAAATCTACACATTTAAAAATAAATGCATCTGTCAAAGTTGAGGGAAAGCCTTAGGAAGGAGAGAAGCATCGTCTGGTGGCTCATGTGACTCTGGATAACAGATGTGGTGGATCCTTCCCTTCCTTTATTGCCAACTTGGGTGTAAACTGAGGTGTTCAACACTATTTCTCAGAAGTGTTGAACACCTGCTGCGTCTGCTGGAGTTAGTGAGACCTGCAGCTGCTTGCCCCACATTTTATATATGGGGGATTGACTCCTCATCCACACCTCTGTAAAGCTGGATGGTGACAGCCACCTCCTCAGCGAGTGGGCAGAGTAGCAGTTAATACTTGGGAAACATCTTATTAAATGAGAAGTGAAGCAACTTTAAAAGCTTTTGAGAGATTTTTTTTCATGGTACAAACTGCAAGATGAGGCTTTATCGTTTAAGTGCTCTACAAGGATATTAGTATGGTCTGCTTCTTGTCAATAAAAAAAGACTAGGCTTTCATCCTAATTGTAAAGGAAACTGACTGTTATGGGAGTAGTGTTATTGAAAGACATTTATCTATGTTTACTCAGTTTCAGCCTCTGCATTCTTCCCATCCAATATGAGTTTTTACTTTTGTCATAAGTCTGTTTCTCCTACCAAACTCACAGCTTGGTGGAAACATACCCTAATATAAGTTAAATGAAGTAGATCAGTCTTTAAATAACTTCACACAAAAAAAATTGTTTATCTACCGTTCTCGAGGATGACAGTGATTATCTGCACAACTTACTGTAAATTTAAAACCTGAATCACACACATATGGAAGCTCGAATAATTTTCTATTCCATGTATGTTTGTTTGTAAACAAAACAATTTTTGTTCCCCTCATGTTTGTCCTCCCTTCTGTAATGAATTCAGAAATATGAGCAGAGAAGCTTTCATTTTAAAAGAGATGAAGGTTAAGATGTTAGCCTTTACAGTGCAGGATAAATTACTGACAGGAAAATCAAAACTATCTGTCAAGCAGAAAATGCCTCATCAACTGTTAAGTGTCAGTTTGCGCTTCATTGTTGTTAACCTTATAACTCACTAGCCTTCAATGTTCTGACATTACTGCCAGACAAAAAGGGAATTCCTAAAAATTGTGAGAGGTAGAATGACATAAAGATTGAATATGAAATAAAGATTGATTTTCCCCACAGATTTACTTTCTAGGAAGGTGCCAACTGACATATTAGACTTTCTTAGCTCTTTAGTGAGAGAGCATTAAATAGTCATAGCATATAGATACATAAATCTGGTCTCCAGCCTGTAGCCATGCCTTGCTCCGTATAGTGCTTTTTAAAGCCCTGTTATAAAACAACACTGTGACCTGTTCTGCTGGTAATTTCTGCCTGTTACATTGTCTCTACTTTGCAAGATAGATAGTTTCCTAAATGAGGATTTTTGTACTTAAGGGGTGGAAATGTAGCGCTATCCAAAACTACATACCATGAGACTCTGTTGGCTTACATAGGCTATGTACAGTGATCACGGAGAGAGACATCAGATAGGCTATGGATCATACAGGGATTGTGGAGAGAGATTACATAGCTTCCTGATTTGGCCAAAACTGAGGCACACTTCATGTGAGTACATTTGGGGAACACAGGGGCTCTGGTGGCTGTTTTTCAAAACTGAACTTTTGGCTGCATCTATAGCAGTAGAGCAACAGGGCCACAGCTCACTCTTTGGCTCTGAAGATGTGTTATGGCACAACTTGCTTTCATATGGGTAAAACCTTTGCTCATGCCTATGCCTCTGGTGGCATCTCCTGAATCACAGTTAGACAACATTTGGGACATAACTAGGTGGGTCCAAGCTCAAATAGCACCAGGGAATATGATGGCAATAAACAAGGATGCACAGATGCAAGACAGTTTTCAAGTATGAGCATTAACCTCTTATCTCTTAATACAGAAAAGACTGTAAATATTTTTGTGTCTGTGAAACAGTTTAGAAGAGCATAAGCTTATAAGATACAGTGATTTTTCATGCAAGCAGAGCAGTTGTCCACATGCTGTAATATCCTGCCATGGTTGCTCTAAACATTTACCCATAAGATTTAAGAAATTATATAGCTATTGCTATAATTTGCATTCCTCTTCCCTGTGCAATCTCATCTGAATCCCTGTATGTTAGAATACAAAGATGAAATCAGACAGTGTTCACCCATCCTCTACAGCAGCAGCAGCTTGGAAATGCACACAATCTTTTCCCCCTTGGTGTGTGAGCAACACTTTCTATGATTTACCCATAAAAGAGGAATATAAATAAACTGGCAACATGCATTGTTTATAGTCAGCAAACAAGTGACTTGTTGAGATTTTTGCTTCTAAATTGGACTGCCTATAATTAACATATGATTCCATAATCAAAACTGCTGAACAGAACAGTTTATATATATATATGTTCAATGTGTGTGTTTTTAATATATTTATATATACATACACTTACATACATTTGCAAGCTCCTTTTTCTTGGCACACCTTGATGGAAGTCCCTCCTCTTCCACCTCCCACTCCTGTTTTTTTTATATTTGTAGACTTCTAATTGTTGTGTTTACCAAAAAGGGAAAGACATAAAGTAAAAGCAAGTACATGCAAATAGAAAAGGCACCATAGACACAAATATGGGGAGGAAAAGGGAAAAAGAGTGGAAAAGAGATTTTAAGTGGGACAAAAATGAATCCCCTGTTTATGCCAAATTAGACCTCGTGTCTAACTTCTGGCCTTGTGACCATTGTCTTGGTGCTCAACGAAACACATCTGCTCACTGAAGTCGCAGAAAATACCTGTCATTCATCTTGTGTTAATGTTAATCTGTAGCAGGCATTTGTGATTCCTATGACAGTTTCAGTTCATTTTCCTTAAATGAGTAAAGCAGAGCTCAGAATATGGCAGGGTAACCATAAACCCCCAATGCAATCCTGACTGTGGGGAGCTGTGCCCCGAGTTTCTGCACAGAATCATAGAATTAGCTATGTTGGAAAAGACCTTTAAGATCATCTAACCCAACATTTATTCCAGAAGTGCCAGCAGGGGCTAGATGTCATCATAGTCCAACTGTCTCAGCCTGGGTTGAAGTGCAAAAATCCTTCACTCTTTGGTTCTGTCTTACTCATCTCAGCATAAAATAGCTGTCTCCCACAAGCTGCTTCCCAGCATTTTGATTGCAAACTTACCAAAACTCACAAAACCCTTCACAATGATTATGGTGAGTATTGGATTGTTGTGTTGTTTTTCCCTGTGGCTGGGGTGAGGATTTCACAGTCAGAAAGAAATGTGTTCTAGAATGGCACAGCTGAAGCATTCCCCCCACATTTCAGAGTGCATGATGGTGCACACAGAGAACACTACACAGAAGAAATCTCTGAAGTAAATCCTACTTTTCTTTTACCCCAGGTTGTCATTCTTTTTCCACTTCTTTTCATTATGTATTTCTTTTTGCTTCCCTTATGGGCAGATACAAAGTCACGGCTGGCAGGCAAGCTGCTCAGTAGAGCTACAGAGCTCAGTAGTTTTGGACAGTTTTCCTGGCTCTCTTAATGATTTGCTCTGTGATTTTGGGCAAATTACTCCTTTCCTCTGCTTATCCATTTCCCCAGAGTAATAGCGGTCGTTTATCATCACTATAAGCTGTTCTGAAGCCTAGATATGAAAAGTGCTCATAATTAATGCTATTAATTTATAGGATGTACGTTTTCACTGAACTGCCCAGTATATAATTTCACTGTTGAGTTGAGTCAGGGCTGGGAAAAGGTTTTTTTTTGGCAGAAGAATGGATTCCTAGAGATAGAAAACTTTACAGAAATAGGTAGTCTTCTCTTACACACGTGCAATCTGTAAATTTCTTTGGATGACATTTCTACGTAAAATCTAAGCCCAAAGTTGATACAGTGTGTATTTTATTTAATGACTTTTTTGTAAGATTACATTTTCCTATTTCTTTTTTTAAATGGGACTTTGTTTACAATGACAGATTTCTTTTTTTATTTCCCAGTCATGATTTAAATTGGCAAATGAATCCACAAGCTGCAGGGGAATGCATTGCTGTTCTTTTCTCCTTTCTGCTGCTGAAAACCAAAGTGATCCAGAGAGAAGCTGCTATCTCATGAGAAGAGAACTCCAAGAGCTGTAACACAGACAAATCCAAACAAACCATCTTTGACTTTCATGATTAAGTTGCAGATAATGACAGACTACTTCAGCAGCAGTGAGCACAAATCCAATCATCCCTGCTGTAATGCCATCACATTCAGTTACACAGAAATCAGGGCTCAATGGCTTAAATTCAGAGTTTGTGTTAGCAGCCATTAAATTCTATGTCTGTAAATTGTTTGCAAAAAGGTTAATTTTCTTTTTCCTCTCTTACCACTTATCCTCCCAGCACAATGTTAAATGTAGATGCGCACCCTTAATTGGTTTAGTTGCAAGAAGATAATCTTTTTTTCCTCCTTTCTTGCTGTTGCCTGTTAGCTTAAAGGCTTTTTAGCTGAAGGTTGATAATTATCGCTGAGAAGAAACTAACACATCAGGAGTTCATTTTCCATCTTAGCACTTGTGCTGCTCCTTTGAACTCTTCTCACCAGACCCACGTTCCCACTCTGTCACTTTCCTCCCTCCATCATAAAAAGGTCTCAGCAGCCAGCGGCTCCAGCCTTTGCTGGCAGGCAGAGGGCATTGCTTCTCCCGAGCACTCCTCCAGCATGGACAAACTGCATGAGACATTGATAAACATGGAAGACGCTTTGGATTCAGAACACTCTGTCTGCTTATCATCCTGGGACTGGAAAAGCACCACTGGGTCTTTTGAGCTGCACGCCGTCTCATCTCCGCACAGCTTATCCCCAGCACCCTCCTTTGAATCCTACTCCTCATCCCCTTGCCCAGCAGCAGAGACCCCCTACAGCAGCAGCAGTGGCAGCCTGGTGGGCTACAGCCTGGTGAACTTTCCCCCTGCCTACCTGCCCAGCCCCGGGCAGGCTCGGCTGCCCAAGGGCACAAAAGTGCGGATGTCTGCCCAGCGCAGGAGGAAAGCCAGCGAGAGGGAGAAGCTGCGGATGAGGACCCTGGCCGAAGCGCTCCACACACTGCGCAACTACCTGCCCCCGGTCTACAGCCAGAGGGGACAGCCCCTCACCAAGATACAAACCCTGAAGTACACCATCAAGTACATCAGCGAACTGACGGAGCTCCTCAACAGCGTCAAGCGGGTGTAGACCCCACCTGGAGCACCCGCCCTGGCACGCTCAGGGTCTTTACAGACAAAAAAACAGCAAAATTTCTTCCTTGCCAGAGCATGGGTTGTGAGAGGAGGACAGAACGAGGGAGGGTGAGGGCCACTGCTGTACATATGACATGATGATGGAAGGTGATGAAGGACTGCCTAAAAACCTGAGCTGCAGCTTGCTGAGACAGAAGACTTTTTGCTTTTTTCTTTTTCTTAGTAATAAGCTTCTGAGAAATATTAAACCTATTCTGATACTAAAGTGAAAAAAGAAAAGCCAACTGATCTTCCTAGGATTTACCTATCGCTGTTCTGACAGATCTTCTGGTTATTAAGGACAATAGTAAATCCACAGGTTTTCAACTGAATTTTAACAAAAGAATTGACAATGCTATAAGGATATATGTGTATTGGTTTGTACGCACTTTAATACTAGCATGAGGAAGAACATGTATGGTTAGTTCAAGTATTGTCTATTTATCCACGTTTCCACTGTACCTAAAAAATCAAGAAACTAAGTAATAATGAGTATATCTTTGCTCACAAACAAATAAATACCAGTGTCATAGCCTGTATTTTGTATATCTGATTGATAGTTAAGTAAAATCTAGCAATTACTGCTAAATATTGAAAATGAAATATCAACAAACTGACATTTTGTGTAGATAAATTGCTGTTGAAATCCTCTCTTCTTTATTAATATATACAGAAACATATGATATTTCTGTATTTAATGTATAAAACCTCCTTGACTCAATGCCTGATGAATTATGGAAGAAGTTTTTACATCAAATTGCTAGAACAAATAAGATTAGGCTGAATTATCTTCCTGCTCTTCCTTCTCTCTGACATGAAATAAATTGATTCAGGTAACAGAAAGATGAGAAATCTTACCCTCAAGGTGTACTGACACCTAGGAGGGCTCTAGTAACCATAATATCTCCTTATTAAAAGCAGTCAGATCAGCCTTTTCCTACAGCTAGTAACAGTCCTGTAAAGCACAAATCAAAACCAAACTAATGGGGACTTGGTCTTAATCTTAATTACTTTGACTTTCTTCCGACAGACATCACAGAGTTCTTGCCACACCACCAAAAAATAGGGGCTGTTTTGTAAATCCCATTGCAGACTGATTCATCAGATTTGTCTGTGCTGAGGCCAGGAATACAGACAGGAGCAAATCCCAGGGCTGCACTGTGTGGAGCTACTTAAAACAGATTAATCTTTTCTCCAAAGGCAGATGTAAGGCACAGCAAGAGCAGGCACCAGGAGCTACCAGGCTTGTCTCACAGGGATGGAGGTATCAGCATATCTCTGTGGGACAGATGGCTTTGGTTTTAGGTTTGTGGATACACCCTGTAGCAGAGCACTGTAAAGTCAAAACTTTATGGTAGCCTTCTCTTTTTCTGTTTCCCTGTGTTTGTTGGGAAGGAAATACAATTGTCTTTGACAATTTTTAGTCCAAGGCTCAGCCTAAGCTGACTCTGTGCTCTTCTCACATGGTACTCGCATATTGCAGCAAACAGCGTGAAATCCATCAGTGTCTCAAAAAGCAGCTACATTCAAATTTATGCAGGTAGCACTGGCCCTCAAGATGTAACCACATTTGAGCATATCTCATATGCTTCTGCTTTGTTTTAACCCATGTTAGATTTCTCACAATCTTTAGGATTTCAGCAAGAATATAAGGAGAGTAATTTTTTAAGCTGTGTTGGATTTGCATGGCAAGGTTTTGGTAGCAGGGGCACTACAAGGGTGGATTCTACAAGAAGATGCCAGAAGCTTCCCCTGTGTCTGACAGAACCAGTGGCAGCTGTCTCCAAGATGGACCCACCACTGGCCAAGGATGAGCCCATCGATGGTGGCAGCACCTCTGGGATAGCATAGTTAAGAAGGAAAAATGTTACTGCTCAGGAGCAACTGCAGCTAGAGA